>NC_053431.1:45417159-45760437 GCF_007990345.1 Gossypium hirsutum | reverse complement strand
GCTAGAGGTACCCAATTGTCATGAAACTTTAAACTAGAGGTCCCTATATGGTAATTAGACCATTGGATAATTTGATGGACAAAAATAGGCATGGTTAGGTAAATTTTCAAAGAAAGGCATTAAGGGCATTTTGGTCAATTGGTAAATAAATGAAATAAAAAGAGAAAATAAGCCAAAATTGTTGTCCATCTCCTACCTCCAACCGAAAATACCATGGAAGTCATGGCTAGGGTTTTTTTTAAGCTTTCCAAGTTCAATAGTAAGTTCGTTCTTGCGTCGTTTTTAATGATTTTCACATTTTTGAGATCCTTGGAGCATGATCTACCCATTTCTAGCCTTATCTTGAGTTAGGGTTCATGATTAAAAATTTACCTATGTGTAACAAGCATGCATTTTGATGTCTAATGGTAGATTATGCATGTTTGAGGTTAGAGAAACAACTTTTAGTAAGTGATTTTCGATGAAAAAGTATAAAAGTTTTGCAAAAGTGTGATTAAATGAGAAATGTGGGTTGCTATAGTTATGAAAATGGTTCGAATAAGGTTAAAGAACAAAGAAATTGAATGAAAATCATTTTACGTGTAACATCCCGAATTAGGGCCTAGTCAGAATAGTGGTTTTAAGACCACAAATCCGAAAAAAAATAATTATTTTGTGATTCTCATGAGGTCTATGATATGATTGCATGCTTTTGCGAAAGTTTCATGAAAAAATTCTATGCATAAAATGTCCAATTGAACTTTAGGGACCAAATTGATGCAAAACTTGTGTTCTAGAAGCTTTTAGCATAAAATTGCTTTAGATTATAAATTAGAAGGTCCTAATTAGAAATTTAACCAATTTCTAAAGGTTTGGACAAAAATGGACATGTGTAGGAAAAATTTTAAATAAAGACCCTAAGGGCATTTTGGTTATTTGGTAATTAAAAGAATAGAAAGGGAAAATTAAAGAAAAAATGTGCTCATTCTCCATGCTTGGTCGAAACTCTCAAGACACCATAGCTAGGGTTCTGTTCAACTTTCAAGCTTGACTGTAAGTGCTCCCGAGCCCTATTTTTAATGTTCTTTAAATTTTTGAAGTCCTCGTAGCTTGATTTACCTATTTCCACCCTTATTTTGAAGGGGGGAGAATTGTAATGACCCAAATTTTACAGTTATTGGAAAAGTGAATTTTCGAGTCTCCGTTTCTGAAAAATAGATTTGTAAATATTTATTAAAAATATTTACGAAGACAATTGAGTGGTTAATTAGACTTTAATTAAGTAAATTTAGCTTAATTAAGAGTAATTAGTGGAAAGGATTAAATTGAATAAAGAGTGAAAGTTTAATTATAAATTAAAGAAAAGTTAAAGGGACCAAATAGGAAAATATACCAAGTCCCATAAATGAGGCAGCAAATGTGGATAAAAATCTTAGATTTTTTTTCATGAATGTATTATTTAATAAGACTATATTATTATTTTATTATATTGTAATTTATATTAATGATATTATAATATTATTTTAACAATTGTATGGTAATTATAAATACATGTGTAATAAATTAAATACATACACTTGTAATACAACTAAATAATTACTTAAAATAAAAGAAATTGTTATTATATTATATTATATTATATAAATAAGTAAAGAAACATAAGAAACAGAATGAAATTGAAACGAAACAGAGAAGAAACAGAGGAGAAAGAAAGAAAAAAAAAAGAAAAAGGAAAATTCGGGGTTTCAAGGTTCAAAGTTAATTTGGTAAGTCAATTTAATCTCTTTTCTTGTAAATTTTGAGTTTATGGAATCCTAGAGATGAATACTACTTGATTTAAGTGAAATTTTGAAAGTTTTTAGATTTCTAGATATTGTTCTTTTTGAATAAAAAGATGAATTAAGGACCAAATTGATAGAAATTCAAGTTAGAAATGAAATAAGGATTGAATTGTAAAGTGATTCATAAGTTTTATGCTTTAAGGACTAAATTGAAAGAATTTTGAAATTATGGTTTTATGATGAAAAATAGATAATTATGTCTAAGTTTGGTTAAAAATTGAGTAGAAATAAAGTATGAATTAAGATAGAAAAGTAAGTGAATTTAGTTAGGATTAAATTGAAATTAAAAGTAGAAAATCAACATTTTGCACTAAGACTATTTTGGACAGCAGCAGTAGTCTAAGTTTGAAAAATCATAAAAAATTGTAGAAATTGAATTAGAGGATGAATAAAATATTTAATTAAATCTTATTGAGTCTAGTTTCTTATAGAAGAAACGGTGTAAGCAATTGAATTGTAAATTATGAGATATAATGAATTTTGTGAGATAAGGTCAGAATGAATTTGGGTTCCCCTGTTTTGACTTTGGAAAATCAAAAAATATTGGAGAAAAATAATTAGAGGCTTAAAGTTATATTTTTAGAATCCATAATGAGTCAATTTTTAGAAGAAATCAACGAGAATATTATCCGAGTTCTGTACTGTGAGATAATTAATTTTTAGTGAAGAAGGGTTGAAACTGTCAGACAGCAGAACATGGGTGAATTTAAAGAATAAACTGTACTTAATGGCTAAACCAAAAATTCTGAAAATTTTATGGTAAGAAGATTTGTGAGTCTAGTTTCAGGAAAAATTAGCTAATCTTAATTTAGAATTTTGTAACTCAAGATATAAATTAGTAATGTATTAATGATTATGAATTGTATTAATTTCGTAGTCAATGTGGTACCGGAAATCTCGGCTAAGAAAGGACAAGACAAAGTCAAAGGGAGTTAGTTCGAAAACTATGGTTTGTATTTCTATAATCCGAACTTAATATTTAATTATTGAATTTATTATTTATTATGTATGGTAGGTGCATTGATTAGATTATTTGAAATAAAATGAATATTGATTGAAATTGAAGGGTGAATTTAATTAATAATTGTTGTATTTTAATTGAATGTTATGGTAAATAATTAAAGTATGAATTATTGGTATTGTGTTTTTATTGAAGTGATTTGATTTGAAAATGTGGTGAAATAATTATGAACATGTGTTTATTGTGGAATTTAATTATATGAAAATAAAAAGTGAATTGAATTGTATTAAATTATGAATTAATGTGAATAATTGAGATATATATATTGAATTGAATGAAAATGTATGAGATTGTGAAAATGTGTGAATATATGTAATTATTGGAATGGTATATTAAGGAAAGAATTATTGAATTGAGAAAGTGAATTATAATTGATACTGAACTAAGATAGAAATTATATTGAAAAGTGAGTTAAATACCCTATTAACTCGTCGGGCTAGTCGGATATAGTTGGCATGCCATAGGATATAAAAGAGTACGGGTTTTTACTGGCTTACTGATCAGTCACTTATGTTCCGACTACTGTTACTGTTACTGTTACCAATTCGACACTTTGTGTGTCGAATACTGTTACTGTTATCGTTATCGATTCAACACTTTGTGTGTTGAATACTGTTACTGTTACTGTTACTGTTACTGTTACTGTTTCGAATTTGTTCCGATGAGGTACTCTGTGTACCGTATTGCTACTGTTACTGTTACTGTTTCGGGTTTGGTCGATGAGGCACTATGTGTCGTACTGGTGTGTTGGTTGGATCTGTGTATCCGTCTGAGTCCGAGTCATGTTAATAGGTATAAAATAACTGATTATTACTGAATAATTGACTGTTACTGGATAATAGACTGTTACTGAATAACTGAATATTACTGAATAATTGATCATTATTGAATAACTGATTGTCAATGAATAAATGACTGTTACTGAATAAATTAATTGCTACTGAATATCTGATTTTACTAAATAATTGACTGTTACTGGATAACCGATCAATTGATCGATACTGAATAACTGGTTATTATTGAATAATTGATTGTTACCGAATAAGTGACTGTTACTGAATAAATAATTGTTCTGATTGTTAATGAACATTACTGATTGATTAATTGCTATTGAAATTAATAAATGATTTGAAATTTAAAGTAGACCAAAACAATGGTTGGAAAGTGAATGTTTGAATACTCATTGAGTGTGAATAGTTCAGTATATATAAATTAATAAGTTTTATAATTGTTTAAGTGTTTGGATTATAGAAATACCACTGAGTGTATACTCAGCGTACGGTTTGTTTCCGTGCGCAGGTTAAGTTAAGGCTAGACTGTTGAATCAGCATCCCAGGCTGATCCCGAATTCAATGAGGTAAAGTATGTTGAGTATTGATAATGGCATGTACCTAGGATGTTTAATGAGAGTCATTTAGGTTGTAAAAGAATTGATGAAATAAGTAAATTATGGTTGGCAACGGTATATAGTATGAATTTTGAAATTTATTAAAAATTCGTAGTGATTCTAAATTAGTTCCAAATTGAATTTACTGTTCATATTGGATCGCGAGGGCCCATTAATGGGACGACATCTTAAAACTAGGATGAGTGTGAATATTTATTTTAATTAATGATCGGAATTGGACTGTACTGACTGGTAATGCTCGTAACCCTGTTCCTGCGACGGTATAGGGTTAGGGGACGTTACAGGGTTTATGTATGAAAATCTACCATGTGTGACATGCATGTATTTCAATGATTTAGGGAGGGATATGAGAGTTTAGTGTGTGATAAACATCTTTTACTAGATAATTTTTCATGAAAACACCTAAAAAGGGCCTTTTCGTAAAAGTTGTAAAATAAGTGGTTAAAAATTTGATTTGAAAGAAAATTTGGGTTGATATGAGTGTGTTATAAGTTTAGCTAGGCTTGGGTACCAAAGAAAATGAACACATTTTATTTTACGAGCCTAGGGACTAAGTTGTAATTATGTAAAAATTTAAGGGCAAAATTGTAAAATTTTCAAATTGTGATTTATGGACTATTTTGAACAATGTGATGATTAAATGAACTGAATTTGCTATTATAGATCGAGAAAAATGGAGTCCAGACCTAGACTAGGGAAAGAACAAGATTTTGGACTAAGTCGTATAAATTATCCATATTTTGAAACGAGGTAAGTTCATGTGTAAATAATGCAATGATATATCATGTTTTTAATACTTTTTTTAATGTATGAGTTTATATTATTACTTACTATGTCAAGAGTATGAATGATGTTGTAATCTATGAGCATGAGATTATGAATGAATTCGATGAACATGAGATATCGAGAAAACCCCGTTTGAACCTTAGGAATAGTTTAGGATACAACATGACATGTCACTAGGAACTATGTGGATATGAGCTCATGAATATGTGTGTATATGTGATATGTGAATTCAGGTGCTGGTCTTGTGTGTCCTACCGGTGGCTGGGTAGCCCGGCATGTGTTGCGGGTACCTGTTAGCTTGTGTGAGTAGCCCCAGTAGTTACGTCCTGACTGTCAGCTTGTGTGAGCAAGCCCGTGATTAGCTCATGAGCTAGCAATATGTGATTGTGATATGAGGTAGCATGTGGCTACATTTGATGCACTATGTGCACATCTTCCGTGTATCCAATAATATTCCGAGTGTTCAACGGGTAAACTTGTGAGTTAATCGACAAGTAAACCGATGAAGAGAGAATATGACAGTGTGATTTGAGTTGGTACGGTATGTACGATAAACTCATATGAATGAGCTCGATATGTGATAAATGTTTGGTAAGATTGAAAATGTGTAAGTTATGTTTACAAATTTGAGTTATATCTATTAATTCATGATAACACTTAAGTAAATCTATGCTATGTCATAAATGTTTATGTAACAACCCGATTTTGGGGCTAATCGGAATAGTGGTTTTGGGACCAAAAATCTGAGGCATAGAAATTCTTTTATTATTTTAATATTATTTTATGTGTTATAGTATGATTTTATGAGTGCATGAAAATTTTGATGAACAAATTTTAGCGATTATAAGCTTAATCGCGAAAAAGGACTAAATCGCATAAAGGGTAAAATTCCTATATTACTTGATAGATAGACCAAATAGCTAGAGATGTGACAGCCCTAATTCGACCCTAGTCGGAATGTGGTTTCGGGACCACAAAACCGAGTCATAAAATTTAGTTAAAATTTTATTTGCATATCTTATATGTGTGATAGTACTTGTATAAAAATTTGATGTTTTAATTTTATATTAGGAATGTGAATTTTGCTTGAAAGGATCTAGTTGAGAGACTTGGAAAATTATGATAGGTAAATAAGTAAGGACCAAATAGTATTAAAATAGGAAAGTTTGGGTTTGCATGTCAAAGTGCCCAATTCATGTTAAGTGGCCGGCTAAGCATGGTTCCATTCCTCCAAGTTTATGTTGTTTATTATTTAATATTGGTAAGTAAATTAGAATAAATAAAAGAAAGGAATTAAAAAGGAAAAAGATGAATAAAATAAGGGAGGAAGAAGGAGTGTTCATCCTTTTCCTTATTACAATTGCCGTACCTAAAGAAAGAAAAAGAAGAAATTGAAGTTAAGGCATTTGGTCACCTTTAAGTTGATTAAGAAGCTCTTGAATATTCGGTGCCTAAGGGAAAAGTTTCTAAGAAGTTTGCCCATGCATGTAACTAGATTGAGGTATGTTTGATATTATTCTTTGAGATTCATGTATATTTTAAGTTGTAAGTTTGAAATCTACCTAGCCATGGTTCAAATTTTGTTAATTGATGGAGATGATATTCGGCCATGAATGTTACATTCTTGGTTGGTATTTTGATGTCTTTGGTGATGAGGTATGAAGATGGTTGATTTTGAGTGTTTAATAAAAAGGATACATGAATTATTGTTAAATAATGATCGAATGTAGCATGATTAAAGATGTGAATAAATTGAAGTTAAGGAGGTTGTCAATGAAAAATATGAGTTGGATGAGTTTTAAAGAATAAAAATTTAGGTGACTAGAGGTCAAGGACATTCGGTCAAAGGCTTGTGTGCTTGCAAAATCGGCCTAAATGTCGTTTTGATGTGTTGAATTGAGTAAGCTAGATGTTGGAACACATAAGGATTCGGCCTTCTAAAACAATAGAGATAAGTGTATGAAAGGCTAAGTTTAAGTAGTAAGGCCGAATAGGTTGTAGATAAGGCACTTGTGAGTTCTTGGCCAAGCAATTGACAAATTAAATTAGAGTTCTTGTGACGTATAATGTCAAGTCTAACTTGGTATATTTGGCCACCTAATTAAGTACATCGGTGGTGTTGAATGTAATCTTACACATTCGGCCATATGGGGTAAAAATGGGTCGAGTGTTCATGAGATGAAATTAGGTGTTTAAATAATGTTATAGTTGACATTGTGCATATATACATGCATTCGGCCATCTAATTGAGTATGAAGGTGGTGTTAAATCTAATTGTGATGCCCATTCCGAAGTATATATATATACATATATATGTATATATACATAAGTATGCCCATTCGTGATGTTACCTTTAATTATGTGTATAATCGACTAAATGGGTAATTAGTGAGGATGGTTGCCGAATATACAAACATACATATGCATGTGTAATTGAATTATGAATGTTTAGCAAGATGGTTAAACTAGTTGATTTATTGATTAAGCTCAAGGAGTTAAAGGAGGAGAATCAAGCAAAGGCAAAGAAAAGATCATCGAGTAGCCGAGTTGGAACCGTCTTACCCAACACAAAGTAAGTCACCAAGCATATATTTTGTATTGATCTAAATAGACATAATGTCTATGTAATTATGCCGAATGGAATGATAAATTTATATACATGTATGCATGTGGTGATGAAAGTGTTGAATGAAAAGAAAAGAGGTGAGATGTATTGAGTTGTTGATCTCGGCACTAAGTGTGCGGGTATAAACATTTATGATCATGAGATTGGCACTAAGTGTGCGGGTTTAAATTGTACAGCACTAAGTGTGCGAGTTTGATTATATAGCACTAAGTGTGCGAGTTGATTATATAGCACTGAGTGTGCGGACTTAATATATATTTTTGAATCACTATGGGCACTAAGTGTGCGACATTATTGAGTTGATCACGGACAGCGGATCGGGTAAGTACCTTGAGTTCATGACTAAGCGCTATGTTTATATTTGGAGTTGAGCTTGGTAAGTTTGAACCTATGTGACAATTATAATTGAAGTCACGTACATAAGATTTATCGTGGAATAGGTGAAAGGTCATTTAGTTGTATGATTGTAACGAAAATAAAATGATGTATGAAAATGCCTCAAATATCCTATTGATTAGTATATGGAATGTGAATGCATGACTTGGTATGAGATTGAACCGATAGGTTTAAGGAACTATGGTATGGTTCGGTATGGATGGAGTAACTAGCCTCGTTCCATTTTGTTTCCTCTTGTGATAATGTTATTAATGGATGGTAGTGCATTGCTTATGACTTACTGAGTTATATACTCACTCGGTGTTTCCTTGTCACCTATTTTAGGTTTCTTGGACTCATCTCTTTTGCGTGATCGGGCCGTCATCGAAGTCATCACACCGGCTAGCAACTTTTGGTATCTTCTTTTTAGTCGGTCTAGGAGAACATTTCGGCATGTATAGGCTAATATGTTTTGTTGAAATTTGGTATGTAAACTTTTAGCCATGCGAAAATGGCATAAATGTTCGGTTGGATTTGGTTCTATAATGTTAGGTCGTAAGTCTTGGAAATTCGATTTTTATGCCATATGTCATGGTTGATTATTTTTGGTGTTAAAATTCATGATATGGCAATAGTGTAGTAGGGAGATGTTTGACAATGATTAGCCTTTGGCATGGCTAGTCATGATCATAATTTGTGATATGTATGATGAATTACTGGTTAGATCAAGGAGAAATCACGAAATAGGCATAGTTGCTTTAGTAACAGATGCTGGCAACAGCAGTGACGTGAGATTGAAAAATCACTAAAAATAGTAGGAGAGGAATTAATTAATGAATAAATTATGTAATCGAAGCTCGATGAGTCTATTTTCATATAGAAGAAACGAAATGACCATATGAGCTGTATGTTAGGAGATAATTAAACTCTTGTGAAACAGGGCCAGAGCGATTTCTGGATTCCCTGTTCCGACTTTGGAAATTCATTATAAATTAACCAGAGATAATTAGAAGTCATTCCATATGTGCATAGATTCCCCTTTGAGTCTAGTTTCTATAGAAACAAACGAAATCAGTATTGAAGCCCTGTACAGGGAGATATCCAAGTCGTAATGTGCAAAGGTCAGTGTAGTCGATCCCTGTAACATGGGAGACTTTGACTAATAAACTGTACTAATTGGCCCGACCAAAAATTCTAGAAAAAAATATGTAGATGGGCATATGAGTCTAGTTTCAGGGAAAATTCACGGAACTGGATTTTGAGTTTCAGAACTCAAGATATGATTTTTAAAGCGACTAGTACGCAGAGTGACAGCTTGTCTGGGAAATTTTAATAAGTGGTTTGAAGTCTGTTAACACCTCGTGTTCGACTCCGGCGACGATCTCAGGTTCGGGGTGTTACATTTGATTGGTATCAGAGCTATGGTTTAGTCGGTTCTAGGACTACCATAGCACGTATGAGTCTAGCTATACATGACTTAATGTTAATGTTTAAATGTGTGATGACTTCTGACGGTTAAAATTTTTGTTGTGATTAGTGAATGGATCCCGGTGTAGAGAGAACCTTGGCGGATGACGTTGAAAGTGTAGCGGCTGCTCCTGCACAAGGGACGCCGCCTGTTGAACCTCAGTCATCTGCGAATAATCAAGGTGAGGGGGCTAAACAAGCCTTCTTTACCATGATGAATGAGTGGGTCGCACAATATGCCCGAACCAATCCGGCTGTCCAACCATTCCCGAATTTGAATAATCCACCCCAAGAGCCCGTAATGCCATCAGTTACTGATCCTGTGAGGCTGAGTAAGCCACCTGTAGACTTGATTAGGAAGCGCGGGGCTGAGGAGTTCAGGGCCATAGTTACTGATGATGCTGAAAGGGCCGAGTTCTGGCTTGATAACACCATTCGGGTGTTTGATGAACTGTCATGCACGCCCGATGAATGTCTAAAGTGTGCTATATCCTTGTTGCGGGACTCAGCCTACTATTGGTGGAGGACCCTGATTTCCATAGTCCCAAACGAACGAGTAACTTGGGACTTCTTTCAAACGGAATTTCGAAAGAAATATATTAGTCAACGGTTCATTGATCAAAAGCATAAGGAATTCTTGGAACTCAAGCAAGGCCGTATGACAGTATCTGAATACGAACATGAATTCGTAAGACTCAGTAGGTATGCCCGGGAGTGTGTAGCTGATGAGGTTGCTATGTGCAAAAGATTCGAAGAAGGATTGAATGAAGATTTAAAGCTACTAGTGGGTATTTTGGAGATAAAAGAATTCGTAACACTAGTCGAACGAGCCTGCAAGGCGGAAGAACTTGGAAAGGAGAAGAAGAAGGCTGAATTTGAAGCTAGAGACTATCGTAAAAGATCGACGGGTAAAGCTCCGTTCTCAGCTGTAAAGAAGTTCAGGGAGAACACTAATAAGTCGAGGACGACTGCGGGAATTTCCATCAGAGCACGACCACCGACGGACTCCCGAGCTACTTCGGTTGTAGAAATAGAGTTTCGGATTAATTCTGATGGATACTTGATGTTCCAAGATGGGATTTGTGTTCCTAAAGGTATCGACCTGATTCAGAAGATCTTAAGCGAGGCACATAGTAGCCATTGGTCAGTCCATCCGGGGAGTACCAAAATGTACGATGATTTAAAGAGACTGTATTGGTGGTCAGGTATGAAAAAGGATATCTCAGAGTTTGTTCCGAAATGCTTGATATGTCAACAAGTGAAAGCTGAACACCAAGTACCTTCTGGGTTACTTCAACCTGTGACTATTCCTGAGTGGAAATGGGACTGGATTACTATGGATTTCGTAACGGGACTTCCGTTGTCACCAAGAAAGAAAGATGCGGTTTGGGTCGTGGTGGATCGATTAACTAAGTCGACTCACTTTATTCCGGTACGCACTAACTACTCACTCGATAAGTTAACCGAGTTGTATGTTTCTAAAATTGTGAGGCTTCATGAAGTACCTTTGTCGATCATATCGAATAGAGATCCGAGATTCACATTGCAGTTTTTGAAGATGCTCCAAGAGGCTTTAGGTACAAGATTGAGTTTTAGTACCGCTTTTCATCCGCAAACCGACGGTCAGTCAGAGAAAGTAATCCAGGTTTTGGAAGATATGCTCTGATGTTGAGTATTAGAATTCCAAGGCAGTTGGGAAAGGTATTTGTTGTTGGTGGAATTTGCTTATAATAATAGTTTTCAATCGAGTTTGAATACGGCACCTTATAAGGCTCTGTATGGGCGTAAGTGCCGAACGCCTTTGTATTGGACTGAACTCAGAGAGAGTTAGATTCACGGAGTCGATCTAGCCAAGGAACCGAAGAAAAAGTAAGAGTAATCCGTGATTGCTCGGAAGTCGCTTCAGATAGACAGAAATCTTACGCTGATTTGAAGCGAAAAGAGATCGAGTTTCAAGTCGGTGATAAGATATTTTTGAAAGTGTCTCCATGAAAGAAAGTTCTGAGGTTTGGTCGAAAGGGAAAATTGAGTTCGCGTTTTATTAGACCATATGAGATTATCGAAAGGACAGGGCCAGTGGCATATCGGTTAGCCTTACCGTCTGAGTTAGAGAAGATTCACGATGTGTTCCATGTGTCTATGTTACACTGATACCGATCAGATCCATCGCATGTGATTTCACCAACTGAAGTTGAAATTTGACCAGACATGACTTATGGTGAGGAACCGGTCAAGATTTTGGCTCGGGAAATCAAAAATTGAGAAACAAAGGTGTAACACTTGTGAAAGTACTATGGCATGGACATGAGTTTGAAGAGGCCACTTGGGAGCCTGAGGAGACTATGAGAAATCAATACCCAAACCTTTTCACTAGTAAGATTTTCGGGGACGAAAATCCCTAAGGGGGGAAAAATATAATAACCGATTTTAGGGCTAATCGGAACAGTGATTTTGGGACCATAAATTTGAGGCTGATAAATTCTTTTTATTATTTTAATATTATTTTATGTGTTATAGTATGATTTTATGACTATATGAAAATTTTGATAAACAAATTTTAATGATTGTAAGCTTAATCGCGAAAAAGGACTAAATCGCATAAAGGGTAAAAGTCTTATATTACTTGATAAATAGACCAAATAGCTAGAGAACCATAATTGGGGGTCTTTAAAGGGCAAATAGACCCTTTTTAGGAGAGTTACTGACCATAGGGGGGACAAGAGAGGTCAAAGGTCAATATTCGGTGTGTTTGGTAACTTAATTGATTAAAATAAAAATAAAAGAAAGAGAAAAAGATATCATCTTCTTCCCATTTCCTTCCCCACCAAAAATACCAGCAAATTGAGGGTTTTTGGAAGCTTGAAATTGCAGCCACTCTCCATCTTTGAAAGTAAGTGATTTAGATAACCTTACTTGATAATTTTTATGTTTTTGGAGCGCCTAAAGCTTAATTTAGCTATTGAGGGGACTATTTTGCAAAAATATTGAAATTTTAGGGTTTTTTCGTGAAAGCTTTTGAGATGTTTTTTGAAATATTATGGAAGAAAATGAGTTATGATGGTTAAATGAACAATTTTTGTGAAGTGGTTTTTCATGGAAACACCTAAAAGGACCATTTTGTAAAGTTTATAAAATATGTTGTAAATGTGTGAAATAATTGGAATTTTGGGCTGTTTCTAGTATAAAAAGAATTCGTCTAGGCTTAATTAGTGAGAAAATTTAATAAAAATCAATTTACGAACCTAGGGGTAAAATCATAATTTTACGAAAGCCTAGGGGCAAAATGGTTATTTTGCCAAAATGTTGTCTATATAATGTCTTAATTAATGTGATGATTGAACTAGTGAAATTTTTTATCATTTTAGATCAAGAAAAACGAGGAACGGAGCTTGACCGAGGAAAAGACAAGGTGTACGAGGACTAGACTCGTTTTTACAAATTTTGTACCAAGGTAAGTTCATATGTAAATAATGCAATAAGAATAATGTATAAATGTTTGAATTTTGCATGAATTGTAATTCCCACCCTTGAAGGTAAGTTACAATATTTTGTCATTATGCAGGATTATGTGTTAACTCTTTTATCATGAAATATGTGACTGCCTAAGTGACCGAGTTTGTTGAAGGTAAGTCTATGAGAAAAGTCCCATTTGAACTTTAGGAATAGATTAGGATACAATGTGACATGTCACTAGGAACTATGTGGTTATGAACTCATTTGTATATGTTATGTAACACCCCGTACCCGAGACCGTTGCCGGAGTCGGACACGAGGGGTTCACAGACTAAATTCGCTTACTATCGCAGTCCATTTTAAAATTTTCCAGGCAGTTGGCTAACTGTGACACTGTCACCTTAAAAATCATATCTTGAGTTTCACAACTTGAAAATCAGTTTTGTAATTTTTCCCTGAAACTAGACTCATATGCCCATCTACATATTTTTTTCTAGAATTTTTGGTCAGGCCAATTAGTACAGTTTATTAGTCAAAGTCTCCCATGTTACAGGGATTGACTACACTGACCTTTGCGCATTACGACTTGGATATCTCCCTGAACAGAGCTTATATACTGATTCCGTTTGTTTCTATAGAAACTAGACTCAGAGAGGAATCTATACATATATGGCATGACTCCTAATTATCTCTGGTTAATTTATAATGAATTTCCAAAGTCGGAACAGGGAATCTAGAAACTGTTCTGGCCCTGTCTCATGAGAACCTGAATATCTCTTAACATACTGTCCATATGATCATTTCGTTACTTTCCTGTGAAAATAGATTCATCAAGGTTCATTTACATAATTTATTCATTATTTAATTCCAATCCTACTATTTTTAGTGATTTTCCAAATCTACATCACTGCTGCTGCCAGCATCTGCCTTTAAGGTAGACTTTACCTATTTCATAGTTTCCATGATTCAACTAGCCCTTTTAGCATAAATAGCACAAATTATGATAGTGATTAACCATTCCATACCAAATGATTATAACATTATGCTCAAACATATATAAGCCATTTTCGCATGGCTATATACATTAACCAAAATATTCTTCCGCCACTAGTCTATTTTATACATGCCATAAGATAATCCAAAACATAGCAGTACCAAACAGTGGATAGTGATAGTGTGACTAGTTGCTGACGATCCCCGAGCCTGTAGCTTCGCAATGAGATCTATAAAATAGAGGAAACAGAGTAAACGGAGTAAGCATTACAATGCTTAGTAAGTTTTAAGCAGTGTCAACAGATAACAATCAAATTATAACATAGTTGTTCGTATTTTTATTTCACTCTTCCTTCGGGCATACCATCCCTTTACCGAATATGCACATCTCATCATATACAATAGGCAGATAAACTTTCACATAAAAGTGAGCTCATGTGACATAGATATATCGTATGATTTCACATCACCTCTCACACTGATCCGATGTCACATAATCATAGGAATAGTCTCATAGATTGCTCTTGTATGCATCACATAACTACCTTATGATTTAGTGCAAATCAAGCTCACATATAAACTTGGAGTACATACCTGTTTAACCTTTCGCATTGAATATATTTATAAGCAATTCTTATTACGAAGTCTTACCCGGACATAATCTCCACACGAAGTTATCGGGTCTTACCCGGACAAAATTCTCACACGTAGTCATCGGGTCTTTAGAGCTCGGATATAGTACGAGCACGAAGCTTACGGACATTAATCAGTGATAATATTCTCGCATAAAGCCTGCGGGGTTTTAACCCGGATATAGTACTGACACAAATGCCCTTCGGGACTTATCACATTTATGCACTTTCACATCCATCACGTTGGCCACTCGGCCCTGTCACATATATACACTTTCACATTCATCACATCGGCCATTAGGCCTTATTACATATATACACTTTCACATTCATCACATCGGCTATTAGGCCTTATCACATATATACACTTTCACATTCATCACATCGGCTATTAGGCCTTATCACACATATACACTTTCACATTCATCACATCGGCCATTAGGCCTTATCACATATATACACTTTCACATTCATCACATCGGCCATTAGGCCTTATCACATATATACACTTTCACATTCATCACATCGGCTATTAGGCCTTATCACATATATACACTGTCTTGGCGGAATCTACATCTATCATTTTCCAATATCACAATTTAGAATTCACGTATGGGTTTAATCAATAGCTTATGAGCAACTAGAACAAGTTTATCAAGGTTTACAACACAATCTCAAATTCAGCACAAGCTATTTTTCCTGAGCAATAGTCACTAAATCATTTATAACTGGAGCTACAAAACTCAAAATCACTTTCCGTTAATTTTTCCTGAATATAGACTCGTATATCTTCCATCCATAAAATTTCCAGAATTTTAGGTTTGGCCAATCAATACCAGATTTTTCTTAAAGTTTCCCCTGTTTCACTGTTTGACTAATCTGACCACTCTTCACTACGAATCAGATTTCTCATTTTACAGAATTCAAAATGTGTTGTATTTGATTTCATTTGAAACTAGACTCATTAAGGAGTCTAAGCATATAAATTTTATCTTATAACCATTTTTGTACAATTTATAATGATTTTCTAAAAACGGAATAGAGGATTACAGTGTCGTTCTGCACTGTCTCACACAACTTTAAATATCTCATTATCGGAAATAAATTTCTTACACGGTTTCTTTTATAAGAAACTAGACTCATTAAGCTTTAATTTCATAATTTATTCAGCCTCCCATTCAACTCCAACAATTTATGGTGATTTTCTAAATTCATGTTACTGCTGCTGTCCTGAGCAGGTTTATCACAATTTTACTCTTCTGACATATCCTTTTAGCACTTCATAATATCATATCCATTTGGCAACATATCATATCAATAACTTACCTATACTTCATAATAGCCATTAGGCTATATGCATAAAAATTTACAATAGAGTTATGATTCTTTTAATATGTGCTTAACATATCATACTCAATCACATTATAGGCTTTAATACTTAAAACTTACCTCGATCGCTAATGTACGTCAATTCCGACTATTCGACCAATTTCCCTTTTTCCACGATCCGACTTTGTTTCCATAAGCTCTTGATGCTCAATCAACAATTTTTAACTTCAAATTTGCAAACAGCAATGTCATCACTTTACATAACAGAAATTAAATTTCATTACTTAAACTATCCACGACAATCACCTTCCGAGCACCTTAATTTTCTTTAAGCTAAACCACCTCATAGTATACATATACACATTCGGCTAATTATAAAACAAATCAGCACTCATAACCGAATCATTGACTAAAATCACATTCGGTAATATGCTTTTAAATAATTTCAATATTTATTAACATCTAAAACTAATTTGCTTGGGGTGCCATGAATTATTCAAATCAGCCGAATATCATTGAATCTCTAAAATCATGCTTATAACCACTTGGCCGAGTTTCACATTTCAAAGCCACATATATATATTATTCAAAGTATTTAACAACACTTAAAATCCAAAACCATAAAACTCAATTCATATAACACCAAACTCAATGCTAAATCACCCTAGGCACATTCGGCACTAGCACAAGCACACACACATTTAACTTTTCTAAAATTCAACTTTAACAAGCTTCCTATGCTTCCATGATAAAAACCGAATGCTCATCTTACCACCAACATGCATATTTAATTATCTCAAGCCTCTCTTAATCAATTTTATTCATAATAGCATGAACTCAACAATCCATTACTCATACAAAACAACATAACCGAAAACCTTACTCATTCCAAAAATTCAAATCTCAACTTGGTCATAAAAATAACTTGATATCTCACCAACACAACATCAACACCAAGCAAGAATGATGCATCCATGGCCGAGTGTCATTTCCATCACATAGCAAGATTTAGACCATGGGCTAGGTAGAACTCAAGCTAACAACTAAAACATGCATGCATCTCATGGAACATCATCAAACATACCTTAGCCTAGTTACATGCATGGCCGAACCTCTTCAATCTTTCTTCTTCCTTCCTCCTTAAAATTTCGGCCAAGGATGAACCAAAGGATGAACACTTTTTTTTTGTTTTTCTTTCCTTCAACTCACGGCAAGGGGGGGGGACAATCACACATATCCTTTCTCTTTTTTTGTTTCTCATCCTACTAACACTAATATTTTATTGCCCATGCTCTTTATTTTATTGTTTCCTCCCATGATGCACCAACACAACATGTCTATGACATGTTTTGCCCATCACCCTTTGTCCATCCTAATGTCATGGCCGGCCACTACTAGATGGGGGGGAAATTGACATGCAAGTCCCCCTTTTTCAACTTGCACTAATAGGTCCTTATGTTTTGATCTATCACATTTCAAAAATGTCACACATAAGTCCTATTGACTAAATTCACATGAAATTTACTAAATCGAAGCTTAAAATTTTCACACATTTATTTTAGACAATAAATATCATGTTCAAATAATTTGGTTACTCGGTTTAGCGGTCCCGAAACCGCTTTCCGACTAGGTTCAAATTAGGGGTGTCACAACTCTCCCCCCTTTAGGGATTTTCGTCCCCGAAAATTTCCACCGATGCATAGTTTAGGATAACGTCCTCTTATTGAATTATATTCATATAAACATTAGCTCATCGATAGCAATTGTAATTCATTATTGATTTCGCATCGATCTATAAAATCATTTTCTTATCTTAAAACAAATACATAAACATTTCTACAGGTATGCACAAATATCTCATTTTCTTGATTTCATAAGCAATAATCACTTAACTTAATTCACAAATGCATTTCAAACACATATTAAGCACATATTAACATGTATAATTCACATCATCAACCCACATTTTCATTCATGAATAAGCTGTAACCTAACCGAAAGTACACATATACTCAAACATCCCAATAAATATCCTTTATAACTTTATCACATCTCAATATTCAACTTAACTCATTTCCAAAAGAAAAGTCAACTTCCACGTACCTGAACATTTAGTTCATTTAGCACATTCAATCATAGTTAACGTTACCCGTATACAGTCGAATAGGCATAAAGCCTAATATAATACACTGGCATGAGATTTATTCTAGCGCATAACTCGTATATCCAAAATTATCAACATTCATCAAAAATTCTTTCAAACTTTCGAATGTCGAAACTTAATCAAAATAATTTCTTGAACAAGATTAACAAAATAGTGTCCATTCAGCAATAGCACATATAGCTCTTACAATGCCATATCCTAGATATGGTCTTACATATTCTCACATATCGAGCCGATGCCATGTCCCAGACATGGTCTTACACACTATCTCAAATCAATGCCTTCGTCCCAAACGAGGTCTTACATGAATTCCACTTCACACACTTAGTGCCCACTGACCGATCTCGCACTCATAGTGCTCGGTTAAAGGAATTCGCACACACACAGTGCCTCTAATTATTCACATACATAGCGCTCTTATTCATTCGTTAATACACATTGATATGACTTAACCAAGTCTATAAACATCATGTATGTACACTTTTAAACATATCATCTCATTTAAATTTGAATTTGTATAGTAATGAGCACTTAAACTTTGCTCAAATTACCGGCACGAAGCCTACTAGGCACGAAGGCCCGAATACACGTCACCAGCATGATTACTCTTCGAGGTTTAGCACGGATATATTACTAGCACGAATGCTCTTCGGAACTTAGCCCGGATACATCACTAGCACGAATGCTCCTCGGGACTTAGCCCGGATATATCACTAGCACGAATGCTCCTCGGGGCTTAGCCCGGATATATCACTCTCAATTCTCATGTACATATACACATATAGCAATACACATTAGTATATCATTTACATTACTTGAATGCAAACACAACATGCTTATCGACCATTCAACTTCCAGTTCCATAGCCACATACAAAAATCACATTTATAGTCATAACACTCTTTCAAAATTGCATCACTTATACCCCTATAATTCAATCCAAATCGAAATTCAAATACGAGTACATGATACGTACCTGATCAACTTAATAATTTAGGCATATCTAAGTGAAGTTATATCGCAAATTCTCATAGTCAGAAGCTTGCTACAGCTCGATCGGGATCAAGATTCATTGCAATACAGCAAACACATTTTAATAGCCAAAAATCATCACACTATTATTTTATCACTTTATGGCATGTATAAATAGACTCACGCGTGCTACGTTAGTCCTAGAATCGACTAAACCGTAGCTCTAATACCAATAAAATTGTAACACCCCGCACCCGAGACCATTGCCCGAGTCGGACAGGAGGGGTTCACAGACTAAATTCGCTTACTATCGCAGTCCATTTTAAAATTTTCCAGGCAGTTGGCTAACTGCGACACTGTCACCTTAAAAATCATATCTTGAGTTTCACAACTCGAAAATCAGTTTTGTAATTTTTCCCTGAAACTAGACTCATATGGCCATCTACATATTGTTTTCTAGAATTTTTGGTCAGGCCAATTAGTACAGTTTATTAGTCAAAGTCTCCCATGTTACAGGGATCGACTACACTGACCTTTGAGCATTACGACTTGGATATCTCCCTGCACAGAGCTTCAATACTGATGCCGTTTATTTCTATAGAAACTAGACTCAGAGAGTAATCTATACATATATGGCATGACTCCTAATTATCTCTGGTTAATTTATAATGAATTTCCAAATTTGGAACAGGGAATCCAGAAACCGTTCTGGCCCTGTCTCACGAGAACCTGAATATCTCTTAACATACTGTCCATATGAAAGTTTCGTTACTTTCCTATGAAATAGATTCATCAAGGTTCATTTAAATAATTTATTCATTATTTAATTCCAATCCTACTATTTTTAGTGATTTTCCAAATCTACATCACTGCTGCTGCCAGCATCTGCCTTTAAGGTAGACTTTACCTATTTCATAGTTTCCATGATTCAACTAGCCCTTTTAGCATAAATAGCACAAATTATGATAGTGATTAACCATTCCATACCAAATGATTATAACATTATGCTCAAACATATATAAGCCATTTTCGCATGGCTATATACATTAACCAAAATATTCTTCCGCCACTAGTCTATTTTATACATGCCATAAGATAATCCAAAACATAGCAGTACCAAACAGTGGATAGTGATAGTGTGACTAGTTGCTGACGATCCCCGAGCCTGTAGCTTCGCAATGAGATCTATAAAACAGAGGAAACAGAGTAAACGGAGTAAGCATTACAATGCTTAGTAAGTTTTAAGCAGTGTCAACAGATAACAATCAAATTATAAC
The DNA here is from genome assembly GCF_007990345.1 of Gossypium hirsutum. Classification (NCBI taxonomy): domain Eukaryota; kingdom Viridiplantae; phylum Streptophyta; class Magnoliopsida; order Malvales; family Malvaceae; genus Gossypium; species Gossypium hirsutum. The sequence goes on along the minus strand of NC_053431.1, from coordinate 45,740,114 downwards.
ATAGTTGTTCATATTTTTATTTCACTCTTCCTTCGGGCATACCATCCCTTTACCGAATATGCACATCTCATCATATACAATAGGCAGATAAACTTTCACATAAAAGTGAGCTCATGTGACATAGATATATCGTATGATTTCACATCACCTCTCACACTGATCCGATGTCACATAATCATAGGAATAGTCTCATAGATTGCTCTCGTATGCATCACATAACTACCTTATGATTTAGTGCAAATCAAGCTCACATATAAACTTGGAGTACATACCTGTTTAACCTTTCGTATTGAATATATTTATAAGCAATTCTTATTACGAAGTCTTACCCGGACATAATCTCCACACGAAGTTATCGGGTCTTACCCGGACAAAATTCCCACACGTAGTCATCGGGTCTTTAGAGCTCGGATATAGTACGAGCACGAAGCTTACGGACATTAATCAGTGATAATATTCTCGCATAAAGCCTGCGGGGTTTTAACCCGGATATAGTACTGACACAAATGCCCTTCGGGACTTATCACATTTATGCACTTTCACATCCATCACGTTGGCCACTTGGCCCTGTCACATATATACACTTTCACATTCATCACATCGGCCATTAGGCCTTATCACATATATACACTTTCACATTCATCACATCGGCCATTAGGCCTTATTACATATATACACTTTCACATTCATCACATCGGCTATTAGGCCTTATCACATATATACACTTTCACATTCATCACATCGGCTATTAGGCCTTATCACACATATACACTTTCACATTCATCACATTGGCCATTAGGCCTTATCACATATATATACACTTTCACATTCATCACATCGGCCATTAGGCCTTGTCACATATATACACTTTCACATTCATCACATCGGCCATTAGGCCTTATCACATATATACACTTTCACATTCATCACATCGGCTATTAGGCCTTATCACATATATACACTGTCTTGGCTGAATCTACATCTATCATTTTCCAATATCACAATTTAGAATTCACGTATGGGTTTAATCAATAGCTTATGAGCAACTAGAACAAGTTTATCAAGGTTTACAACACAATCTCAAATTCAGCACAAGCTGTTTTTTCCTGAGCAATAGTCACTAAATCATTTATAATTGGAGCTACAAAACTCAAAATCACTTTCCGTTAATTTTTCCTGAATATAGACTCGTATATCTTCCATCCATAAAATTTCCAGAATTTTAGGTTTGGCCAATCAATACCAGATTTTTCTTAAAGTTTCCCCTGTTTCACTGTTTGACTAATCTGACCACTCTTCACTACGAATCAGATTTCTCATTTTACAGAATTCAAAATGTGTTGTATTTGATTTCATTTGAAACTAGACTCATTAAGGAGTCTAATCATATAAATTTTATCTTATAACCATTTTTGTATAATTTATAATGATTTTCTAAAAACGGAATAGAGGATTACAGTGTCGTTCTCACACAACTTTAAATATCTCATTATCGGAAATAAATTTTCCTACACGGTTTCTTTTATAAGAAACTAGACTCATTAAGCTTTAATTTCATAATTTATTCAGCCTCCCATTCAACTCCAACAATTTATGGTGATTTTCTAAATTCATATTACTGCTGCTGTCCTGAGCAGGTTTATCACAATTTTACTCTTCTGACATATCCTTTTAGCACTTCATAATATCATATCCATTTGGCAACATATCATATCAATAACTTACCTATACTTCATAATAGCCATTAGGCTATATGCATAAAAATTTACAATAGAGTTATGATTCTTTTAATATGTGCTTAACATATCATACTCAATCACATTATAGGCTTTAATACTTAAAACTTACCTCGATCGCTAATGTACGTCAATTCCAACTATTCGACCAATTTCCCTTTTTCCACGATCCGACTTTGTTTCCATAAGCTCTTGATGCTCAATCAACAATTTTTAACTTCAAATTTGCAAACAGCAATGTCATCACTTTACATAACAGAAATTAAATTTCATTACTTAAACTATCCACGACAATCACCTTCCGAGCACCTTAATTTTCTTTAAGCTAAACCACCTCATAGTATACATATACACATTCGGCTAATTATAAAATAAATCAGCACTCATAACCGAATCATTGACTAAAATCACATTCGGTAATATGCTTTTAAATAATTTCAATATTTATTAACATCTAAAACTAATTTGCTTGGGGTGCCATGAATTATTCAAATCGGCCGAATATCATTGAATCTCTAAAAGCATGCTTATAACCACTTGGCCGAGTTTCACATTTCAAAGCCACATATATATATTATTCAAAGTATTTAACAACACTTAAAAATCCAAAACCATAAAACTCAATTCATATAACACCAAACTCAATGCTAAATCACCCTAGGCACATTCGGCACTAGCACAAGCACACACACATTTAACTTTTCTAAAATTCAACTTTAACAAGCTTCCTATGCTTCCATGATAAAAACCGAATGCCCATCTTACCACCAACATGCATATTTAATTATCTCAAGCCTCTCTTAATCAATTTTATTCATAATAGCATGAACTCAACAATCCATTACTCATACAAAACAACATAACCGAAAACCTTACTCATTCCAAAAATTCAAATCTCAACTTGGTCACAAAAATAACTTGATATCTCACCAACACAACATCAACACCAAGCAAGAATGATGCATCCATGGCCGAGTGTCATTTCCATCACATAGCAAGATTTAGACCATGGGCTAGGTAGAACTCAAGCTAACAACTAAAACATGCATGCATCTAATGGAACATCATCAAACATACCTTAGCCTAGTTACATGCATGGCCGAACCTCTTCAATCTTTCTTCTTCCTTCCTCCTTAAAATTTTCGGCCAAGGATGAACCAAAGGATGAACACTTTTTTTTTTGTTTTTCTTTCCTTCAACTCACGGCAAGGGGGGGACAATCACACATATCCTTTCTTTTTTTTTGTTTCTCATCCTACTAACACTAATATTTTATTGCCCATGCTCTTTATTTTATTGTTTCCTCCCATGATGCACCAACGCAACATGTCTATGACATGTTTTGCCCATCACCCTTTGTCCATCCTAATGTCATGGCCGGCCACTACTAAATGGGGGGAAAATTGACATGCAAGTCCCCCCTTTTTCAACATGCACTAATAGGTCCTTATGTTTTGATCTATCACATTTCAAAAATGTCACACACAAGTCCTATTGACTAAATTCACATGAAATTTACTAAATCGAAGCTTAAAATTTTCACACATTTATTTTAGACAATAAATATCATGTTCAAATAATTTGGTTACTCGGTTTAGCGGTCCCGAAACCGCTTTCCGACTAGGGTCAAATTAGGGGTGTCACATGTTATGTGAGATTTTATAAATTTGGGCACTAGTCAAGTACGTCTTACCGGTGGCTGGGTATCTTGGCATGTGTTACAGGTACCTGTCAACTTGTGTGAGTAGCCCGTGTAGTTACGTCTTGACTGTCAGCTTGTGTGAGCAGGCCTATGATTAGCTCGAGAACGAGCGATATGTGATATGCTAACTAAGGTAACATGTGGCCACATATAGTGTGTTATGCATATGTTTTCCGAGTATCCAATGATATCCCTAGTATTCAACAGGTAAGTGAGTAGTTATTTAACGACTAAGTCAATGATGGGAATTATGCAATTGTGTTACGAGTTAGTACAGGTATGTACCTAAAACTCTTGAGTAAAGATTTCAATATGTTAAGTACTTGTGTTAAGAGTGTGTATAAGAAAGTTAAGCTTATGAAACTTTATTTTGTTTTAACTATTGAGTCATGTTGTTTATTATATGCATGTGAGCTTACTAAGCTTTATGCTTACTCCCTTCCTTTCTATTTTCTTATAGTGCCGTCAAGATAGTATCGGGGATCAAGAGGCGTCGGAGGCATTGAACACACTATCACCTGAAGCTTTGGTATAGCTAGTTCAATTGTTTTGATTTTTGGCATGTATAGGGACTCGAAACTTCAATTTAGTGTTTTATTTAGTTTAGCCACAAGTGTTGGCTCATATGATGGATGTGATATTCATTTTGTATAGGCCATTAAATTTGGCTAATGTTAATTTTTATTGTTCGTATTTGATGCAAGTTTCTAATGGTTGTGGCCAATTTGGTTATATATATGTTATGCTTGTATTGGTTTGGTTGGTCTTGTGTAGGTTAATGTAAGTAAGGGTGGCAAAGAGGCTTAGTAAATAGCCTTATTTTTGTCCACATGGGTAGACACACGGGCATTTGTCTAAGCCTTGTGTGACACACAGCCAGCCCCATGGGCGTGTTGTCCTGCCGTGTGTCCCCTGCACGTAAAAATTTCAAGTCAGTATGCATGGTAGTAAACACACAGATAGAGACATGGCCGTGTGTCTCAACCGTGTAGAGGACACGGCCTTTGGCCATGGGCGTGTGCCTCGACCTTGTGCCCCTAATTGAATGCTGACGTCAGCAACAGAATGTTCAGGTTTTTAGACACAGGCGTGTCATGGTCGTGTGAGGGACACAGGCGTGTCTCAGACCGTGTGAAAACCCCTGTAGGTTCGAATTTAGAATTTAATTTACATGGGCTCTAGACACGAGCATTTCCCATCATGCTTAGGTTGTGTGAACCACACAGGCCTTTAGCACGGCCATGTCCTAACGGCCACCTAGGCGTGTTGCCCTTCCACACGAGCGTGTGCCTTGTTTCTAAGGTCATCTTTCTAGAGTTTGTTAAAGGACCCGAATCGGTCCTAAATGAGTTTCGATGGATGTTTGGGGTCTCGTGAGTCCATGTTAGTGATGTTTAGACATGTTTCAAAATTTTTTTTAAATTTTACTAAGTCTTGATGACTCGAAAACGTTTGACTACATCTGCTTAAGAGTTGTAATGCCTCGTATTCCGTCCCAGCATAGGGTACGGGTGTGGGGTGTTACACTTTATATATATTTATGATCTTGTTGCTATTTATTTGCATGTGAACTTACTAAGCTTTATGCTTACTCCCTTCTCTCTTTTACTTTCTTATAGTATCGCCAAGCCAACTCAGCAATCGAAAGACGTCGGAGGCTTGATCATACTATCAATTGGACAATTGCGGTATAGTTAGTCTCAATATTTTGAGTATGGCATGTATAGGGACTTGCCCTTTTTGTTGTCTGTCATATTGGTCTAGTCAAATGTGTTGGCTTATGAAAATATTTGATTTATTTGTATATGGCCATGTGATATGGTCCATATTGATCATTTGGGTTGTAACCCTAATCAATTATACATGTACACAATGTTTTATGTTTGATATGTTTGTTTGTGGATGAGATGTGGGATGATTGGCACACGTGCTAAGTGAATGAATCATGGTTAATAAGTATGCTCAACCAATGGTATAATTAGGTAAATAAAAAGTACCTTTAGCATAATGAATGATTATGAAATTGGTGTGGTTGCTAGACTAATGCTGAGACACGCAATTAGTGTTTGTCAAATAAAAGAATAAATGTTATGAATGAGTACGTGGTAATCATTTGACTTAATGTAAATTGTATCTATAATATTCTTATAGATGGGTGAAATAAATAAATACTAATAGTTGTTAATTATTTGCATATGAACTTGCTAAGCTTATTAGCTTACTCCATTTTTTTTCATCCCTTATAGGTTCAATTAGCAAGCTCGGGTTGGAGACCGCCGGAGATGGCATCACTCTATCAAGACATCACTACGGGTATAGTTGAATTCAAGTGGTTGAGTCTATGGCATGTATAGGGACCTTGTCTTTTAAGTAAGGCTGACAATGTTCATGTGGCCAAATGTGTTGGGCTAGAATAGCTTGTGGTCCAATTTGTCTAAGGCCATGAGATGTGGCTCATGTTGATCATTGGGTTGTAAACCTAATTGTTTATGCATGCATGTGTCGAAGTCCTGGTGATGTGAATGCTTAGTGATGATGGATGATATGATATGGTACGTAAGTACAAAGAATGAATGATGACAACTTGGTATGGCTATGATCACGGTTTAAATGTGTGAATTGAGAATAGATTAATAATAATATTAATTGGACATGAAATTGGTGTGGAATGCCTTAAGTAAGCTTATTAATTTAAGCATGTGAAATGATGACATTGCATGGGCATGAATTAGTTCTTGATTAGGATGAATGATTGTCCAAAATATGATATGTTATATACCACCAAAAATGTATGAGTGAGTGAACACTTAAGGGTGACAAATGGCTTGGAAAATAGCATTTTCATTGTCCATATGGATAGACACACGGCGTGTGTCTCGTCCATGTGTGACACACGGTCAGCCCCATGGGCTTGTAGTCTAGCCATGTGTCCCCTGCACCCTAATAAATGCAAAACAAAATGCCCAGTAGTAAACACACGAGCAAAGACACGGCCGTGTGTCTCAGCCGTGTGGAGGACACGGCTTTAGGACATGGACGTGTGCCTTGGTTGTGTGTCCCTAATTTGGTGATGACATCATAAACAAACAGTTACACAGGTTGAGGACACGGGCATGTCCCAAGCCATACGGGCGTGTAAGTCCTGTTTTGAAGAAAAATTTTCTATGTGAGATGAAAATTTTGGAAGTCCTCAATTTAGTCCTGACCATTTCCAAAGTATGTTTTGGGCCTCGTGAGTCCGCATAAGGGACTTTAAACTCATGAATGAAAAGGTTCAAATATAGACTAAAATTCATGACTTGGTCTGGTATGATTGTGCGAGTTTAAGTCCGGTAATGCCTCGTACCCTGTTCCAGCATCGAATACGGGTAAGGGGTGTTACATTTAGTGGTATCAGAGTTATGATTTAATTGATTCTCAGACTAACCTAGCGTATGTGAGTCTAGCTATACATGCCATATTACTACCCGTGATAGTGTGACATCTCCCGGCTCTAACGAAATTGTTTTGTTAAGATAGAGACGACTTCTAACCGAGCTATTCTTGATAATGTTGAAAATGATATTGAGATGAATGAAATGTGCTCACGTTATGTTGAAAAGAGTGATATGCATGCATTCTTGTATGAAAAGAGATGATCATGGGTTGAGAGATGAGGAAGGGTTAAATGAAATGAAAGTTTGTATTGTGATACGCTTATCCATGTATGTTAGTATTCATAGGATGTTATGTGCTCAATTATTTAACTAAGTAAATATGATAAGTAAACATACCCAATGAATGGAATGTGTGTGTATGTACACTTGTTTAAATAATATGTAATCAGCATGTCAACATAGTTGATCCCATGTTTAATTTTTAGATTAGGGATAATATGATATTTTGTAGTATGATTTTGTTATAGAGCCATGAATATTATAATAGTACGGAAATTGAATAGGAAGATCAAATTGAGTAGGACGCAGGAGATGAGTACGGTCGTTCAATAATGAATTGATGGATAATACCATCGTTAGACCATGGTAGTATGTGTGATCCCATATAAGACCATGTCTGGGACATGGCATTAGCATCGATATGTGCGATCCCGTATAAGACCATATCTGGGATATGGCATCGGCATCGATATATAATATCAAGTAATACCATATCTAAGATATGGCATTGATATGAGATCCTGTATAAGACCATGTCTGGGACATGGCATCAGCATCATTATGAGGCCTCGTATAAGACCACGTCTAGGACCTGGCATCGGCGTCTTATGAGGTCTCGTATAAGACAGTATCTAGGATATGGCATCGGCACCAAGTTGAGATCCCATGTAAGACCATGTCTGGGACATGGCATTGGCATCGATATGAGACATTGTGTAAGACCATAGTTGGGCTATGGCATGGAGATATGAGAAAGACCATAGTTGGACTATGGCATCAAATAGTCGAAGTACTCAAAATCTATAAGACGTTCTCTAATTTGACAAGTGATGATAAGTGAAATTGAAGCTAAGTGTTAGAATTTAATCAGACATTGATATTGAGTTTGAGTAAGTAAATTCATTGTTCAAAACTGTGAATAACAGAAAACATTTGTGAAATGAATAAGTATGTTAATTTCCTTGAGATGAACCATATGATCACAATGATATTACGTCAATGATGAATGCTAAGTCATATGTGTGTATTTATGAGAGTCGAGTAGAGACTTTATGACCTCACCCCCTTATTAGTGTTACTTTACGATGAAATTCACAAGAATCATGTCGAATAAGCCCATACGTGTGAAACTAAGGGGTTCAGTGGTGAAATATTTAGTAATGTGAACAGAGATGAAAATAGTTGGGAAAGTGAAAACAGTCTTTGGAAGAACATCAGAATGTTTTAAAGATTGTATAGATTAGGCAATGTCACGTATAAAGAAGAAGTTAGTCTTGGCTATTCAACTTATTCAAGAGTAAGGACTAAAGTATGTATTTACTGAAATTTCTCCCGAATTGATGTTTATTAGTGAGTGGAATGATAAGGGATTTATGATGAAAAAATTGGTCAAAGATATGATATTTGAGCTGTACAGATATCTGTGTATAACAGTTATAGTTGAATAAACTATGACGACCCCTTTTGAATAGTTTATGAAATTGTTATCCTTAGAGAAATATGTGATTGTTTGTTTTTTGATGAAAATCCTATTGTGTGAGAATGTAAGCTAACTCTAATACTAGATAAAAGCACTATTGGTCTAATCGGTTTATGAGCAGTATTTCTTCTGATTTTCTCTGAGAAATCTTCAGGAATTTATTATCTTCGTGTGAGTGAATTTATTATCTTCGTGTGAGTTATACTCTCAGAATTCTGTTAAAATATCATAGTTGGGTTTTCTTATCGTCCTTATTGTATATACTATCAGACATGGCTTAACGCTCAAGTATGTTCTTTAGTCTGTGATGTCTATACTTATTATGATTATATTTCTAGATTCGATAATAGGAATATGGAGATCCTAGTATTTGGATTTCTATAATCTTGTGTAAGACATGGTTATCGGTAAAGGTATAGACAATAGAAGCTCAAACAAGAATAGTATGGTGGTAAGAAAACACAATTCTGGACGAATGTGGTTGACTATGGTCAATGAGTTAAATTGGATATTTGTCTCTTTGAACTAATGTGATTGTAAGTGGATAGCATGATAAGAGAACTTTGAAAGATTGTATGTTTAAGTTGTTTTAATAACATGAAGAATGGAGCATTTTAATACATTATTACTTGATAGTTGAGATTGACTCAGTTATTTTTGTTAAAGTGAACTGGTCAGTTGAAATGTGATGTGAATTATATGTAGTCAAGTGTATCCTCAGATAAGAAAATGGATTTTGTGTATTCACGAGTATATCGATGTGCAATCTGATTGAAGAATTGATATTCTAAAAGGTATGATACTGTAATATGCCAATTAGATTTGTTCCAATCGGATGGTGTTATTACAAATGAAAGCTGATCTGAATGATAAGTTATTGCATTCGTGAAAGTTTGAATAGTCTGTTGCATGTTCACAAAGTTGAAAACAGAAAAGGGTATTATTAACTGAAGGTTCTAATTCTGAGTTCAGTTTGGATTGAGTAAGAAATTTATGATTGTCAGCGATGCACTATTGGACGAATTGGTAAGTGCTTTAACATAAGAATGTAAGGAGGTAGTTTTTACTGTTAGACGATTAAAGATTACATCAAAAAGAACTATTCGGCTGGTGATTTAGAAACTACCACTTTTGATGCCAATATTGTGAGTTCGATGATATAGAGTGTTCATGGAAAATGTCATATGTTTCCTGGTTCCGATGGTATAAAGTATCTAATGTTACAGAAAAAGATCTGAAGTTTAAGACATTGTAAATGAATTTAGGTATTGAAAGATTTCAAGAAATTATCGATTTACCTTTTAGAGAGAAAGTGTGATTACAGATATTTGAATGGAAAATTTTGTTATGTTATGAGAGTTGAATACATGATTTACTTTATTTGATGATGGTCTAGTTCTGACTTTAGTGAATGCTAAAGTGAAATTTTCTTTGTGCAACGAAGAAGTTTAGAAATGTGATAGTGAAAAGTAATCTAAGTAAGTTCAAGATGAGTTTACTTCTGAGGTTAAATTTCAGGTCAAACATGATTCTTGCTATTATTGTTATGTCGAGATAGAAATATGCGTATTGATGAATTTAGAACGTATGCAAAGGTTTTTGTATAAGACTCAGTAGTAACACGTCTGTTCATCCAAAGAGTAATAAAATGCGTTGTTATAATAAGTAGATGTGTTAGCAATTGCGTATGTTATATGATATTTTTGGATTCATATTCAAATAATGATATGTTAACCGATAAAAGTTAACATCAATTGTATTCTGGACAAATACCATCAGTGGTCGTGAGAGAGTGATAATGAAATAGAATTGCTATAGATTTCATATTGGGAGTGTCATAATCTCCAAAAAAAAAAAAGGAAAGGCTATTTGGATCATGGTTGATTGTTTGGCAAAGGATCTGTATGATCATTTCAGTATGTACAAAATTTTTATTGGATAGATAAACGGAGTTATATGCTTCTGAGATTGTTTAGTTATGCAGAGTGCTAGTTCCATTATGTCGAATAAAGGTCCGGAGGATATATCGCAATTATGGGATAAGCTACAGGAAACCCTGAGTATGTAGTTGCATTTTAGCATAGTAATTTGTTTCTATATCAATTATAAGTTTAAGAAAGTAGTTCAGATTTTGACTGTATACTTTCACACTGTGTATTAAATCTTAAAGATGGTTAGAAAGAAAAATACGAGGTTAATTCAGTTTCTGATTCTAAAGATTTAGTGGAAGTGATTTATGAAAGTCGAAAGCCACTTCAGACTGATTTAACTAACCTACAGATTCGAAAGTTTAGGACTTTGGATATCAAATCTGATGATAGACTATTTCTGGAATATACTACCTTGAAGAAAATTCTTAGATGAGGCATAAGAGTACTATGAGCAAGAATGCTCTAATCTCTTGTCTGATGAGATTTTCAGGGACGAAAATACCTAAAGGGGGAAAGAATTGTAACAACCCAATTTTGGGCCTAGTCAGAATAGTGGTTTTGGGACCCCAAAATTTGACGTGGAAAATTTATTTTTATTATATTTTTATGGTCTAAGATTTCACAAAATGATTTCGTGAAAATTTCGTTTGAAATTTTTGACGTTTGGGCACTCAATTTGGTTTAAAGGACTAAATTGTAAAAAGTGCAAAAGTTGAGTTCTACATGCTAGAGGTACCCAATTGTCATGAAACTTTAAAATAGAGGTCCCTATATGGTAATTAGACCATTGGATAATTTGATGGACAAAAATGGACATGATTAGGTAAAATTTCAAAGAAAGACATTAAAGGCATTTTGGTTAATTGGTAAATAAATAAAATAAAAAGCGAAAATAAGCCAAAATTGTTGTCCATCTCCTACCTCCAGCTGAAAATACCATGGAAGTTATGGCTAGGGTTTTGTTCAAGCTTTCCAAGCTCTATAGTAAGTCCGTTCTTGTCCCGTTTTTAATGATTTTCACGTTTTTGAGATCCTTGGAGCATGATTTACCTATTTCTAGCCTTATTTTGAGTTAGGGTTCATGACTAAAAATTTACCCATGTGTAACAAGCATGCATTTTGATGTCTAATGGTAGATTATGCATGTTTGAGGTTAGAGAAACAACTTTTACTAATTGATTTTCGGTGAAAATATCAAAAAGGACCATTTTGTGAAAAAGTATAAAAGTTTTGTAAAAGTGTGATTAAATGAGAAATGTGGGTTGCTATAGTCATGAAAATGGATAGTCCAGGGTTAAAGAACAAAGAAATTGAATGAAAATCATTTTACGAGCCTAGGGGCAAAAGTGTAAATAAGTAAAAGTTTAGGGGCAAAAACGTAATTTTGTCATAATATGATTTTTGGGTCACATTGAGTAATGTGACTAATAATAAGTTAAATGTGATGTTATGGATTAAAGAAAATGAGATTCAGGCCTAGAACGAGGGAAACGAGTAATTGATGGTTAGATCCCTTTTTGTCATTTTGGTATCGAGGTACGTTCATACATAAATAATGCAACCTCACGTTATGTATTTAACATTTTGATATTTCATAAGTGGTATATGTGTTCCTATGAAATTTAATAATGATGATTTAACGAAGTTTTGATATTTCATAAGTGGTATATGTGTTCCTCTCTTCAGTTCTTTAGTCAAAATCAAATTCTAATTACCCTTTCATCAACTTTTTTTTCAATTAATAACATTATCTTTATACTCATTATTACTTTATTTTGACTTCTCCATAGTCGTCTCTCCTTCAATTCTTTTTTAAGATTCTCCAATTGAATCGTAGTCTCTAATATATTTCGGTATAGAGTAAGTAATGACTAGTTAGTCAATTCATATTCCTTTTTTCTTTTTTTAAAGGTCGAGTCTAATATATATGTATGTATATATTTTTTTAATAAAGGTTATAATTCGATTTTCTCAAATCTACGTTAGAGCAAGTGAAATAATTGGATCTCTGTTGAAAAGGATAATAGGATCAAGCGAGATCTGATTAGATCTGTAATACTGAAGTGTGAAGGATTAGATCTAAAGTTACAAGACCTTTATTCCAGATGTGGGTTTTAACCAACTGAAGTTGTGTTTGATCATTGATAAATATTATATTATTATGTTTAATAATAATTACCTCTCTAAAATATTGGCTAAACGAATACACTAATTATTCTGGGTGGTTGAAAAATCTTTATTAGTATTGATTTCATGTAAGTGCCCCTAATCTGGAAAATACATGATGCCATATATGTATGTATGATATTATAAGAGTCATCCCCTCATCTGCAACAAATAGTACCTCAATATCCCCTTTTTTTTTCATTGTTGGTGGTAGTAGCATTACCTTCCACGAGCTTTTTCTTCAACCAGCAGATGTGCGCCTTGTGACCCTTTTTACTGCAATTATAGCAGCTCCCTCTAAACTTTCTACCACTGACATAGGATTTCATAGCTCCCCTGCACGAGAACTCCCTTCATCTCGTAAACTCTTCGCCTTGTCCTCGTTTCCTTTTTTTATCCACCTTGCTACTTGGAATTCCAACTACTCTTATTAGCATAGAGCGCGTGCTCCTCCTCTTTCAATGAAGCTCCTCCCATATTCATTGCTAACACTTCTTAATTAGCAAGCAAATTCTCAAACTCAACAAGTGATGGTTGGGTTTGTCATCCTTGCACTATAGCAATAAAGCCTCTAAACTCTAGTCTCAAACCTTGGATGATTATCCTCTTCACCCTGGTGTCCCCGATCAGAGCTTATGGATCCAAATCACCAATCTCTTGGCATAATGACTTCACCTTGTGGAAATACTATAAGATTGTCATATCACATTGCGCCACCAATAATAACTCGCCCTTAAGGAGTTGAAACTTTGTGTCATTTCTCTTGGAGAACTGTCAATGTATCACATGCTGTTTTGTGAGTTTTGTCATCCAAAATGTGCTTTAGCACATCCTCTTCAACCATCATCTTCAACGCGAACATTGTTTTACCAGTTTTTATTTTCCATTTTCTTAGCGTGTCACCTGCATCCTCGACTTTCAGTTGAGTCACTTCATTACCTTTGACAACCTCCCAAAGCAATGGAGGAGCTAGAAATTTTTTTGAGAGGGGCCGGAATAAAGTTGTATATTTTTATGATAGTAAAAGTGAAATTTCACCATTTTAATAGCCTATATCTTTATAATTTTTACAGGATTAAATCAATTTTTTTCTCATTCTTGGGGGGCCAAAGTGTAATTTTAACATATACTAATTTAAAATTTTTAAAATTATAAAAGGACTAAAGGTGAAATTTTCCATTTTAGGGGGGTAGGGCCACTGCCAGCTCCCTCTTGGCTCCGTCCCTGTCCTAAAGGTCTTGTCCTTGCATATAAGACTTTATGCAAGTTGACCATGTATTATAGTTGTTATTATTAAGCTTCTTCATTCCGCCGACAACTTGCAAGTCTGTCATCGTGTCGACAAATGATTCGCACAATTAAATACCTAAAGAGTGAAAGCATTTCATGAACAATGCACTAGGTAGTTCCTAGAAAAGAGAGGTGGGTCACAACGGGCACTCTTAAGTACCAAGTTTTTCTTTAGCCAAAACATTTCCTAGACATACAATTTCACACTACCACACTTTCTTCCAACAACTAAGCAACCAAGGATAATCTTCAAGTAGCTATGAGAATTTCTTTTCTGATGTGAAGATCACACAATGCTACAACCACAGAACATACTAAGAAAAATTTCACTCCTCCAACCAGGCTCTTATACCAATTGCAGAACATCCAAGCCCATGACACCACTAAACTAAAATTTAGTTACACCTCCTAAAACTCCAAAATAAGAAAATAAATGAGGAATTTTGAGAATTGAATAGAAGATTCAATATTTGGTTTGGCGCACTTAACATTTACTACATAAGTCTTTATAAACACCCAATGTCTCACTACCTTCGATTTTCTAAGTAATGTGAGATATTATTTTTTTTATATAGAGTCACAATCCCTTACTTTTTTATTCTTAAATAATGTGGGATTAATTCCCCTACTAACATAAAACTTAAGTCTAAACTTAGTACCTAAAGACTACTCACCAAAGTTAATCTTTTTACAATAAAAACATTAACAAAATATATTTTTAATAAATCACTGTTGATATTCAACAAAAAAAATATATTTTATTTCTTCTCAATTTAATAAAGAAATAGCAATGTTATCTTTATATATACAAAAACCAAACAACCCTATTATAGTATCAGTTTGCAGATAAAGAGAAAGTTATCATAATCTATTAGTTTATATCATAATATTTATTTCATAAAATTTTAAATTGGAATATACATCTAAAGTCCCTAAATACTCTCATAAAAACATCAGCAACTAATATTAATTTATTTCATAAAATTTGTAACTTATATAACTGATATTGTAATTGCATTACATGTATTCGAAGCATATATTTCAATTGAGTTATTTAATAAATTGTATTCATCTTCTTCAATTTCTTATGTATCATCTGATGGTTGAGTTTATTTTTCTTAATTCCATATATTTTGTTATAATTTTCTAAAAAGTCTTTTAAATTTTGGGAGAACTCATAAAGAGAAGGAACAATATAAGAAAATTATTTTTTTAAAACATAAATGTTTTAATTTGCTCTCAGAGGTTTAGGGTTCGAAATCATTATTTTAGTACCAGAACCCAAGTTAACTAGGTCTAAGTGTCGATACTGAGCACCTAAGTATTGATACTTAGGCCTAGGTATTGGAACATGGGGGCTCAGGTGTCAAAACCTAGCTCTTGGGTAGTGCCTACAGTGTTTTGGGTATTTTGAGCGTGTTGAAGTCTGTTTTTAGTCTCGAACACCTCTAATCACTTAAAAATTATTTTTAAATGGTTTTCACTTAATTTTTAAACCTCCAAAAAAATTTTATTCAATTCATAGGAATTTTTTTAATTTATTCAAAATTTTAAATCTTATGTATTTTCAAGAATTTCTTTTAAGTTGTGCTCTGGTAATACCTTCCATCCCTATCGATTGTTGGGATGAGTTTGGTTGTTACAAAACCCTTTTGTTTTTCCTTCAAAAAATGTTATTGATAATACTTGCACAAGTAATTTATTTTTCTTAGAAAAATATTAAATTTATAATAATTCATTATATTTTTTATAAAAAAACAATTCATGATATGGTTAAATATAAGTTATAATTGATTAATTATTTTGTTAGATATTATAATTTAATTATAGGTTAAATTACACTCAATGTTACTAAATTATTAGTAAGTTCGCATTTTAGTCACTCAACTTCAAGAAGTTATAATTGGTCATTGAACTATTTGAAAGTTTTCGTTTAAGTTACTAAATTATTTGAAAGTTTTTATTTATGTCACTGAGCTATTAAGTGCTTTTTTTTAAATTTAACTAACAAGTTCCAAGCTACGATTCAATAATCGATGCAATGATTAATACTCATCTATATGTAAAAAAACATACCTTAAATCTAAGGCGATTTGAAGACTAGTGTCGAAGATCGAAGAAAAAACTTTTTGGATTTTAGTTTGCAGATTTGTAATATTCAAAACTATTTCATGAAAAAAATTGAATTGTAGAAAAAAAAAGAAATAAAAGCTTTCGATCAATGAAGGCAGTGCAAATAAAAACTATTATATAGTAGAGATTTTAATAGTCAAATAACTTAAATGAAAACTTTCATATAATTTAATAATTATTTTATAATTTTTAAAAATTAAATAATTAAAATATAAATTTACTAATAATTTAATAAATTGAGTAGATTTTAGCATTAATTATATTACACTCAAAGATTGAGGAGTTGAAGATGTAGCGTCACGTCAAAATGAATGACGGCAAATTGGGCATGTTAAATGTGCTAAATGTCAAATAAAAAAAGCAGTTAAGGAAACGAAGGCGGCGGGCCTTATTTTTAGCCGCTTAAAAAGTCTACATTCATGCCCCTAAGCCTAAATCCCAATTGCCAACATGTTTTTTGTCCTCACTTAATGTATTCTTAATTAATCTCAATTTTCTTTCTTTTGTCTCAGTTAATTCTGGAAACAGTGTGAGTATTTAAATATAAGTTTCGCCACGTCTTTTTAGCATCTCTCTCTCTATATTAAAATAATTTGAAGAATCTAGAACATATTGAAATAGACCTTGAATATTATTAGAAGAATTTTATTTAAATATCACTCTTGCTTTAAATAGAAAATACGTGTTCTACCAAAATATTTTTTGAAGAATCTAAAAACATATATAGCTTTTATATGTCACTGTGTAAATTATGTATTAAATCTTGATACTTGATTAATTTTAATATTTATATTTTTAAATTAATTAATTTAGTCCATTTAGTGTTTTGAAATTTAAAATTTCAATCTTGACCTAAACAGTAATAATTAAATTCGTTTATTTAAATTATGCTATTAATTTTGTACAATGTGTAAAGTTATAAAGTTAATCCATGTTTTTCAACTTGATCATTCATAGTTTTTACTTTTTTAAATTTTGAATTTTTAATCTTGACGGAAACGAAAGTCTTTAAATCCATCAACTAGTCTTTTATGAGTAAAATGTAAAAATAACAAGTTGATATTAGACATGTGATAATATATTTGCCGTATAAAATTTTGGAAATAGCATAACTTAATAAATTTAATAGTTACCATTTGATCAAGACTAAAATTATTTTTTTTAAATACAGGGACTAACCAAATTAAATATATAATAATTTTGAATTATTTAATTGTTTAAAAAAGTCTAATCCTAAATTTTGTCCCTCTACGTTTAGAGAATTGAGAAGTTAGTCCCTCTACTTTTAGAATTTAATCTTCACAATTTACGGAAACTAATAAGTTAGTCTAATTGTTGGTAAACACATGAACTTAAATTGTTAATTTTTACTAATTTTTAACATACAAATTTTTGAATTTTTTATTTCTAATTCCTTGCATGAAATTGTTGTAGTAGTTTAATACAAGGTTTAACAATTCTACCTAATTTTCTTTAAAAAAGACAATGTTACTTAGAGACCTGTTCTTGACATTTTAGGACCTTAAGCGAAATAATAAATCGGTCCCTTTCAAAAAATGTTAAAATGTAATACAATAAAATAAAATTATATACTATAATTTCATTAAAATAATATGTTTTATGACATGAAGCGAATAATATATTTTTCTAACAAAATTTTTAAAAAAATCATTCAATCTACTCCTATGTCATCAACTACAAAAAAACACAAAAAATCATAAACAATGGGTTCTACAAGCATTTTGAGATACAAAATCATTAATGATAACATCAACATCAATGTTTTCCAAAAAATCATTCTCGATTTTTTATTTTAAAATTAGTTGCTACTAATAAAAGGGACAAAACTCAAAATTATGCACGAATTTTGGTCTAATGTGTAATGTTTTACATGACTATTAAGTGAGTATCTTTTTTATTTTAAAATATCATATTAGTGAACTTGTTAGAATATTTGGACGAAGTTAACAATTGAACTCGAATTCTAAAACATGAAATATAAAAGGATTAAATTTTAAATATACAAAAAGTATAAGGATTTAAAAGCATATTTTAAGCTATTATATATATATACAGTATCTACTTTAGTTACACCTAGGTCACCAGTTGTACAAATAAAGTAGATTAGATTTTTATAAAAACCAATTATAAGTGGATACGACGTGATGGTTATCACAATAAATCATAATTTTTTATTTTAATGCATTGAAAAAAATATAATTTTTGTATTCAAGTAAGAAAAAAATAGCTTTTCATACTATTATTATTTAAGAATTTTACTTTAACTATATGATGAACTAATCCAACCTCAATATAATTGTGAATTTATTAAAGAATATAATTGTTTTATATATTGTTATTGGAGTAAAAAAATTCTATCTAGATTAATGTCATTTGTTTTTAGAGTATAATAAAATAATAATTAAAAAAAACACTTGGCATTAGTTTGGATTTACTTGTTGAATTTTTTACTCCGTTAATATTAGACAAAATAATTACTCTACTAAAAATCTATTATTTATACCAAATAATAAATCATATTTAAGAATCTTTTTATATTAAATAAATATTATTTTAAAGATATTTTTATCTTTTAGACCCCTTTTTATCATTAATGAAATAAACATTTTCTGGGTCCCTATTAATTTTTAGCCCTAAGCGACTGCACTTCAAAACAATCCTTAGACCTGGCCCGATTACTCAATTAGAATAAATTTTTAGTCTTCTTAAAATAAAATTATAAAATTTTAATTAATTAATTAAAATAGAGATGGTAACACTATGTTTGGATTAGAAAAAGCAACTAAGGAAAGTTTAGTAAAATGATGGAAAGGAATCATTTTCCCTCATTTGCATATTTTGTTTTTAGTAAGCGAGGTTCCCTTACTTTCTTCTATTCTTTTAATACTCCAATTTGGGGTAAAGAGAAAAAGGAAAATTTGTAAATTTATATATTGTTAAAAATGAATAACTTTTTTTTTATTTCTTGAATTCTGTCAAAATAATCAACTCATATAACTCTTTTTACTAAAACATTCAAATTTTACTTGTAATGTTTAATTCACCAAATGGAACAAAATAACAAAATTATCTAAAATTTATAAGAGTATTGATATTTATTATTTATTAAAAGGATAAAATTAGAAATTTCATGCAAAATAAATCATTTCCTTTTCTAGTTTACTCAAACTAGAAATATTAAAATTACTTTCCTTTTTCATTTATTAATAAGTGCAAGTCATAATTAAACTTTAAAAAAGAAAACAAAGTTTGGGATATCCCGTTCCACATCTGAACTATCCTACCCCCTATAATTCTATTTATAAAAGAAATATATATATATATTATAGAAAAATAAAGAGAACAATACTAATAAGTACATAGCAAGTGTAAAGTACACGAGAATTTCTCGCATTTCACTTTCACTTCAAAGGGCTTTATTTATAAGCTCTTTTGCATTCAATGAATTACATGTAAATGAAACCTTTTTAGTTTCTTAATTGAAACATCTAATTTACTCTCATGGTCATAAATAAACCAAAGTGTTTTATCTCATTACTTTAATGAGGGTTTAAAGGGATTGTAGGCATTCTTTATTAATATATTTACGACACTCCCCTCTTGGATGTCTTTTAAATAAAAATGTGTCACATTAAAACCTTTTGTCGAAACTTTTTTTTTTGAAAAACGGGGATCGACTTTAAAACGAAATATGGAGTCGCCACCAATCCTTTTTGTTTAGGTGTGATCGGATCACGTTGTTTTGTTTTATTAAAACATCGATTTTGGCCTACGAAATTCAAGAAAACGGGTTCGGGTGTCGGTTACGTACGAGGAAGGATTAGCACCCTCGTAACGCCTAAAATTATTCCTAATCGATTAATTAATGTCCTAATGTCAAAATTTTGAAAAGATTTTAAAATACAATCCCCTTTAAAAAATGTTTGAATAACTCGAATTGGATATTGATATTCTCTTGTTCTAAATGGATAAAATATCATATCCAGCACATTAGGCTACAACATTTCAAACCCTCATACCAAGATCATCTCATGATTTCCAAAACTCATACATTACAATTTTAAAAGGATATTTGGTTATTTTGTCAACGAAAAATCGAAACCTAGCACGTTAGGGCACGATTTCTCGAATTTTCAAACACGAAATATTGCTTCATTTTTAAAAAAAATTTCAGACAAGAGCGATTAAAAAACCGACACGATATGCATTTATTTATTAGAGTAAAGTGCAATAATCCATAGTGGATAAATACCTTAGAACTTAATTCACAACATAGATTGAATGAAATGACCTAAAAACTACACGGAACACGAGGCAATAATGTACAAATGTTATTAATGAAAATAATATGTAATTACAAATAAATGAATCATAATACAGGTAATGATATCAATCACACAACATTCAATATTTAAATACTAACATCAATAAATGGAGTCCAATGAATTAAATAATTTTTTAAAAAAAATAATAATAATATGAAGCAAATCAAAATAAATAAATGTAAAACTATTTTGAAATGATAATAATGAGTGACAAAATAAATAATGTAAAAAAGAATTTTAAAGTCCATAATATACAAAACAAAGATTTAAAAAAAACAAATAATGTATATATAAAAAAGTATAATGAAAGAAAAATCTTAAAATGGATAATAAATAAAATATTTTAAAATAAATAAATAGAGTTTAAATATATATATCTATATATATATAAAACAATTTGAAATAAAATATAAATAGTTTAAAATATATAATATATAAAAGGAAATCTGAAATAAAACTATATATATAAAAGAGGCTTACATATAAATATTATATATATAAAAATATTTAAAATAGATAATATAAATATATACATGTAAAAGTTTAATACAATAATATACAAAAAACTTACAACAACTAATAAAACAATTAAATATATATATATATAAAATATTTAAAACAAATAATGTATATAAAACTATTCAAAATAAGTGACATAAAACAGTTCAATACAAAGTTTAAAATAAATAAAATGGTTTTAAATAAATAAAAAAGTTCAAATTTACATGAATAAGGGCTTGATTGAAAATAAAATAAAATTTTTAGGTCCAAATGCAAAAAAGATAAACGCAAGTATATAAAAAAGGACTAAATCAAAATCCAAATAAAATTTAAAGGGGAATTCGGGTAAAAAAAATGAAATAAGGGACCGATTCGAAACACGTGAATAATAAGGAGGGACTAAAGTGGGGAATAACCCCGCCCTCCAAAATGCGCAGTTTCAAATGGACCATATTGAAACTGAAATAAAATTCAAAGGCATAAATTAAGAATAAAAATAAACTGGATTAAAACATAATAAAATGCGGAAGGACCACATGCACTATTATCCCGATTAGCAGAAACACGCGGATCTTGATGCTCGCGGGTCGGGTCGCACGGGTCTAGCGCCTAAACGACGCTGTTTTAAGGCCATTGAAATAGGCCCTAAACGACGTCGTTCGTTAAGGCTTATAAAAGATAAATTTTTTTTAAAAAAAATCATTTCCCCACTGCATAAAGAAAAAAAGAAAAGGGGAGAAAGAGGAGGGAGAGAGATGCTGCTCTCTGCGTCTCGGTCCTAACCGACTTGGGGCTTCATTGGCGTCCGACGCCTCCACCTCCGCCAAGGCACTTGGCCTAGGGCCCCAGGCATACAGGTAAGCCCTTTTTTTTAATCACTAGTTTTTATCTACAAAAGCAAAAAAAAAAAATGAAACTAAAACCAAAATACGAATAGAAGAACCACCTTAAAACTTCGGTTTTTTTAATTCTCTATTTGTGTATTTCTTATTTTTTCTATATGTGTTCGTAACCCAATACAATTGAAAAAGAAGATGGCTTTATAGCCGAATGAGAAAAAATACAACATTTTTGTCTCTTTTCTCCTTGTGCTGTTGTGCTCTGCTGCTATTTGTCTATTTTTTGCAGGTATGGAGCGTGTGCTGGCACTCGGCGTGGGGCGTACGGAGGCGCGCTAGAGGCTGTTTGGGCCGTTTGCTTCTAAAATATTTTGGGCCGTTTGGGCTTTGAATTTTTTGGCTTGCGCTTGGGTTTTGAATTTGGGTTATATTTGGGTTAATAGTTTTGTAAATGGACATTAAAGGACTGTTTGATATATTGGGCCCGGGCAAGACAAAATAGGCCTATTACACCTTTATTAGGAAAAATCCTATGGGATAAAAACCTAATAAAAGAAAAAAAGTACATAAGCTATTATTACAAGCTACCTCGTTAAAAACCTTTACCAGGAAAACCTAGTGAGTCAAAACCTTGGTTAACAGAAAAGAGTCCAACATCTTTTTGACTCCCCCTAATGACAATATCACATTAAATCTTTCAATTGACGCATTCTAATCTTGTGTAGTAGTCTTTCAAACATTGAAGTTGGCAATGCCTTGGTAACAAATTCTGCTAAACTATCACTAAAACAAATTTGTTAAACTTCTATGTCACCGTTCTTCTCAAAATCATGAGTGAAGAATAATTTTGGTGAAATATGTTTCGTTCTGTCACATTTGATGTAACCAACATTCAATTAAGCTATACATTTTGCATTATCTTCGTATAAGATAGTTGACATCTTTTCCTATAAAGGCAAATTACATTTCTTCTGGATATGTTGGTTTAATAACCTTAGCCAAATATACTCTCGACTTGCCTTATACATTGCAATTATTTCAGCATGATTTGAAGAGGCAGCAACTGATGTCTACTTTGTTGAACACCATGATATGACAGTACCTCCACATGTAAATAAATATCCCGTTTGATATCGACCATTATGCGGATCCAATAAATATCCAGCATTAGAATAGCCAACTAATAGGGATTTTGAATTATTTTAATAAAATAACTCAATTTCAATGGTCCTTCTAAGATATCTAAACACATGTTTAACTCCATTTTAATGTCTACGTGTTGGAGAAGAACTAAATCTTTCTAACAAGTTTACAACGAAAGCTATATCAAGTCATGTGTTGTTTGCAAGATACATGCCCCTATGGCACTTAGATATGGTACTTCAAGACCAAGAAACTCTTCATTTGTTCTCGTAAGGATGAAATTGATCTTTATTTACATCTAACAATCGTACAACCATCGGGGTACTCAATAGATGTGCTTTATCATTGTAAAATTTCTTTAAGATCTTTTCCGTATAAGTTGAATGATGGACATGAACACCATCTTTAAAATGCTCGATTTGTAGGCTAAGACAAAGTTTTATTTTTCCAAGACCTTTCATCTCAATTTTTTTTGTTAATAATTTATTGCATTTTAAAGCTCTTTAGGAGTTCCAATAATATTTAGATCATCAACATAAATAGTAATGACCACAAAGTCTGTTCCAAACCTTTTTATAAAAACACATGGATAGATTAGATAATTTTTATAACCTTCTTTTAAAAAATATTCAGTAAAATGATTTTACCACATATGTCTAGGTTGTTTTAATCCATATAAACTTTTCTTTAATCTGATCGAGCAATTTTCTCGAGAAACTCTATATCCTTTTGGGATTTTAAATCCTTTAGTGATTTTCATATAAATTTCACTATCGAGTATATCATACAAATAGGTTGTAACAACATCCATTAAACGAATGTCAAGTTTTTCATGTAGTGCTAGAATAATAAGGTATCTAAACGTGATCCCATCCACCATAGGAGAATACGTCTCCTCGTAATCAATTACGGGCCTTTGCAAAAATCCTTGTGCTATAAATATCTATTTATATATCCTACCGGCTTTACATTTTAGGTGTTTGGACTATAAGTCCAAAAGCCTCACGTTTAGAAAGTGAATTTAATTCTGCTTGAATTGTGTCTTTCCATTTTGGCCAATCTTTTATATTTCTACATCCACTTGTCACGGGCCTAGACCTTTTATCTTAAAATTCGTGCTATCTTAGGTGATTCACTCATCCAAACTCACCTAAGTCAGCCTTTACTTGAGTGAGGATTCCTTAAGAACTCCTCCAGGGCACCAATTGTAAAGCGGAAGCAATTTATGACAAAAAAACAACCAAAAGAACAACAGAAAGAGGGCTCACAAAGTGTTTGAGTAAATGCTCTCTATTCTCTTATTCACAAAGAATAATGAAACAAAGGAATTGAGTGATTACAAATCTCAATAGATTTAGGCTAAGGATCCTCATTTTCTTTTGCTATTTCAATAGCAACATTATAAGAAAAATTGTTGTCAACAACTATATTTTTCAGGTTCCATCTTTTACCTGAAGTAACATAACTTATTAAGATCTCTCGTTATCACCATTTTCACGTACCTGAACCTCTTTTGGGGGTTTTTTTTGATTAGTTATATCTTTGGTCTCTTCTTGGGCACTTTCCTTTTATGAGGATTTTTATCTTTGGAATCGGTTGGTCTTCCACGCTTTAGGCATGGATTACTTTATTTTGCACTAACAGTTTGCCCTATTGGGACATCAATTCATATTGGAACATTTTCAAATGGTATGTGAGATTTTGTAATTCTTTTTAGGTCAGTAAATGAATATGACAGTTGATTGGCAATATTTTGCAAAAGTATGATCCTTTAAACTGCTTGTTCACATTGAGTTGTTCGAGGATCTAATTGAGATACTAATGATCCATTTTATGTAATTTTTCTTACCAGCTGTATTGTGCACTAAATAAATATCCAATTAATGATTCAACATACTTAATTATAGGAGGAGATTCATAACCAACATATTTTCTCAACCTCCTTTGAGTACCCATCTTTGTGCATTGTGGTGGAGTAATTGGAACATATATCTTACATCCAAAAGTTCTAAGATGGGAAACATTTGGCTCCTAACCAAAATCCAATTGTAATATGGAGTATTTATTATAACTTATTGGCCTGAAGGGAACAAGTGCTATCGTATGCAAAATAACATATCTCCAAGCTGTAACAGAGAGTTTTGGTCTCATAAGCAATGGCCTAACTATTAGTTGGAGGCTTTTGATAAATGATTCAGCTAAACCATTTTGTGTGTGAACATGAACTATAATATGTTTAACTTTTATCCTAATTGACATACAATAATCATTGAAAGCTTTGGACATAAACTCACCAGTATTATCAAGACGAATAGTTTTATTTTGTAATTTGGAAATTGTGCTCTTAATCAAATTATTTGAGCAAGTAGTCTCACAAACGCTAGGTTGCGAGTCGATAATAAACACACATATGACCACTTATTAGATGCATCTATTAATACCATAAAATATCTAAATGGTCCATATGATGGATGAATAGGCCTACATATGTCACCTCGAATACATTCCAGAAATACGGGAGATTCAATCCCAACTTTAGCTGGTGATGATCTAATAATCAATTTACCTTGAGAACAAGTAACATAAGAGAAATCTTTGAATTCAAGAATGTTATGGTTCTTTAATGGATGCCCAATTGAATTCTCGATTATTCTTTGCATCGTAATAGATCCGGGATGGCCTAGCCAGTCATGCCAAATAGTAAAAGTATGTGGTTTTACAAACTTCTGGTTTGTAGTAACATGTGTCTCAATTGAATTAATATGTGTAAAATATAAATTTGATGAAAAAGCAAGTAGCCTTTCCAAAACATATTTTTTCCACCTTCAATATTTGTAATATATAGATATTCAATATTTTTCTTATTCATAGTCTCAATATGATATCCATTAAGACGAATATCTTTAAAACTCAATAAAATTCATTGAGACTTAATGGAAAATAAAGCATCTTCAATGATAATTTTTGTACCTTTAGGTAATAATATAATAGCTCTTCCAGAGCCTTCAATAAGTTTGAAACTACCTAATATTGTATTAACATGGGCATCACTTATTTCCAAATGAGAAAATTATTTTTTTTTATCTTTGACTATCGTGTGTATTGTAGCACTATTTGCAAGACACATGTCTCCATTGATCTTTGGTCCAACGAAATTTTGTTGAATATTCATATTCTTCATAAAAATAAACAAAATATAATATAAGAAACGTTGCAAATATTTATTGAATATATAACTTATTCTTTATACAAGAAAATAAAGCATACTTAAAACAACATAAAAATGTCAAAATAACATAAAATTTTCTAATGATTCTCAAAGAAATCTACCACATCTAGGTGAGTTATATTATTAAGGTCATGAAATTTATCACCTTTGTAGGCATGGCCAGTTTTAGTATCATAGTAAATATCTTCATCTTTGACCTCCATTTCATCATTTTGGGATATAAAATTTGTTTCCATATTATTTCTCTTCTTTTTAATGGATGCTTGATAAAGTTTCACTAAATGCTCAGACGTACAACAATTACGTGACTAATGCCCCTTCATACCACATCGGTAGCATAAATTCTCAACAATCTTTGAAGGATTATTTTGATCACCTCTTTCTTGTCATTCATTGTTATTCTTTTTCTAGTGGTTAAAAGTACCACTGTTATGACCACAATGATAATGGTTACTAGTACATCCTCGACCACGTCCCCCACTACGTCTACAACCATGGCGACAACTATGACCTCTATATTTTTCATTTCTATAATTATTGCGTACTGCAATATTCATTTCAGGGAATAGTGCAGAACCAGTGGGACAAATTCCATGATTTTTCATCAATAGCTCATTATTTTGTTGAGCCACCAAAAGGCATGGAATCAATTTAGAATACTTTTTAAAAATATATATATAATTTAGGATTAAAATTAAAAGTTTACCTTAAAAAAAGATAAATATTATAGTTAAAAACTAATTAAAATAAAATTTAGTTAAAAATTTGCTTATCATTAAAATTAGAATAAAAGTTTTTAAAAAGTGTAAAAAAAAACTAAATTTATATGATAAAAATATCATATCTAAAACATTTTATAAATATTGTTTTTAATATTTATAAAGTTAGATAATAATATGATAAAAACATATTTAAGTTAAAATTAGTTTTGTTTTGGATATGAATTAAAATAGTTAATTTAAATCATACCAAAAAAAAAACAATTAATTTAAACAAAATAAAAAATTAAATAAAATTGTTGATAATATTTGTACAAAATTTAAAATTTCCTCAAAATGTTTAGAAAAATGTGAGCTAAAGAATAAAAAGAAATTGTTTTAGTTATATCTAATAACATATTTTTTTTCACAATTTCTAGTTATTCATTGTTGCTTTTCCTTCTGTAATTCACAAGCCTTACCTTTTTTTAGTTGGATGAGATAATGAATTAAATACAGAAAGTAGTGATGAAGGCGAGAAAACTGAATGAAGGGGTAGAGCCAGTGTCCATAGTTTTTACATAATTCAGATTGTAGATGAACATAACCCAAACTAAAGGCGGTTCAAGAGTATGAAATCTGAGTTTAAAAACAAACACAATTTTACTCACATCTGGAATTTCTTGCTAGAATCTAGCAAACTTATAATTTTTTTAGAATCTGGAATTTTTTGTTGAGATATGCAAAATTATATGCTTTCTGGAAAATGTAGAAAAAAGAATGTTTTGGCTTTTCGGGTTCTTTTGAAATTCGACTTTGATCTGCGTGAATTTTATGTGATGGGATAATTGTACTGTGGTCCTCTACGTTCCATGCTCTATGCAGTTAAGCTCTTGATTTTAGTTTCTTATTTATGCAGTTAAATCATTACTGTTATTGTTTTACTTGTTTATTTTATTTTATTTATGGATTGTTGTTGTCATTCTTGACATGATTATTATATGTATTTGTATAATGTATGCTTGATTTATTTTAAATATTGAAAAATATTAAAAATTTACCATAATTAAAGCTAGGAACCAGGTTAAATTTTGGAAAACTAAGAAAAATGTATTACATGCTTATCTGTTTGGACGAAATTAATTTCATGTATTTATTCTAAATTTTCAAGAATATATATTTCCTTAAAATAATGTATGTAGAACCAATAATATGAAATGAATGAAAACGATGAATTAAGAGAAATAAATTACATGTATTTATTACGTATTGTAAATGTGTTTTTCACTAAGTAAAAAGATGATTTAGAAACTAATTTAAAGTTTTTCGAATTATTATTCAATTAATTATAATTAGACAATTGAAGTTCGAAGTGAAAATTAAATTAATTAAGTCATTATGAGTTTGTTGAATAAGATAATTAAGTATTTTTTTATCATAAATTCTATTATGGTAAAGTTATCATGACAATGTTATTGTAATTAAAATTAAGTTGAGAAAATTATTTAGTTGAGAAATTAATTTAATTAATTGTTTAAATAAATAATATTTTGCGTAATAGAAAATAAATATTGGGATGGATAAAAGTTTAAGAATCACATATAATTGGACTTAATACATGAAAGACCCAATAGGGCCATGTAATATGCAAGGGGCGGCAACCCTTGTGTATTCCCAAGGGCGTCACCACCACCTATACTTCTACTTAGAGTAGAAGTTGTATTTTCTATTAAAATATTATTATTTAATTAGGTTTTATTCGAGCAAAACTCTTGTACTAATTCCTTATAAATATGAACTATATGTTGAGCAATTTACGACACTTTACATATGTCATTATTTTGTTAGAAAACAGTGGAAATTTATTTTATAAAATAAATTCTATTTTTTAGGAAAAACACATAGTTTTCGGTTAAAGAGATGATTAACTTTCCTACTAAAAAATAAATAAAAGTTTTCATTCTATAATTTGGTTTGTGTTACTCGAGCCGACACTCAAGGTAATTTGTGGTTTGAGAATAGCGAAGATGATCATTTGGTAGAAAGCTGATATCGACTTTAGACGCATTGTACAAAATACATGTATAATTTCAATTAAGTTTATTACTATAAATAACACGACAACTCAGTTTCAAAGAAATTTTTAAACTTCCACTATGCCTATTGACATTGTTTTTTAAACTGATTTTTCCAATAATATTGCATTTGGACCTTGCACTTATGTGCCTCTTGATTTGGTGCAATTTATGCTCTCATGATCTTTGGTGTGTTTGAGTGGTTGTCGTATATCCGATTCACATAAGAGTTTATTATGAGTGAAAATAAACTAAAACATTGATAATAAATTAAATATAAATATGGATTGCTATAAGCAAGACCAAGTGTTATGTATTAAGAGACTTATAACTAAATGAGATGAGAGGAAAGTGAATGAACAAGTATGTTAATTAGAAATTGTTACGGTAACATATTCTAGTTATGTGTGGCCTAAGTGAATTTGTCTTAAATAATAAGATAAGTAATAAATCATGAATGCCCTACTGAAAGAAATGAAAATGAATAGTATGGTCAAGATATGGAACAAAAGACTATAAATGGATTTTATGTATAAAAATCTTAAGAAATTATGGTTTAAGAGATTACATGTTGGGTTAAGTCTATATGAACTCCTCATAAGAGTCGTCGGAACGATAGAAATGTGCAAGTATAGACAATTGTAACAAGTAATAAAGTAACAGTATGTCGAGTTATCGCACCCATAGAGACTGTGCAAGTGAATATTTATGAAATGTAAAATTAAAAAATTTGGTGATGAAAATTATGTTGTTTTGAAGAGATGAAATAAAAAAAAAAATTTAACTAAGTGATTAACTAAGAAAATAAAAATTCCAAATGCACAAATTCTAAAAACGATTTTAATCAATATGACATATATGTGTTAGATCAATTTTATTCTTTAACTTAGAATTATTAAAACTATGCTTATGTTGTTACGAATAATTTTATGGCAACTTGGTCTTTTGTTAACTAATGACATACATACTTACTAAATCAATTAATCTCTTAAACATATTTCTATGTTAATTCAAACAATTAATTAATTTTCATAAGCAAGTAAGGATAAAGTGTGGTAACAATATATTTCTATATTGAAACAATTTAATCACAATAATCTTTCAAGTTATGCAAGGCTAAAGTATTGTTTAATACCATCGCTAATTTAACCTTCAACTACCTTAGAAGATTAAACATGCACAAATGTTCAATCCAATTAACAATTATTTCTTCCGTTACCTTACAATTAAAAAGCAAGCATAGCATAGCCATGATTTTATTTAATTGAACAAACTACCAAGGCTTATAACAACACAAACATGATTTTAATAAAGTAAGTGGACGTAATGCAATTAATCTAACATGAATGAGATTTAACTCATTTTAATTAATTCAAGAACATCAACACAACAAGTATTCATATTCATGATCACATCATAAACTGAAAAGGTTAAGAGGAGGGAACTAGAAAATAGATGCCAGTGATGTTCTGAAGTTAGACTAGTGTGCTTCTCCTTTTCTTTGCTTGTTCTGTCGATCCCAAGGCCTTCACAAATACTTGATTACTACTGCTCCAAGGATCCTGCCAGTTCTTTTTCAATAGGGGAAATCGAAAAAGGGAAGAAAGAAAATTGGAAATGCAGGAAAGTGGAAGAGGGAAATGCATGAAGAGATGTGTGGATGAATAAGTTGATGAAAAATAAGGAAGTGTGAAGGGGTATTTATACTTGGAATGTAACAGCCAGGTTTTGGGCTGAGTCGAAACAGTGATTTCGAGACTACAAATCTAAATTTAGAGAAATCATTTTATTATTATTATTATTGGTGTTATAGCATGATTATATTAGTGTATGAAAAATTCGGTGAATTAATTTTAACATTTGTAAACCTAATTGTGAAAAGGGACTAAGTCGCATAAAGGGAAAAGTTGTGATTTGCTAGCCAAAGGTGTTAAATATATAGAGAACCATAAATGGAGGCCTTTAAAGTGCAATTAGACCCTCATAAAGAGGTATGGCCAGCCATAGGGACAAGAAAATCAATGGGTCAAATGGTTAGGCAAATTGATGACATAATGTATGATAAAATAATACTCTAAGAGACTAGCCTTCATCTTTTTCATTTTTCCTTTCTCCTCCACCGAAAATTTCAGCCATTCTAAGGGTTTTGGAAGCTTGAACTTTCAACTATTCATCTCTCGCTCAAGTAAGTGATTTAGATGCCCATTTTTGATAATTTTGGTACTTTTGGAACCTTTATGGCATGAGCTAGCTAATGGGGGACCAATTTGCAAAATGGTTGATAGTTTAGGGATTTTCCATGAAAGGATTTATGATTATTTCTGAGTTTTTATGGAAGAAAATGAATCTTAGTTGTGTAGTAAACAACTTTTGTGAAAGAACTTCTCATGAAAACCCTAATAGGACTACTTTGTAAAATTTACAAAAATATAAAGTAATGTTGTGTAATAATGGGAATTTTAGGTCACTATAAGAGTAAAAAGGGTTCAACTAGGCTTAATACTTGAAGAAATTCGATAAAAATTGATTTTTTAGCCTATTTTACCCCTAGGTCTAAGGGTAAAATGGTCATTTTACCAAAAATGTGAACTTATGATTGCTTAATTTATTTAGAGATTAAATGAGTGAATTTTTATTATTTTAGATCAAGAAACCTGAATATCGAACTTGGATCGGGGGAAAGCCAAGCAAGTAGAGTAAATCGGCTAGTCGCCTACATTTTGTAATCTTGTAACATCCTAAAATAAGGCATAATCAGAATAGTAGTTTCGGGACCAGAAATATAACATTGAAATATTCGTTTTATGATTATTATGAGGTCTAAAATATGAAAAATATGCATGTGCTAAAGTTTCATGAAGAAATTCTATGAGTAAGGTGTCCAATTGGAAAATAAAGACCAAATTGAATAAAGTGCAAAACTTAGATTCTAGAAGAAATTTGTATGAAATTGCTTTATATCATTAATTAGAAGTCCTTAAGGAGCAATTTTCCCAATTTCTAAGTTTTTGGACAAAAATGGGCATGTATGGATAAAATTTTAAAGAAAGGGGCTTAAGGGCATTTTGGTCATTTGGCTAATTAATGAAATAAATTGGGAAAATGAAGGAAAAAATCAGCCATTCTTCTCCCTCATCTAGCCAAATTTCTCAAGCCCTCCATAGCTAGGGTTTTCAACATTTTCAAGCTTAATAGTAACTACTCCTAAGCCCCATTTTTAATGTTCTTCGTATTTTTTAAATTCCGGTAGCTTACTCTCTCCATTTCTACCCATATTTTGAGTTAGGATTCATGTTTGCAAAGTGACCCATGTGTGACATGTTTATTCTTTAATGTTTATTGAGGAATATGAAAGTTGGATATGTGTTAAACATCTTTTTCTAGGTGATTTTCATGAAAAACCCCTAAAAGGACCTTTTTGCAAAAGGTGTAAAATATGTGGTAGAAATGTAAAATTATGGAAAAATTTGGGCTTCTATAAGAGGAAATCACATTCTACTAGGCTTGGGTAATGTAGAAAATTCATGCATTTCATCATACAAGCCTAGGGACTAAATCATAAATAATGTGAAATGTTAGGGGCAAAACGGTTATTTTGCTCAGGGGTGAAATTTAGGCCCGAAAAGAATAACGTGAGATATTGATGATTTATTTTATTGTTATGGACCCTGAGGAACAAATTTCGGAGGTCGATCGAGGAAAACAAAAGGTTTCGGAATAACTGAAACGCGAAACCAAAACGAATACCAGGTAAGTTTGAATAACTTTAAGTAAACTATTAATATGCCTAATTACATGTGTTATGAATGTATGATATATGGCTATAATGATGACATGAAAATTAATGAAATATGTTAATAATAATAATATGATAATAAATGTCCCAGTTGAAGTAAGAAGGGAAATTCGATGGATAAACCATGGCTCACATGACTTGAGATCCTGCATGTGTTGCAGAAAAAGGATTTAGCCTGGACGGGTAATCCATTGATCTCAAATATAGAAAGGATCTAGCTCGGACGGGTGTTTCTTGAGTGATCGGGCTTCTCGAAGAATATGTGTGTATTGTGGATTTAGCCTGGACGGGTAATCTGACTAGGGTCTGAATTTAGCTGGATTGGTAATTCAGATCCGAGCTCATTACGAGTGTTTGTCACTACAAGGGATTTAGGCTGGACTGGTAATCCCGACATCACCCTATGAGTTGATATTACGGGGGATTTAGCCTAGATTGGTAATCCCGCCATAAGATGTGAGGTTCGCGGCAATGCATACTTGAGATGATCACTCTTATGACTTGACGGTAAATGGATAATCCATCGAGACTTCTGAGAAACTCAACGGGATTAACATGAGATATAAAAATGAAATGTTGAATGATGAGCTCATCTAAGACAAATTTACATGGTGTATTGTTATGAGACTAACTTCTTGATTGAGTGCATGTGATAAGGAAACTATTTCATGCTTGTTGATTTTGTTGCCTAATGTGGATGTATGCTAACTAATCATAAGTTTACTTTCCAGTTATTCGGGCTTTCTAAGCATGTAAATGGTTACCCCTGTCTTTTCCCTATCTTACAAAGCTCGAGGACTCGTAAAGATTGGAAGACAGTTGGAGAATCAACACACTATCATCTTGTCTAGCTTTGGTATATAGATACTTTTATTTTGTTCAATAGGATGTATAGGGCTTTTGTTATTTTGTTATATGTGTCATTTGATTAGCCAACATGAAGGCTTATAAAAGTATACGTGCTCACTTGTATATGGCCAATGAAATTGGCTCTTTTTGATATGGGTTATGACCTACAAATTTGTGCATGTTTATGCCCAATGTTCTTATGATGGTTAAATATGGCATATCACAATTAAGTATATGTAATGTGACTAAATCACAAGGGATGACTAGGTTATAATTAGCAATGAGTTAAGACAATGACCCAAGCTTAATTGAGTTACCAGTTATAGAAATCCTTAATATAAAGGGGATAATCGAGCATGTATAAAACTGATGAGATAAGGTTTACATGCAATGAGATATATCCAGGTCATTTGGGATGTATAATTAGGCCTTGTTATGTATTATGGTAATCTATAAGAGTATGAAGATGATAGAGGGTAACCAAAAGCTTAGAAAATAGCCTAACAAGGTCCACATGGGTAGACACACGGGCATGTGTCTAGGCCGTGTGTGACACATGGACCACCCCATAGGCGTGTGATATAGCCGTGTGTCCCTTGCACCTAACAATTTTAAGTCAGAATGCATAGTAGTAAACACACGGGTAGAGACACGGCCGTGTGTCTTGACCGTATGGAGTGCACGGCCTAGCACACGGGCGTGTCTTGGCCGTGTGCCCCTAAATGCATGCTGACTTTATAAACAGAATGTCCAAGTTCTTGGACACGGGTGATCACACGGGCGTGTCTAGGCCGTGTGAGGGATACGAACTAGGGACACAGGCATGTGTTCGGCCGTGTGAAAACCCCTATAGGTTCAAAATAGGAAATAAATTCAATTAAATCCACACAGGTAGGGGGCACGGGTGTGTCCCAAAGCACACGAGCGTGTGAGACATTAACCTAGAAATTTTCTTAAAATTTTCTTAGGTCCTCGGTTTAGTCCTGGACCATTTTCAATGTATGTTTTGGGCATCGTAGGCCCATAATAGGGCCACTAAGATGTTGTTTGATTGAGTTCAAATTGGAACAAAATTTTATAACTCGTATTTCCTGAAAATATTCGAGTATATGTCTGGTAATACCTCATGCCTGGTCCCAGTCTCGGGAAAGGGTAAGAGGTGTTACATTTAGTAGTATCAGAGCTACGATTTAGTCGGTTCAAGGACTACTGTAAAGTGTATTGAGTTTAGCTATACATGCCATTATATGAACGTTGGTAGTATGATATCTCCTAACTGTTTAATTATCTTTGAATATAGTAA
The DNA here is from genome assembly GCF_007990345.1 of Gossypium hirsutum. Classification (NCBI taxonomy): domain Eukaryota; kingdom Viridiplantae; phylum Streptophyta; class Magnoliopsida; order Malvales; family Malvaceae; genus Gossypium; species Gossypium hirsutum. Next base: position 45,705,241 of record NC_053431.1, on the reverse strand, counting down.
ATGACTTCCAATCAAGCACAAGATGAGTTCGAGAGAGCTGAAAGTCATGCTCCAGCTTCCGTATAACGAGTTGTTTCTACTAGTAGTAGAAAGCCTATGTCTGAAGGCCGAGAAGAGGCCAGAGCCGCCTTTTTGACATGATGGATGAGTAGTTTGGGGATTATTTGAGAAATCGCTCCAATATGCCACGACCTCCCCCTCCCTCTAACTGACCAGAGGAGGAAGTCCCACGAGGTATGGCACTTATAAGAATTGGTAAAGCCCCAGTAAACAAGCTTAGAAAGTACGGGGTCTGAGGAATTTAGAGCTAAAATTGATGATGATACTGAACGAGCCGAGTTCTGGCTCAAGAATACTACACGAGTATTGGATGAGTTATCTTGTACACCTGAGGAGTGTTTAAAGTGTGTTGTATCTCTCTTGAAGGATACTGCATACCACTGGTGGAAAACTGTATCTTCAGTGGTACCAAAGGAAAACGTCACTTGGAAATTTTTCCAACCGGAGTTTAAGAAAAAATACATCAGTCAAAGATTCTTAGACTCGAAGCGGAAGGAGTTCTTGAAACTCAAACAAGAAAATAAGACGGTATCGGAATATGAAAGGGAATTCGTGATACTAAGTTAGTATGCAACTGAATAGGTCCAAATAGTGTTAGAAATGTGTAAACGCTTCGAGAAAGGTCTGAATGAGGAAATTAAGTTGTTGATTGAGATTCTTGAGATACGAGGTTTTTCTGCATTAGCTAATCGAGCCAAGAAAGCTGAGGAGCTTAATAATGAAAGGAAGCAAGCTAAGAGAGAAGCTCGAGTTGCAAACAAGAGATCCAACAGTAAGACGCTCTCATTTTCCACAAAGAAATTATGGAGCCAACTTGAACGCTCCACTTCATCAGTAGGATATTCGGGTAGAGCGAGTGGCTACAAACGATGTAATCAGAAGTCTTCCTCCCGGTGGTGACTAGTGTGGGGAGTGTAGATGACCAAAAGCCGAAGTGTAAAAGTTGTAATAAATTTCACTTTGGAGAATGCCGAATGAAGAGTTGTGCATGCTACAGATGTGGTTCTCTTGACCACTTCCTTAGAGGTGGAATTAGCTCCGGAGTCAAGTACTCCTACTCCACGAGGTAGACCTCCAAGAGATCCTGGAAGTGCTAGTGGTAATCGAGTTGTGGCCAAAGACACTATAAAATCAGAGGCTTGAGCCCCGACAAGAACGTATGCAATACACGCTCGAGAGAAAGCCTCTGCTCTTAACGTCATCACGGGTACTTTTTCTCTTCTTAATACTTGTGGTGTTGCCTTAATTGATCCGGGATCGACGCATTCATACATTTGCATGAGATTGGTAGCTAGTATGAATATATCCATTGAACCTACGGAATTTATTATCAGAGTGTCAAACCCATTAGGCAAGTCAGTCTTGGTCGATAAAGTCTATAAGAATTGTCCTTTGACGATTCAGAGTCATTGTTTCCTGGCTAACCTTATGTTATTTTCATTTGATGAGTTTGATGTAATTCTTGGCATGGATTGGTTAGCCCTGCATGATGTAATTGTAAACTGTGGTAGTAAGTATATTGAATTGAAGTGCCCAGATGGTGAGATTCTACGGGTTGATTCTAGAGAATTGGATACACCGTCGGTTATAATTACATTAATGGTTGCTCAAAGATATATGAGAAAAGGGTATGAAGCCTACCTTGCTTTTGTACTGAACACTAAGGAAACTGAGTTGAAGATTGAGCCCGTACCAATAGTATGTGAATATCTAGACGTGTTCCCAGAAGAATTACCCAGATTACCTCCTAATAGAGAGATAGAGTTTGGTATTAAACTGGTGCCAAGAATAGCTCCTATTTCTATTGCTCCGTATAGGATGGTACCAACAGAGCTGAAAGAGTTAAAAGCACAGTTGCAAAAACTGAAGGATAAAGGTTTTGCAAGGCCGAGCTTTTTGCCTTAGGTGCTCCCGTATTATTTGTAAAGAAGAAAGATGGTTCGATGAGGCTATGTATAAATTATCGACAACTGAACGAGGTAACTATTAAGAATAAGTATCATTTTCCAAAGATCGATGATTTGTTCGACCAGTTGAGGGGAGCCATTGTATTCTCTAAGATAGACCTGAGATCCGGCTACTATCAGTTGCGAGTTAAGGAGTCGGACGTGCCTAAGACAACTTTCAGAATGAGGTATGACCACTAATGAATTTCTTGTCATGCCGTTTGGGTTAACAAATGCATCGGCCGTATTTATGGACCTAATGAATATGATATTTCGACCATACTTGGACAAGTTCGTCGTTGTGTTCATTGATGACATTTTGATTTATTTTAAGGATGAGATAGAGCATACGAAGCATTTGAGGACTATGTTGCAAACCTTACGGGAAAAGCAATTGTATGCTAAGTTTAGTAAGAGTGAATTTTGGTTCCAAAAAGTAGGGTTTTTGGGTCATATTGTTTCGAGTGATGGCATTCGAGTTGATCCAAGTAAGATCTCTACCATCATTGAATTGAAACCACCTAAAAATGTAACCGGGGTTAGAAGGTTTTTGGGCTTAGCTGGTTACTATCAAAGATTTATGAAAGGATTCTCCATGATAGTGACTCCAATGATGAGATTGCTACAGAAAGACGTTAAGTTTGAATGGTCAGAAAAGTGTCAGTAGAGTTTCGAAAAGTTGAAGACATTGCTGACTGAAGCTCCAGTTTTTGTATTGCCTGAGCCGGGAAAAGAGTTTGTGGTCTACAATGATGCGTCCTTAAATGGACAAGGTTGTGTGCTTATGCAAGATGGCAAAGTGATAGCCTATGCTTCACAACAGTTGAAGCCACACGAGAGGAATTATCCGAGACACGACTTAGAGCTTACAGCCATTGTTTTTGCCTTGAAAATTTGGAGGCATTATTTATATGGTGAGACTTGTCGTATATTCACAGACCACAAGAGTTTGAAGTATTTGATAACTCAAAAAGAGTTGAATCTGAGACAGCGAAGATGGTTAGAACTAATTAAAGATTACGAGCTGATCATCAATTATCATCCGGGAAAGGCGAATATGGATGCCGACGCGTTAAGCAAAAAATCTTTGTTTCCATTGAGGGTCATGAATGCTCGATTGGCATTGTTTGATGATGGTTTGGTTTTGGTAGAGCTAAAGGCTAGGCCGACATTTCTTCAGGAAATTTATGATTCTCAGACTAATGATAGTGACCTGCAAGCCAAAAAAGCTTAATATGAGGCGGGTATCGTATCAGATATTTAGACCGATTCTGATGGATGTTTGATGTACAGAGACAGAGTTTGTGTACCGAGGAACAATGAAATTATTCAGAAAATCTTGGAAGAGGCACATGATAGCCATTTGTCTATTCATCTTGGAAGTACCAAAATATACAATGATTTAAAGAAAATATACTGGTGGAACGGCATGAAAAGAGACATCTCCAAATTTGTATCGAAATATATGATATGCCAGCAAGTCAAGGCGGAACATCAAGTACCTTCAGGTTTACTATAGCCTGTGATGGTCCCCGAATGGAAGTGGGACAGAATTATTATGGACTTCGTGACTGGACTACTGTTAACCCTGAAAAAAAAGATGCTATATGGGTTGTGGTTGATAAGTTGATGAAGTCGGCTCATTTTATTCTGGTAAGGATAGATTATTCACTTGACAAGTTGGCCTACCTGTATATATCTGAGATTGTGAGATTACACGGGGTACCGCTTTCGATTATTTCAGACAGAGACCCGAGATTCACTCCGAGATTCTAGAAGAAGTTACAAGAAGCCCTGGGTACAGGTTGAGTTTTAGTACCAACATACTGATAGTCAATTTGACCGGATGATTCAGAATCTTGATGATATGTTGTGATGTTGCATTCTTGAATTTTAGGGCAGCTGGGAAAAATATCTGCCATTGGTAGAGTTCGCCTACAACAATAGTTTTCAAACGAGTTTGAAGATGGCACCTTACGAGGCCTTGTATGGCAGGAAATGCTGAACTCCATTATATTGGACGAAGCTCAAAGAGAATCAGATGCACGGAGTTGATCTGATCAAGGAAACTGAAGAAAAGGTTAAAGTGATACGTGACTATTTAAAAGCAGCATCGGATAGGCAAAAGTCATATGCTGATCTAAAAAAAAAAAAGAAATCAAATTTCAAGTGGGTGATAGAGTATTTTTGAAAGTATCTCCATGAAAAAAGGTATTGAGATTTGGTCGGAAAGGTAAACTGAGTCCACGATTTATCGGACCAAACGAGATCACTGAAAGAGTTGGACCTTTGGCGTTCCAGTTAGCCTTACCATCCGAATTGGAAAAGATTCATGATGTGTTCCATGTATCTATGTTAAGGCGATATCTATCAGACCCCTCTTATGTTATTTCACCGGCGGAGATTGAAATTAGACCGGACATGACCTATTGTGAAGAACCGGTACAGATTCTGGCTCGTGAAGTTAAACAACTGAGAAATAAAGATGTGGTTTTGGTAAAAGTCTTATGGCATCAACATGGTGTGGAAGAGGCTACATGGGAGCCAGAAGAAACCATGATAACCCAATATCCGAACCTGTTTACTGGTAAGACTTTGGAGGACGAAAGTCCCTAAAGGGGGGAGAAATGTAACATCCCAAAATAGGGCTTAGTCAGAACAGTAGTTTTGGGACCACAAATCCAATGTTAAAATATTTGTTTTATGATTATTATGAGGTCTAGAATATGAAAATATGCATGTGCTAAAGTTTCATGAAGAAATTCTATGAGTAAGGTGTCCAACTGGAAAATAAGGACCAAATTGAATAAAATGCAAAACTTGGATTCTAGAAGCAATTTGTATGAGATTTCTTTAGATTATTAATTAGAAGTCTTTAAGGAGGAATTTGCCCAATTTCTAAGTTTTTGGACAAAAATGGGCATGTATGGATAAAATTTTAAAGAAAGGTTTAAGGGCATTTTGGTCATTTGGCTAATTAATGAAATAAAATGGGAAAATGAAGGCAAAAATCAGCCATTCTTCTCCCTCATCTAGCCGAATTTCTCAAGCCCTCCATAGCTAGGGTTTTCAACATTTTCAAGCTCAATAGTAAGTGCTTGCAAGCCCCGTTTTTAATGTTCTTCGTATTTTTTAAATTCCGGTAGCTTACTCTTTCCATTTCTACCCATATTTTGAGTTAGGGTTCATGTTTGCAAAGTGACCCATGTGTGACATGTTTATTCTTTGATATTCTATGGAGGAATATGAAAGTTGGATGTGTGTTAAACATCTTTTTCTAAGTGATTTTCATGAAAAACCCCTAAAAGGACCTTTTTACAAAATGTGTAAAATATGTGGTAGAAATGTGAAATAATGGAAAAATGTGGGCTTCCATAAGAGGAAAGAACATTTGGCTAGGCTTGGGTAATGTAGAAAGTTCATGCATTTCATCATACGAGCCTAGGGACTAAATCGTAAATAATGTGAAAGGTTAGGGGCAAAACGGTCATTTTGTTAGGGGTAAAATTTAGGCTCGAAAATAATACTGTGAGATATTGATGATTTATTTTTATTGTTATAGACCCCGATGAACAAATTCTGAAGGTCGATCGAGGAAAACAAAAGGTTTCAGAATAACCGAAACGCAAAACCGAAACGAATATCAGGTAAGTTTGAATAACTCTAAGTAAACTATTAATATGCCTAATTACATGTGTTATGAACGTATGATATTTGGTTATCATGATGGAATGAAAATCCATGAATTATGTTCATAATATAATGTGATAATAAATGTCCCGGTTGAAGTAAGAAGGGAAATTCGATGGATAAACCATGGCTTATATGACTTGAGATCCTGCATGTGTTTCAGAAAAAGGATTTAGCCCAGACAGGTAATCCGTTGATCTCAAATATAAAAAGGATCTAGCCCAGACGAGTGTTTCTTGAGTGATCGGGCCTCCCGAAGAATATGTGTACATTGTGGATTTAGCCCGGACGGGTAATATGACTAGGGTCTGAATTTAGCCTGGACTGGTAATTCAGATCCGAGCTCATTATGGGTGTTTTTCACTACAAGGGATTTAGCCTGGACTGGTAATACCGCCGTAAGATGTGAAGTTCACGGGAGTGCGTACTTGAGATGATCGCTCTTATAACTTGACAGTAAATGGATAATCCATCGAGACTTTCGAGAAACTCAACGGGATTAACATGAGGTATAAAAATGAAAATGTTTAATGATGAGTTCATCTAAGACAAATTTACATGGTGTACTGTTATGAGACTAACTTGTTGATTTAGTGCATGTGATAGGGAAACTATATCATGCTTGTTGATTTTGTTGCCTAATATAGATGTATGCTAACTAATCAGTAAGTTTACTTTCCAATTATTCGGGCTTACTAAGCATGTAAATGCTTACCCCTGTCTTTTCCATGTCTTATAGAGCTCGAGGAATCGTAAAGATTGGAAGACGGTTGGAGAATCAACACACTATCATCTTGTCTAGCTTTGGTATATAGATACTTTTATTTTGTTCAATGGCATGTATAGGGCTTTTGTTATTTTGTTATATGTGTCATTTGATTAGACAACATGAAGGCTTATAAAAGTATACATGTTCACTTGTATATGGCTATGGAAATTGGCTCATTCTGATGTAGGTTATGACCTACAAATTTGTGCATGTTTATGCCCAATGTTCTTATGATGGTTAAATAAGGCATATCACAATTAAGTATATGTAATGTGACTAAATCACAAGGGATGGCTAGGTTATAATTGGCAATGAGTTAAGACAATGAGTCAAGCTTAATTGAGTTACCGGTCATAGAAATCCTTAACATAAAGGGGATAACCGAACATGTATAAAACCGATGAGATGAGGTTTACATGCAATGAGATATATCAAGGTCACTTGGGATGTATAATTAGGCCTTGTTATATATTATGGTAATTTATAAGAGTATGGGGATGATAGAGGGTGACCAAAGGCTTGGAAAATAACCTAACAAGGTCCATACAGGTAGACACACGGGCATGTGTCTAGGCCGTGTGTGACACACGGACCGCCCCATGGGCGTGTGATATGGCCGTGTGTCCCCCGCACCTAAAAATTTTAAGTCAGAATGCATGGTAGTAAACACACGGGTAGAGACACGGCCGTGTGTCTCAATCGTGTAGAGGGCACGCCCTAGCACACGGGCGTGTGTCTTGGCCATGTGCCCCTAAATGCATGCTGACGTCATAAATAGAATGTCTAAGTTCTTGGACACGGGGGATCACACGGTCGTGTCTAGGCCGTGTGAGGGACACGGGCTAGAGACACGGGCGTGTGCTCGGCCGTGTGAAAACCCCTATAGGTTCAAAATAGAAAATAAATTCGATTAATTCCATACGAGTAGGGGGCACGGGCGTGACCCAAAGCACACGGGCGTGTGAGACATTAACCTAGAAATTTTCTTAAAATTTTCTTAGGTCCTAGGTTTTGTCCTGGACCATTTTCAATGTATGTTTTGGGCCTCGTAGGCTCATAATATGGACACTAAGAGGTTGTTTGATTAGGTTCAAATTGGAACGGAATTTTATAACCCGTATTTCCCAGAAATATCCAAGTATGTGTCTAGTAATGCCTCATGCCTAGTCCCAATCTCTGGAAAGGGGTAAGGGTTGTTACAAATCCGAGGTAAGTTCTATGTTAATAATGCAACTATATTGATATAATGTATGAATGAATTGATATTGCATAAATTGTTTGATTATGATTATGAGAATGCATGTCAAGAAATTAATGTAGTAAAGACTTCCGATTGAATATTTGGAATAGACTTGGATATTCGTACCATGACATTGGGTGGTATGTGAGCCAGTGTAAGACATGTCTAGGACATGCATCAACATTGAGATGAGAGCTAGTGTAAGACATGTCTGGGACATGCATTGGCTTCGGGATAACAAGCTAGTGTAAGACCTGTCTGGGACATGGCGTCAGCTTATTGTGTGTCAGTGTAAGACCTGTCTAGGACATGGCATCGACACCGATAGATGAGGGCCAGTGTAAGACCTGTCTGGGACTTGGCATCAACCTCGATATATGAAATTCAATGTAAGACCTATCTGGGACATGGCATCGACACCAATAGATGAGGGCCAGTGTAAGACCTGTCTGGGACACGGCATCGACTTTAATATACTAGCCAGTGAAAGACGATGTCTGGGACTTGGCGTCGGCATCTTATCCTATGTTTGGGGTTATTGAGTATCCTGTAATATTCCAAATAGTTCAACGAAAGATTCCTCAAATATATTGAAATGAGAAAAGTTATGACCATGTGGTGAGTGGTACAGGTACCTATTTGAAATGTATTAGATGTAGGCTTAATATATGCTATATGAATTGCATTGGATGGTGATGAGTAAGCTGTGCTATGTCTATTTATTGTATTCATGGACAAGCTATGAAATGTTATGAGCATATTGTTGTATGATAAATAGTTGATGTTTATTTACATGCAACTTACTAAGCTTTATGCTTACCCCTTTTCCTTTCCATTTTCTTATAGTACCACCAAAGTAACTCGTGGATCATTGCTTACGTCAGAGAAGTCAGTCACACTATCATTTGAAGCACTTGGTATACTTAGTTCTTTTATTTTGATTATGGCATGTATAGGATCTTTTAATTTTATTTTAGTGTCACATTGTTTTGGGGCCAAATGTGTTGGCTTACTTCAGTATTTGACTCATTTTGTATAAGGTCATGAAGATAACCAATATTGAAAGCTGTTTTATGAATACAAGAAGGTCTTTCATGAATGAGAAATTGCTGGTATGGTTGACCATGTGAATTTCAATGTTTGGATAGCAAAATGCATGAATTGGTTGCTTAAACATATGCGAATTGTGTAGAGATCTTAGTTATGGTTGCTCGATCGAGAAATCATGTCATGCTAGACCTTGGTATTATGGTTGATATTATATTTTGTTTCAGGGTGGCAAAGGGCCTCGTAGATAGCCTTATACCGTCCACACGGGTGGACACACGAGTGTGTGTTTAAGCCGTGTGTGACGCACGATCTGCCCCATAGGCGTGTTGTTCGACCGTGTGTCTCCTGCACTTAGAATTTGCAAGTCAGTATACATTGTAGTAAACACACGGGCAGAGACACGACTGCGTGTCTCAACCGTGTGAAGGACACGGTTTCTGGCCATGAGCGTGTGCCCCTAAATTGTTGCTGACGTCAGAAACAAAATGTCAAGGTTTTTAGACACAAGCAAAGACACAGGCGTGTCATGGCCGTGTGAAGGACACTGGCCATAGACACGGGCATGTGTCAGTCCGTGTGAAAACACCTGTAGGTTCAAATTTGGAATTTAATTCACACGGGCTCAAGGCACGGATGTGTCCCCTTATGCTTAGGCCGTGTGAACCACACGGGCCTTTGGCACGGCCAGGTCAACAGGGCCATACGGGCCTGTTGCCCTTCCACATAGGCGTGTGCCCTGTTTCAAGTGACATTTTCCAAAGTTTCCATAAGCGGTCGAATTAATCCAAGACCATTTCCAAAGTATGATTTGGGCCTCATAGGCCCATATTAGGAATCAACAGACCATGAAAGGAAAGTTTTAATTTGACCTAGTTTTTACACTTCAGAAAAGATTAAATGCATGCGTTTAAGTCAAGTAATGCCTCATGCCCAGCTCTGGTCTCGGACTCGGGTAAGGGGTGTTACATGGAAATGATAGCATGAATTAGCTAAAAATAGCACCAAATCCCCCTCTATATGGTCGACCATGCTAGGTGGAAATAGAGGTTGAATTGGTTTTGCTATTTTTAGCTTGTGGCTAGAAAATAAAAGCATAAAAAGGGGGGTTTGAATGGAATTTAGGTAGCAAGTAGGGACAGTTTGGGCTACTCTCTTGGGCTTGTCCATCTTTCCTCTTTATCTGCTCAATTCAAGCCCCATTTCTCTTCTTTAGAATGTCTATTTTTCCTGATAAAAATTAAATTGGACTAACTGATTGGAGGAAGTCTAAGAGCATAAATTGAAGTCCTCCATGGCTGTTAATTCATCATCTTGAGCTCCAAATGTGCCTCGTCAATTAATTCTTTCAAGGTGGCTACCGAGCTGATTTTTAACATTTTGTGCAAAACTGCTAAAGCGACCCAAATTATGAAAAAAATATTATAAAAATAACTAAAATTCCAAATGTTTTATAAATTAAACTCAAATTAATTCTTTTATAATAAAGGTATAAAATTTGACATAAATTACTTAGAAACTACATGAATTAATGCTCAAAAGGTGCTGAAAAAGTCTATATTTTAGTGTTCAAGTCATGAATATAAATTTCATAAGTGATATGCTAATAAACCATCAATATATAAACTGAGCCCTATAATTTGGAAATTTTGAATGAATTAGTCAAAAACATTAAAATGTGACTTGAATAAAGTTAGTATGACATCCATAGGAGGGGCTCAACCTTAATAGGGAATAAGATAAGTAAGTTTATCCTTGATATTTACTAAGCTCTTCGAGCTCATGCATTAGTTGCTTTAAATGTGTAGGCATAGGCTTATCGAAAAGCCATGATGTTGGCACGGGAGCATCACATCATCCATCAAGCTTTCAAGGTTGTATTTCAAGTGTTTAGATACCACTTGTATTGGATTATTGACATGTATACCAAGATTTAGATTAGTTGAGTAATCGTAAAGTTAAATGACAAACTTGAAACTCTTTTCCATTTTTCTTAAAAAGATAAGTATCATTTCAGTTTGAATTTGTTTATGTTATGTATTTGAGCCTAAATGAAATTAAGTTTTTCTCTATAATGTTTTGATTCATGTTGAAATGATACGATGATGTTTGATCATGTTTTGGAGTTTTTTTGGATTGATTTTCAACTTCAGGGATCTAGGTTTTGATACCTAAACAAAAGGGTATTGGAACATGGCAAGGCAGTAGCTAATTTGCTATAGTACTAAACCAATGTATTGATACCTTTATCCAAGGTATTGATACATTGTTATCTAGACAGGGTCATTACCCTATTCTAGTGTTTTGATCCTCCTGAGACCTGAAAATGACCTCGAACACCTCCAATCTCCTATAAAAAGTCTTTAATTGATTTTACAATGTATTTAAAGCTTTCAAAATGACTTGACCTTATTTATACGATTTTGATAAATTGTTTCAAAGTTGAACCATGATGAATTTCATTAACTTTCTAAAACTGAAAGACCCTATTTTGAGCTAGTAAATCTCATACAATTGTTTTATGAAGGGAACATGTCTTTAAAGGTTTTAAACGACTAAAAACGAATTGAAACATAACGAGATCTCTCTTAGAAACAAAGTGCTTCCACTTATTGTAAGAAAGAAAAGAAATCATGTTTGGTTCATCCATGAATAATCCAAAATAAACTTATTTACTTTAGAAACACTCTCTTAAACCCAAACTCTTGATTTATGTCTTGGATATACACCTATATGCTTTTAATCATTAAATTGGCTTCTAACCATGTTTTATTCTTCTCTAAAAACTACTTTTTTGATTTACAATGTATTAATATGTTGTAGAATAGATTTTTTTTAAAGAAAAAAAATTGTACAAGCTAAGAAAGTATTCTGGTAGCATCTCTTATTCGTACTGATTATTGTAACGGGTAAAAGGTGTTACAAGTGTTGTGTTGAAGATCACATTTACCTTGCTTGAGTGTGTTGTTATATTTATGGTTAAAAATGTTAAAGGGGGAGATTGTTAGTGTCAGTTGCACTTTCTAGATTCAATTCACCTTTGCAACTAGATTCTTGTGCAACTTGTCATATTTGTTGGTATCTTTTTGATCAAAAATATCTTGAACCCTCTCATGCATATCTTGGAGGATTTTTAGCAATACTTAATTATATTGGACTATGTTGAATTTAAGTCACGCAATGACTATTTTTAAGTCCTTTGAAATGGTTCAAATTTCCTTAATTAAAAAAAATTCTTTTTCAAAAAGAAGGTTACTTCTAGAAGATCTTTGATATTTGTTTTCTTATTGAAGACCTACTCGAGCAATATTCAAGGAATTTGAAGTTCACACTGATTGAAGACTTGGTAAGCTAATATTTGCCTATTTAAAAGAAGGCTTTTTATTGTACTTATTTAGTAGAAAGCTTTTGATTGTACTTAGTTCAAGATTGAGAGCAATTATCTTATTTATTATGAGGAACTTTTTTTAGTACAAATTGTTGTAAACAAATTATTCCTACTGTTCAGTTTGTAACTAAGCTTTGAAGAGAAAATTCTTAATGAGGGGTGTGATCTAGTTAATGTATAAGAGTGATGTTGCAACTTGGTGAGTGGTTTGAACTTAATGACATATTGTATTGTAGATTAACAATGAATTACTCTCTAAATAATGCCTTGTAAACATAAAAAGTTCTTTAGACCTGTGTAACGAACTTCTATGTCGATCTCTAATTTTTACTCTCTTAATTAATAAAATCAATTGCAATTGAACTTACAATTGAAAGGCAAATTCAACGAACTCTTAATTTTAAATTATCAAAATAAGTTAAACTATGACATTGTATACTAACATTAATCTAATTTCCTTAAAATCATAATTACCAATTTGTATGGGAAAAGTTCTTTCACTAAGCATAATTGGCATCCCTGTTTATCTATAATATCTATAAAAGCACAAATTTGTATAAAATTTTTATGATGAGAATACTATTATTTTTTTATCATATTATTCAATTAACATTTTAAAATAATTAAATTATAATCTTGTATTTATTTTTGCCATTGATTAAATATTTATAACTTAATTTAGATTTAATAGTTAAAAATATTAACGTGAAATATTGTGATAATAAATTATAGTTAAAAATATTTATTAAAGGATAATGCACTTCAACATACTCAAACCCACATCCTCCTGTGTTAAGAATGATAACTATATCAATCAAGCTAAGACTCAATTGACAATTTAGGTTTAATAGTTAAATTTATAATTTAAGTATTAAAAAATGTTGACATAAACTTAGAATTTATTAATGTAGATTTAATAATTAATTTTTTTTTATAAAATATGTCTAGAACTACCAATAACTAGAGGTGCGCATAGGCCGGGCCAGGTCGGGCTCAACTAAAATTTTAGGCCCGTTTGCTAGGCCCGGGCCCAAAAAATGGGCCTAAAATTTTGCCTAAACTCAACCCGGATAAAAATGTTAAAACTCAGGCCCGACTTGGCCCGCCCATATTAAATTTTATATAATTTTAAAATATATATTACATCAAAAATACTAAAAAATCAAAATAAATATTTCCCAACAAATTGAAAATAAGTTTTAAAAAATATGTATACTTAAATAACACTAAGATAGATGCATCTTAACAAGCAAATGCCTATAAAATAATAACAAAATTAACAAATGTCTTTAAAATAATAATAAAATTAACAATAAAATAAATTTTATACAATATCCAAACAATAACAACAAAATAGTAGCAACATAATAGTAAATTGGTAGCAAAATAGGGAGAAAACAATAAGAAAATAATATTAAAAAATAAAAAAAATAGATTTTTTTTGTCTTTTAGTGAATTCGGGCTGGGCCCGAGGCCAAAAATGCCTTATCCGTGGCTCATTCCGTTTTTTAAACTGACCTTTTTTTTTTCAAGCCCAATTTTTAGGCCTATATTTTTGCCCAAACCCTCCCACATTTTGAGCTGGCCTTCGGGCCGAGCCAGGTGGCCCGACACATGAACAGGTCTACCCATAACCCTTCCCCAAGTATTAGAAATGAAGATAAACTTAAAAAAATGTTGAAGTAAACTTAAAATTTAATAATTTAGATAATTACTCATAACCTCTTCTAATCCCTTAAATAGGAGAATAAACGTGTTTTAGCACTCTCGACCTTATGTCATTCTACATTGATAACAATGCCGTCGCCAACCAAGTTAATACTCAATCAAATTTATTAATTGAATTTATAATTTAAGTATGGTAGATAAAAGATTTGATCTACTAATTATCACTTCATTAATATTAAAGTTATTTACCAATTAAAAGAATGAAATTGTTAAAATTAATAAATTAGAAATATCTCAAAAAAATTTGAGAATTGAAGTTATGGTTTTTCGAAAAAGTAATATCGAATTATATTTAAATAATAATAATTCTGGAAAAAGATGGAATATTATTTCAATTGATAATGAGGTAATATAATATTATGTCTTATTTTTATTATTTCAATTTCATATTATAGTTTTTTTTTGGTTCCAAATTTTTCTATTATTTTTAATAGTTTCTTGTAGTAATTCAATGTTTAATTGTTTTTCGTTAATTATTTCAAGGATCTAAAATTCAAGCAATGATATTGTGACAAAACTCGACATAATTTTCACTAAAAAAATTATATTATTACAAATGATTTCATAAAAAATTCTTATACAATTTATTTTAAATAGTAAATTTTAATTATTTGTATAATAAATAACTTCATATTTCTTATATTAAATTTGTAAATAATAATTTTATGATATAGTATAATATATAATTATAGTTAATTTATTGAGTATTAAGAAAAATAAAAATGAATTGTGAATAATTTAATTTACAATATATCAATTTTTGTAATAGTACAAATACTTTAGTAGTGATTAGAAAATTGTTATTGGTAATATATTTGAATTATTAAATTATTTTATATATTTGAATTATGTTAATTATTTTTTATTTTGAATAATATTATTTTGTATTAATTATATGAAGTAAAACTATACTATATATTAAATATGTTAAAAATATTTTAAATTTTTTTATAATATTAGAATTGTTAAATAAGTAAATACAAAATATTATTTTACACTAATTACAATAATAAAAATATAACATTTGAAAAGTTAGATGCATAAAATCACATACAACATATATGACATTAGAAACTCAGCGACGGAGGATTAATAGAGTACATTGTTTGAATACGGATGATGGCACCTTGGTTTGTGAGGATGAGGGGTTGTGCAATGTTGCTACTGACTACTTTAAGCATCTATTCACGTTTCAGGGACTGGAGGATCCGCGATGCATTCTTGAGGGGGTTGGTCTGAGTGTTAAAAATGCCATGAATGCCTCCTTACTAACACCTTTTACACATGGTAACATCTAAGCCGCATTAGAAGTAATGGCACCAACCAAGGCCTAGTGTCACGGACTTAGGATTCTTGCCTCACAATCCGTGCGGCCTTAGGCAGTTTCTTACTCCAAAAACGCCTAAGTCAGCCTAACTTCCACAAAAGAAGGATTCAACAGAATTCTTCCCAAAACACAACTCAAGTGAAAGCAACTCAAAGCCAAACAAGATGAAAGAAGAATGAGACAAGAACAAGCCAAGGAAAATAAGAACACAAGAGAGAGAGAAATTTGAGTGAATGCTCTCAAGAATGCTTATTGCGCAAAACTCAAGTGCTTTACAATGAGGGAAGAGGCCTCTATTTATAATTGAGCCTCTCCAAATCCAACGGTACAAAATCAAGTACATCAACGGCTATGATTAAAGGGTATTTACAATCAAATCTCTAAGAATATAAAATCATATCTTCTAAGATTACATATCTTATCTAAGATATGTAATTTTATAAAATAATATCTTATAAGATTACATATCATATCTAAGATCTCTAAGATTATAAAATCATATCTTTTAAGATCATGTTTCCATATTTGTCTAACTTGTAGATGGGCCTTCAATCTCTTCAAGCAACGGGCCAGTCCGATTGGGCCAAATGACCTCCTTCCTTCTTGATGGATCGCACAGATGTGTCATGGTTGCGGGCTCCCATGCGCAACCCATGACATTCTCCCCTACCGAATCTAGCGACGCCCTCGTCGCGTCCTCCGCATGGTATCGATCTATCTTGTCTTGGAATTGCCACAAGGCTTCAGCAGGTTCCCAACTCATCTCACTATCTGGGAATCCCTTCCATCGGACCAAGTATTCGCGCCGCGGTTGGTAGTACTTACGTCTGACCACACGATCCGCTTCAATGTTCTCGACCTCTCGATCATAGGCGACTTTTACCCCCATTGGTGCTCGTTCAGACTTACTTCGATTTGGGTCTTCTCCATCTTCATGGAATGGCTTAAGCATACTCACATGGAATACTGGATGAACTTTGAGCTTTTCAGGTAACTCAAGCTTGTAGGCCACCTTGCCTACCCTATTCACAATTCGAAATGGCCCCTCATACTGCTGAACGAGTCCTTTGTGTAACCCATCATGTCGCAAAATCAGGTGTAGTTTGGCAAGAACTGGGTCACCAACCTGAAATTGCACGTCCCTTCTATTTCGATCCGTCCACTTCTTGTTGCGCTTACTTGCCTTATGTAGACAAGCTCTAGCTAGATCGTTTTGCTCTTGCCAATCCCTCGCAAATCGATAAGCTGCTGGATTCAGTCCCGCATAACGAGTTGCAACCACATTGGGTGTAAGCGGCTGTTGCCCCGTCACTATCTCAAACGGACTCTAGTTCGTTGCCCCACTTCGTTGTAAGTTGTACGAAAACTGGGCCACGTCCAACAACTTTGGCCAATCCTTTTGTGTCACACTTACATAGTGCCGAAGATATGTCTCCAACAATGCATTCACTCGTTCAGTTTGCCTATCAGTTTGGGGATGCATGCTAGTGGAAAAGTTTAAGTCTGAGCCCATTAACTTGAACAACTCTGTCCAAAACCGACTCGTGAATCACCCATCTCGATCACTGATGATAGACTGTGGTACTCTCCAATACTTCACCACATGCTTAAGGAATAAGTGAGCTGCCTCCTCAGTGGGACACTCCTTGGTTTCAGGGATAAAAGTTGCATACTTTGAAAACCTGTCCACCACAACAAAAATACTCGCAAATCCATCAGATTTAGGCAAGCTTGTGATAAAGTCCATGGACAAGCTCTCCCATGGGCGCTCCGGAATGGGCAACGGTTGTAACAAACCAGCAGGGGCTTTCAACTCAACCTTATCTTGTTGGCATATTAAACAAGTTTTCACATAGGTCTCCACATCATCACCCATGTGAGGCCAATAAAATCGATCCTCCAATAGAGCCAAGGTGCGGTGTATTCCTGGATGGCTAGCCCATTTTGAATCATGACATTCCTTCATGACTTCCCTTTGTAAATTCCCATGTTGAGGCACATATAGACGTTGCCCATGAGTGTATAACAATTCTCCCTCGAGCCAAAATCGCCTCGTCTTTCTATATCTAGCAAGCTCCATTAGATTTTTGGCCGTGGGATCATGGGACAGTCCTTCTTGAATGCGCTCTAATAATAGACTCTCAGTTTGGCTTATCATTGCAAATTCCATTTTTCGGCTAAGTGCATCGGCCACAATGTTGGCACTCACCGACTTGTATTCCATGCTAAAATCAAACTCTGCTAGGAAAACCTGCCAACGAGCCTGCTTGGGAGACAACTTTTTCTGGGTTAAGAAATAGCTATTTGCAACATTATCAGTGAATACCACAAACCTGGAACCCAGCAAATAGTGTCTCCATGTGCGCAAACAATGCACTACTGCTTTATCTCTTTTTCTTGGACCGTGTATCTCCGTTCCGTCTCGTTAAGCTTTCGACTCTCGAAAGCAATCGGATGCCCATCTTGCATCAACACCCCTCCAATCGCATACTCTGAAGCATTTGTGCGTACCTCATACGCCTTTGAAAGATTTGGCAATGCGAGTACAGGTTCACTCGTCATCGCTTGCTTCACTTGGTTGAAGGCTTTCTCACACTGAGGGTCCCAATCCCATACTTTGCCCTTTTTCAACAGGTCCGTTAAGGGTGCAGTGATCTTGGAATATCCTTCAATGAAGCGACGGTAGTAATTTGCTAATCCAAGGAAAGACTGCAACTCCGTCACCTTGGTTGGTGACTCCCAATCGGCAATTGCTCGAACTTTACTTTCATCCATTCGAATCGTGCCACCTCCCACAATATGGCCTAGAAATGGCACTTCTCTTTGGGCAAAGGAGCATTTCTCCTTTTTGACATATAGCTCATTTTCTCATAGAGTTTGGAACACCTCCCCCAAGTGTCCCACATGCTCTTCGAGTGTCTTACTATACACCACAATATCGTCAAGATAAACAACCACAAAACGATCCAAGAAAGGTTGTAATACCTTATTCATTAGGGTACAAAATGTGGCCGGAGCATTTGTCAACCCGAACGGCATCACCAAGAACTCAAAAAACCCATACCTAGTTATACAAGTTGTCTTGGGCTTATCCCCTTCGGCTATTCTCACTTGGTGGTACCCTGATCGCAAATCCAACTTAGTAAACCATCTCGCGCTACCAAGTTGATCGAACAAATCTGCAATAAGAGGAATGTGATACATGTTTTTTATAGTGATTTTGTTTAAGGCCCTATAGTCGATGCACATTCTCAAAGATCCATCATGCTTCTTTTGAAATAACACAGGTGCACCGAACGGGGCTTTAGATGGTCTAATGAACCCGGCATCTAAAAGCTCTATCAACTGCTTCCGCAATTCCTCTAGTTCCGGTGGAGCCATTCGATATGGTGCCCTTGTTGGCGGTTCAGCATTGGGCAACAATTCAATCTTGTGGTCCACCTCCCTCTTAGGTGGCAATCTTTTGGGCAACTCCATGGGCATTACATCTTGAAATGACTTTAGCAACCGTTCCACTTTCTTTAGAATTTCCCCCTCGAATTTATCATCCATATTGTCTCTCAAGGTAGCTAGGTAGGAGACTTCATTTCGACGGACTCCTTTGGCAAATTGAATTGTCGACAAGGTTTTTCCCTCTATGCTTCCCTTCCTTTTCATTCTCACCATATATCGTTGGTTTGCATCAGAGATTGTCATGTAATTCTCAGAAGGGTGAATATCCACATTAAGTCTATAAAGTAAACTTAATCCAACTACAAAATCGTAATCATCAAGTGGGATTACCTTAATGGTCGCTTTGCCCGTCCACTCGCCAAGTTTGAGTTCTACCCCTTTTGCCACACCCGTTATGGGAATGCTTTCTGAATTCACCATTTTGATTCGTCCCGAATCTTCCTCGATTCTGAGGCCAAGTTCCTTTGCCATTTCTTTGGACATGAATAAATCAGACGCACCAGTATCAACAAGTGCATTCAATCTTCTGCCAGCTACGATGATGTCCACAAACATCAACCCATTGCTTGACTTCTCTTCGACACCTCCTAATATCGAATTAAGGTTTTTAGTGTCATTTTCGGCTTCCTCTCGTGCCTCCATGGCATGAAAAGCGGCTTTCTTTGGACAGACACTCATTCTACGTGGGCCTTGGCAAAGAAAGCACTTTATTGGTTCTTTTCTATCCCAAGGCTTATCTTGACTAGACTTTGGGCCTTCGTCATTCTTTTCCCCTTGATCCTTGTCTCCCCCACCATTGCCTTTGGGTCTCGACTTGGGTTTGGAAGAATCATTATTATCAAACTTTCTTCCCCCAACATCATAGAAATTTTCTGCCTTAGCCATAGCTTCGGTCAATTTGGTGATATCTAGGCGACGCAACTCTTGCTTGGCCCACATTTTTAAACCATTCTCGAACCAATAGAATGCTTTTTTCTCGTTCAAGTCTGAGATTTAAAGCATCAACTCGCTGAATTCCCGAACATAATCTCTAACAGTGCCTTGTTGCGTAAGCCGATGCAACTTAGCACGAGCCTCCTTCTCAGCATGTTGCTGATAAAACTACTTCTTCAACTCTCTTTGGAACTCCTCCCAAGTTCCAATGGTAGTTCCTCCACGTTTCTCATCCGTGGACCTATGTCTCCACCACAAGAGAGCAACATCAGAAAAGTAAATTGAAGTGGTGTTTACCTTGGTGGCATCATCCTCAATGCCAATTGCTCGAAAATATTGCTCCAATTCCTACAGGAAGTTGTCCACTTCTCTCGCAGACCTAATCCCCTTGAACTTCTCGGGTTTTGAAACATCTACATGACGTTGCTTCGGTCCCGAAGCCAACATCCCACTTCCTACGGCAGCCTTACAGATTCTGAGCTCCCCCTTAAGCTCAGCAATCTCTTCCTTTATGGCAGTCAGCAGGGCCTCAAGAGCTTCGTCCCTCCCTGTCAGTTTGTCTGAAGTGGATCTGAGGGAGTCCAACATAAACTCCTTGCTATCTTCCCTCAGTTCCTCCATACGGGCTAGGACCACTTCGAGTGTCTCCTTCATGTCACCAACGGACTCCTCGAGATTAACCACTCGAATTTCCAAGCTCGACAGCATATCCCTCGATCGACTAGCCTTTCTAGCCCTCCCACGGGTCTCCATTGGCTCATTCTGATCAACAACTTCTTTCGACATATCTTAAAAGTGCTTTTGAACTGGCTCTGATACCAACTGTCACGGACTTAGGATTCTTGCCTCACAATCCGTGCGGCCTTAGGCAGTTTCATACTCCAAAAACGCCTAAGTCAGCCTAACTTCCACAAAAGAATGATTCAACAGAATTCTTCCCAAAACACAACTCAAGCGAAAGCAACTCAAAGCCAAACAAGATGAAAGAAGAATGAGACAAGAACAAACTAAGGAAAATAAGAACACAAGAGAGAGAGAAATTTGAGTGAATGCTCTCAAGGATTCTTATTGCTCAAAACTCAAGTGCTTTACAATAAGGGAAGAGGCCTCTATTTATAGTTGAGCCCCTCCAAATCCAACGGTACAAAATCAAGTACATCAACGGCTATGATTAAAGGATATCTACAATCAAATCTCTAAGAATATAAAATCATATCTTCTAAGATTACATATCTTATCTAAGATATATAATCTTATAAAATAATATCTTATAAAATTACATATCATATCTAAGATCTCTAAGATTATAAAATCATATCTTTTAAGATCATGTTTCCATATTTGTCTAACTTGTAGATGGGCCTTCAATCTCTTCAAGCAACGGGCCAGTCCAATTGGGCCAAATGACCTCCTTCCTTCTTGATGGATCGCACAGATGTGTCATGGTTGCGGGCTCCCATGCGCAACCCATGACACTAGGGCCCTGATGGGCTTTTGGTGCCATTCTATCAAAAGTATTGGCATATTTTTGGTCATGACATTGGTGCATACTGTTTTGCTATTTTGAATAGTGAATCGTCTCTTGCTGATATTAATAAAACCAATATTGTGCTTATTCTTAAAACTACGAACCCCATACAAATGATTCAGTTTCACCCTATTAGCCTTCGTTTCGTCCTTTATAAAATTATTTCCGAGACTGTAGTCAATAGATGTCATACTGTTTTGCATTTATGTGTAGAGAAGGCGCAGAGCGCTTTTATTCCTGGTCGTTTGATTACAAATAACATAATTTTGGCTTATGATATTCTTGATAAGCTTCAACAATAGAAAATGGGTCTAGAGGGCAACTTTGCTTTAAAACTAGATATGAGCAAAGCCTACGACCGTGTTGAATAGGATTTTTTGGAAGCAATGATGTTGCTATAGGGTTTTCATGAGCTTGGGTAGATCTCATCATGCATTGCGTCAATTTCTTCTATTATTCGGTGCTTTTGAATAGTGATATGGGTCATTCTTTTGCTTCGGCCGAAGGATTACGATAGGGTGTGTAACAGCCTGATTTTGGACCTAGTCGAAATAGTGGTTTCGGGACCACAAATCCAACATAAAAATTTTTTTATTACATTTTCATGGTTTATAGTTTTATGGAATGATTTCGTGAAGATTTAATTCGAAAATTTTGACGTTTGTGTACTCAATTTAGTCAAAAGGACTAAATTGTAATAAGTGCAAAAGTTGAGTTCTACATGTTAAAGGTGCCCAAATGCTATGGGACATTAAATTAGAGGTCCTTATATGATAATCAGACCATTTGTTAAGTTAGTGGACAAAAATGGACATAGGGTAAGAGAATTTTAGTGATTTGGAAAAAGGGTATGTTGGTCATTTGGTTTATAAAAGGATAAAAAGGGAAAATAAAGCCAAAATTTGCTCATCTTTCTTCAACCTTCGCCGAAACTTGGAAGAACACCATAGCTAGGGTTTTTTCATCTGTCAAGCTTGATTGTGAGTACATCCTAGCCCCGTTTTTAATGCTCTTTATGTTTTTGAAGTCGTATTCACCCGATCTTTCTATTTCTACCATTTTTTTGAAGTAGGGTTCATGTTTAAAATTTTACCCATGTATGACGTGCATGTATTTTGATATTTTTTGGTAGAAAATGAAAGTTTGATATGTAATAAACAACTTTTACTAAGTGATTTTTGATGGAAATACATAAAAGGACCTATTTGTAAAAAGTTATAAAATGTGTAGTAAAGATGTGATTTGATGAAAAATTTGGGCTAATATATGAGTATATATATGGTTCAACTAGACTTGGGTAACAAAGAAATTGAATACATTTCAATTTAGGAGCCTAGGGGCTAAAAAGTAAACATGTCAAAGTTTAGGGGAAAAAATGTAATTTTTTTCCATAATGTAAGTTTTGGACTGAATTGACTGATGTGATTAATAAATGAGTTAAACTTGCTATTATAGATTAAGAAAAATGATGTTCGGACCTAGATCGGGGGAAAATAAAGTATTTGATGATTTGGTCCCTTTTTTACTATTTTTGTACCGAGGTAAGTTCTTATGTAAATAATGCATTGTTTTAAATATGTTTTGTATGTTTTACTATTGTATGAATTATGATTGATCATTGAGCGTGTTCGACAAAGTTACGACAATTTTGAAATCCCGATCGAACCTTAGAAATAGATAGGATACAAATGTCATGCCATTAAGGTTATCGAGACTATGTGTAAGACCATATCTGGGATATGGCATCAGTATGAGACTTCGTGTAAGATCATATTTGGGATGTGGCATCGATATGAGATTTCGTGTAAGACTATAGCTGGGCTATTAGCATCGAAACGAGATCCTATGTAAGACCATATCTGGGATATGGCATTGGTGTGGTACTATGTGTGTGAGATACCCGAGTATCCTTAGTATTCTAAGTGGTTCAATGGGAACTGAACGAGAATGTCAAAGTTGTGAAAGACTATGGTATGTTGTAAATTGGTACAAGTATGTACATAAAACTCATACTTAATGAGCTTGATATGTGATAAATCTCTTGGTAAGGTTGTGATTAAGTTGGATTGTAAGATTTATAATGACATTTATGTTAATTTACTTCAAGTTAATTGTATGTTAAATGTGATTTTATAATGCTTATTATTTACATGGGAACTTACTAAGCTTTAAAGCTTACTCATGTTTCTTTTCCCTTGTCTTATAATGTCACCAAGCCAGCTCGGGGATCGGAGATTGTCGGAGATCTAGTCACACTATCAACCTATTATTTTGGGTACCAATGATTTGAACATTTTGAGTTATGGCATGAATAGGGACTTGATCATTTTGTTTTGTGTTATAATTGATTGGCCAAATGTGTTGGCTTATAATGGTTGATAATTCATTTTGTAAATGGCCATTGAAATTGGCTAATATTGATTTAAGTATATATGCATATGATGATGTCTTTCATGGATGTAGAAAATTGTATGATTTGAGTTGAAATATATGTGATGTTTGTGTATGATAAATGATAGTATGTGAATGAGGTATTGATGAGTTGGTTGTGGCTCATTTGGTTGAATGTATATACTTGGAATGGTGTTATGTTTTGTTGTGTAGGTTTGTGCATGGAAGGGTGACAATATGGCTTGTAAAATAGCCTTATTCTTGTCCACACGGGTAGACACATGGGTGTGTGTCTAGCCATGTGTGACACACGGCTCGCCCCATGGGCGTGTGATCCAGCCGTGTGTCCCCTGCACATTAATTGTTGCAAAACAGAATGCTCAGTATGAGCACACGGGCGTGTGCCTCAGCCGTGTGGATGACACAGCCTCAGGTACGGGCTGTGCCCTGGGTGTGTGAAGTCTACACCTATTTTATGAAAAATTATAAAAATTAAATCGCCCACACAGCCTAAACACACGGGCGTGTGCCTTGGCCGTGTGACTTCTATTTGTTCTTAGATGACAAACAGAGAGTTACACGGGTTAAGGACACGGGCGTGTGTGACCACACAGCCTGCCCATACGGGCGTGTCTCAAGCCACACGGGCCTATGTCTCTTAAAATAAGAAAATTTATCTAAGTGTTGTGAAATTTCCAAAGTCTTCAGTTTGGTCTCAAACCGCTTCCAATGCATGTTGGGGGCCTCATAGGTTCGTTTTAGGGACGATGTGAATGTAAATGAGAATTTAAAATTTGGATGAAAATTTTCGTCTTGGTTTTGTATGTTTGTTTATGTTTAAGTCCGGTAATGCCTCGTACCCTATTCTAGTGTCGAATAAGGGTAAAGGGTGTTACAATGTGAGACTTTTAGCCTATTCTTGTTTCTTCTCTGTTGTGAGGGATTGTCTTCCCTTATGTGATCGACACTTCAAAATGATCTGGTAAATGAGGCTACTATTAGTCGGGGGTCCTCCAATATCCCATCTATTATTTGCGGATGATTACATCCTTTTTTAGGAGGCAACCGAAGGAGGGCCTTCGGTGTTGAAACAAAATTTGAAAGATTATGAGAGTTCCTCTGGTCAATGTGTGAATTTTGACAAGTCAGTCATCTATTTTAGCTCTAATGTTGAGGAAGTGCGGATTGCGACCTCTTTTGGGGCTCCGTATTCCTACTGAGCCTGAGAGGCATATGGGTTTTTCAATTATCATTGGGAGGAATAAAAAGAGGGTGTTTTAGCATTTAAAAGACCACTTGCACAATAAGATTAAAAATTTGTGTGTACGATCTTTTTCTTAGGATGGAACAGAGGTTTTTATTAAGAATGTCGTGTATGCTATTCCCAATTTTGCTATGTTATGTTTTTAATTACCCGTTTCTTTTTGCTCAGACTTGGAGAGAATTCTAAGTAGATTTTGGTGGAAGAAATATGGTGGACGTAGGGGCATCCATTGGTGTGATTGGTCATCTTTGTGTGATTCAAAAGATTTGGGTGGGATGGGTTGCCAACAATTAGCTCAATTTAAAGTTGTTCTCTTGGCTAAGGAAGGTTGGCGTTTAGTTAGTAATCTGAATTCATAGGTTGCGTGTGTTCTTAAGCATAAATACTATTCGCAATGTGATTTTATGAATTCTGAGTTGGGATCTTACCTTTCTTACCTTTGGAAAAACATTTGGGTTGCTAAAGGTTTGCTGAATTTTGGGCTGAGCTAACGTGTGGGTATAGGCTATTGTATCTGAGTCAGGGACGATGCATGGATCCACGGCCTACCTTGTCACAATTTATAGATTCAATGGATTAATTCACCTGATATGCTAGTTGTTAAGCTTATTAACCATGATACTAGATAATGGAATGAGGCATTACTTACCACTGTTTTGGTTAATGCTACTGTGGAGAAGGTCCTCTGTATTCTTCTCGCATGGGAGGCTCATGATGATACTTTGGTATGAGGGGAGGAAGTTTCGGGGGAGTACTCGGTTCATAGTGTCTATTGCTTACTTCATCGCTCGAGCCCATCTAGTGACTATGACATATACAAGCTATTCTTTACAAGATTATGGAATTTACAACTATCTTCTAAGATAAAAATTACAACATGGCATATATTTCGCAATATCATCCCTAGTTTCTTTAATCTGTACAACCGACGACTATGCTCTGGTGCTTGGCGACTATTGAAACTTTGGAGCACATCTTCTGTGACTGTCCCTCCGTTACTGGTATCTGGGTGGACCTACACATAACCTGGCCTAGTGAGCTTTTTGAGGCATGCTTGCAAGATTGGTTGTTTTACATTATTCAAGTTTACCCTATCACAATTTTCAGGAAAGTTGTGTGTGCCTTATGGTTTATCTAGAATGCTTGGAATCATCGTGTTTACAAAAATGTTATTATGCAAATGCATATTTTAATTCAAAAGTTTGATACTTACCTTCCGGAATTGGATGTGGCATAGGTGAAGCTTCTTGGGCGCCCGATTGGGGATGAGCAGTGGTGACCCTTGGACGAATACTGTTTGAAAATCAACTCTGATGCGGCTTTTCATTCCCCTTTCAGGACATCCTGCACTGGAGTTGTTATCAGAAATAACCATTGGACTATATTGGCTTTGCACATGGTGGTTTGTAAACATATACCTTCTGCTTTTGCAGTTGAGGCCATTGCTTGTCTTCATGCGGTCCACTTGGGCCTGGCTCTTGATTTCCCAAATGTGATTGTTGAAGGTGACTCCCTCATGGTAATTCATAAGGTCCAATCTTCCCAGCTTGATCTATCGGTCCTCGGCGCTTATATTCGAGACATAAAACATTGGGCAGGATATTTTTACAGGTGTGACTTTTGGCATTTCCTTCACTCGGGTAATACTATTGCTGATTTGTTGGCTAAAGAAGGCTTGAAAACAGGGATGGGCTCTTATGTGTGCAGGGGTGTTTCCGATTTTACACAACGGGTGGTGGAGTGTGATCATCTATCTGATTTGTAATGCATTTAATGAGAAGTGGAGAGGGGGTGGGGAGCATTTTTCGTAGGTTTTCTGTTGTTTCTTTTGGGAGCGCTTGAGGGTTCATATTGGTTTTCGACGAATTTCTCTTCGCTCCGGTGATGTCTCTGTGCCTTTGTTTGGATGGTCGCTATTTCTATTTGTGCTTGAAGTCTGTGTGCTAGCCTGTCTGGTTTTTTTTTCTTGTTAGATGTTTTTGTTTTCCAGCTGCTTTTGCTGCGATCCAACTTTTGATATCTGCTCACCTCAGTTTTCATTTGCTACGTGGCCATATACTTAGCTTTCTTAGAATTTGATTTGTTTGGTTTTCATTTTGTGTTTGCTTGGTTTTTGTTTATTTTTGTAGTGGACCTCTTTCTTTGTTTTGTTTAATGTAAGCCTAGTTTCTTTCAAATTTATTTTTTTACTACATTACTTTTTAATAAGAATTAAATAAAATATTTAAACGGCCCTTAAAGAAAAACAAATCAACGTCGTATTAACCATTTTGTACTAGGCATCCAATGAACAGTATACGTGTCAACCTTGAAAGCAATATGCTAGAAGCTACCGTCGGATCTTACGCCACGTGTAAGACAGCACCAAACCACCGCCGTCATTTAAAAGAAATCCTAACTTTGTGGGCCCCGCATATTATCCGTTTATGTGTTTACATGTCTGCCAGCACATGCTACCCTTTTCTCCCAGAGTACCCAAAATAGCCTTAACTCTAACCCCAATAATTGCCACAACTAAGGGTATTAAAGTAATCGCGAACTTTATTACACGTGCGATGGCTCAAACAACGCGGGATTTGCACGTGCTCGCCGCCAAAAAGGATCCGCTTTCCCCCATTTTAACTCCATTAATTAGATTTCTCCAAAGTAACTTCTAGGGTTTCAGGATCTCCGAAATTTGCTCTCTTTCCTTAAAATTTGATTAGAGGTAAAAAAAAAAACTTTAAAGCTAGGTTTTCCGGCATTTTTTCGGTTGGTGTTGGGAAAATAGGGATTTGGCTTAGATTGGATGGTGCAGTTGATGAGATCGGGAACTCCTACGGCGGAACCCGAAGCGTGCCGGGACAAGGCGCCGGTGAAATTGGAGATCGTAGAGGATTCATTAGAGGAAGAACATGGCCCTGTTAATAAACGATCCAAACTTTCTCCAAATCTTCAACAGGTATTATTTTCCCTTCAAATTTCCTTTTTTTTCCCTATGAAATAAATATATAAACAAAAACTCTCCCTATTTTGGAGAGAGATCTAAAGTATTTAGATAAGAATAAAAGCTTTTATTTTAGAGCTTTGAAATCTGAAAGATTTCATTTCTGGGTATATATACTTTGTCAGTGGAGCTCCGATGGCAATGCTTTCCCGATCCCGCCAGCGCAATACAACCCGTTGGATGAGCCGAGTCCACTTGGTTTGAAGCTAAGGAAGAGTCCTTCACTTTTGGATTTGATCCAAATGCGCCTCTCTCAATCCCAAAGCGGTAGCTCAGCCGCCCAAGCTGAGAGCTTGAACTCTGGTGTCAAAAAGGAGAGTAAAGCTGTTGCCGCTACCGATAAGCTTAAAGCCTCAAATTTTCCAGCTTCCATTCTTCGAATCGGCCACTGGGAGGTACCTTTTATTATTTTTTATTCATTTATTTTATTAAATACATTCATTTTGGGGGGTCAAGTAGCTGAAGAATTGCTTACTTGGTTATTTTTGCAGTATAAGTCGAGGTATGAAGGTGATTTAGTGGCCAAGTGTTATTTTGCAAAGCATAAGCTTGTCTGGGAGGTGTTGGAAGGTGGGCTTAAGAGTAAGATTGAAATACAGTGGTCGGATATTATGGGTCTTAAGGCAAATTGTCCTGATAATGGACCCGGGACTTTGAATGTTGTGGTAAACTTTCCTATGTTCCGTATGATATTCTTTTGAGTTTCCAATCTCCTTTTTAGTTTTCCTGCAACAATTATGTGTGCCTGTAATTATGCAGCTGGCTAGACAGCCCCTTTTCTTCCGGGAGACTAATCCGCAGCCTAGAAAACACACCTTATGGCAGACAACTTCAGATTTTACTGATGGTCAAGCTAGCATACATAGGTAAAAGTGATGTATATTTTATTCTTTTTCCCTTTTTGTGGAAATACAAGCTGAATTTACGTTAGTTGTTTGCATAGGGTTATGTGGCTAATTTGCTAATAAAATTTTGTAATGCTACTTTGCAGGCAACATTTTCTGCAGTGTCCCCAAGGGTTGTTAAACAAACATTTTGAAAAACTGGTCCAATGTGATATGCGTTTGAACTGTTTAAGCAGACAGCCAGAGATAATTTTGGATTCACCGTACTTTGAATCACGAAGTTCTGTTTTTGAGGATCCCAGTGAACCTAAAGGGCATGACTATGGCCAAGGGGAGACTGGTAAAGGATCTACTAGCTCTGGCTTCCAGAATATAGCATCACCTGTTGCAGCTCACTCCTCGTCTTTGGAGATTGAGAAAGGGGATTCTGCTGCCATAACCTCGGAAAATATGTCTAGGGAGGCTCCATCTCCCAGTTCAGGTACAATCAGGAGCTCAGAATTTGTTGTTGATGTGCTCATGCATAAAGTTTTTATGTTATGTCGTCCTTTTGTAATCTCTTCTATTTACTCCTTTCTAAGTCCAATGCTTAATTTGGTGCAATGTGTGATCTCATAGGAAGTTGCATTTTATTGTTAAAAATGATTTTACACAGGCTTGATGTTATGAATCTTTTTGTCAGTGGTGGTGTTGATGCTGATATAGGCAGCAGAGCAGCGTAGAGAACACAGTAGCCTTTATTTTTTTTAAGAAAATTGTATATATTGGCTGCATATGCATGCTATTTGATTTGTTTGGTCCCTGTTGGATTTAGTATGTGCATTAATATTGTTCCTTTTTCTTTTTTGGGATTAGATTTATAGTTCTAGCTGAGTAGAAAGATGTTCCCTTAGCATTGCTTCTTGTCTAGTTAATTTCTCAATTCACATTAGTAATAGACTCTTGTGCCATTGAAGGAAGCGGAGTTTGTGAAGCAGTGGATTCAAAGGGGCCTAGAAATTGGGACCAGATAAAAGTGCCGGGACTTCACCCTTCTATGTCCATGAGTGATCTTATGAACCACATTGGACACCGTCTTTCAGAACACATGACCTCCGAAAATCCATCCTCTGAAAATAGACCAGACTGCCAGGAAATGCTGGAGGATATTGCACAATACCTTCTTAGTGACACTCAATTTACAACAGCCTCTGATGAGAAATCCCTCATGTCAAGGGTGAATTCTCTGTGTTGTCTTTTGCAAAAGGACAATACAACAGGCACAAGCTCACAGGCAAATGGAGAAAATTATGATGGAGGTGATGATGGAAAAGATGTTCAGCTAAACAGAGGTCATGGGTTTGAGTTTAATATTACGGGCAAGGATGATGTGAAGGCTTTTGAAGGGGAAACAAAGGAAGTGTCTAGTAGCAGGCAGGCGCCAGGCATGTCAAGAAAAGACTCGTTTAGTGAGTTGCTGCTTCATCTTCCCCGAATTGCATCGCTCCCCAAGTTCTTGTTTAACATTTCAGAAGAAGATGGAGAGAGACAAGCTAGATAAGATAGTTTTCTTGTTTATAGACTGTGTAAAAACAAATGATAAGAAAAAAAATATTAAGCGAATTTCCCAATCTCCCTCTTGTTAGTTGGAAATGTGATATGCTTGTATATTATATCAAATGTATGTTGAGGGGTGCTTGGACAATGGGATTTTTCAGGATTCGGAGAATTCTTTTGATGAAGAATTCCGGTAAATCCCATATGAAAACCTTAGGTGTTCTTTTTAGCTAATGTATTATTTGATGTAATATCTCAAGCAGATTGTTTGTTGGTTCTGTCTTAATTTGTAAGTAAACTGTAATAGATGTCTCATTTTCCATTTGATTTGCGATACATTTTGTGAAAAGGCAAAATACCCACACTGAAAAGAAGCCGGGATGCGGAAGCATCTGTAGACCATGATTGGAAACAGAATTATTCCTGCAAAGCTAGCATCTGGAGATGCTTACGTATTTACCGTACGAGGAGTCTGTATTCATTGTTCGTTACCCATTTGCAAAATGTATAGGGACTTTTATAATTTTTTTAAAAAATCAAACGTGTTTATATAAATATATATTGTTTCAAATGCCATTATGACATTTTATTTTTCCTAGCTTTGGCTTCGTCGTCTATCTTATTAGATCGATACCGTCGAATATTGTATCATTTACTTTTCCTCTTCCTTGATTCCTAATTCGTACCAAGCAAGCAAGCACCGGTAACGTTAAATCTAAAAACAAGACTTGAATAGCATCTGAGTGTCTTAGATTTAATTGATGTAAAAAAAAGGTTTAAAAGTTCCAAGCGTAGATATATAAATATGATTTTACTTTTCTTAGTGCAAGATCAAGAGATGATGTTCATATAACTAGTGACAGTTGATTCCTTGGAAAGTAAATTGGGTTTTCCAATCAAATTCTTTTCCCTTAGGCCTTAAATTTGTATATTCTTTGTTCTTTCCCATCCTCACCTTCTTTCTCTTTCATATATGAAATCATGTTAAGCCTTCAGAGTTAAGACAAAATCTGCATTTCAATGGCTGCAAAACCTCATTTGAGTTGAAATCAAGATAATGGAAACGGTAGAGTCTATCTCTCTCTATTATAAACCAACATGGGTTGTTGCAGCCGTCTGTTTTGTCATTATTCTTATATCTCTTTTCGCTGAAAGAGGCCTTAATCACCTTGGAAAGGTACCCCCTACCACTTTTTTTCTTTTTCTCTTCTAAGCTTTTACCAAATTCATGAATTTACTAACAAAATGATGAAATCCCAATTTAATTCTTCACTTTGATGGAACAAATTCATGTGGTATTTAAATACAAGATGAGGTCGAAATGCCCAACTGTATGCTTCTATGCTCCAATAGAACAAACTATGTTTTTAAGCAGGCCAGATTAACTTGTACCCTATGTTACTTGGTGTTACTGTGGGCTATGAGTATTTTTCTGATATGGATGTGTTCAGTTTTTTCAAGTTTTTTCATGTTTTCAGAGGGCACTTGAACTAACAGTATCCGGGTATGAATGGTTCAATACTTTAAGAAAAATGAGGAGTCGAGTAGCGTACCTTGTACTTGCTTTATATGCAAGACTTAATCATGAATCACTAAGCATTTAGATAGAAAGTTTAATTGCGTGTGTAGGATTCATACATGCTTATCCAGTCTGCAAATTTTGTCAGAAGGAATACATTAGAATGTCACTCTGGACTTTTTGCATGTTGCAATGAGTCACATGGAATTCCATTTATCTTTTGGTCTTTGTCTTCTTCTGGATCTGTTGTATAATGAAGCTTCCAAGATGGAAAATTTTCAGTGCATTGAAAATGTGGTGTCTAATTTCGACTTGGTAAATGCAGTGCCTGACGCATAGCAATCAAGATGCACTATTTGAAGCTTTACAGAAACTAAAAGCAGGTTTGCCTCACCACTCACTCCCCTTTGTCTTAGATTTTCTCTAAGTAAAATTTCATGCTTAAGCAGCTGATATCGTTCAGCTGTATATCGTATTTGCAAATATTAAATGTTTAGCCTAACCAACGTGCTGCTGATGTTTGTGGACAGAGTTGATGCTACTGGGGTTCATTTCTCTTCTATTAAATGTCTTTCAAGGTCTAATAAGCCAAATCTGCATTCCGTCTCACTTTGAGTCCACTATGCTTCCATGCAAGAAGCACACCGAAATCAAAGGTCATGAAAACTATTCTCCTCCAGCCATAAACAATGAACGTCACCTGCTTTCGGAAAAGAGTGGCAATTTTTCAGATCATTGCTCACTTCA
The DNA here is from genome assembly GCF_007990345.1 of Gossypium hirsutum. Classification (NCBI taxonomy): domain Eukaryota; kingdom Viridiplantae; phylum Streptophyta; class Magnoliopsida; order Malvales; family Malvaceae; genus Gossypium; species Gossypium hirsutum. Next base: position 45,672,844 of record NC_053431.1, on the reverse strand, counting down.
GGTATATGAAATTTCAGATGAAGCTCAGCCTTTCAAGGAGGGGTTGATTTAACTTATTTCCATAGTTTTTTCTTTCCGATCTCAGGGGAAGGTCCCGTTATTATCAACGGAGTCATTTCATGAGCTACACATTTTAATCTTTGTAGTGGCAATTGTTCATGTAGTATCCTGTGCTGTTATATTGGTTCTTGGAAGAGCAAGGGTAATGTGTTGTGCATCTATCGAACTTTCAGTATTTGCTTCATTTTCAATTGTAAACCGAATAAAACATAGATATAGCTTTATTTTTATGTAGATACGCCAATGGAAACCTTGGGAAGATTCGATTTCTACAGTACCAGCAGGTAAATCAATCAAGTTCTCAAATATTATCAGTTAATTTATCTTCCATTATTAAATCATTGTGGTTGCATAGAACTGATGGATCATTGAGATTCATCTTGTTCAACAGGTCCAGCTAAAGTCACTCATAGGCATCATCTCAATAACGTACTCAAAAAACTTGCATGGGGATATTGGAGAAGGGCAGCCGTCATAAGCTGGATTGTAAGTCTTATAGCAGAATTCCATAGTCTTTATCTCTTGTGTATGCATTTTACTCATCTTATATACATTCATCATTATATCTGGTTGTACCAGCAATGGCAGTATCAAATCTGTTCTTTAGCAATTGAGTCCTGATGTTCTTCTTGCAGATTTCATTTTTCAAACAGTTCTATAGCTCTGTTACCATGTCAGAGTACATAGCACTTCGAGAAGGTTTTATCATGGTTAATTTCTCATCATCCATCATATGTACTTAATTCCTGGTTTCACCCTATGTTACTCGATCTGGCACTTGATTCCAATGCATATCCAGACATGGGTATGGTAATATGATCCCTGTCCAACACTTACACTCAAGTTCGAGTAACATAGGTTGCATTTTCAGTTGTTTCTTTACAAAAATCATGCTGCTTACCTACTTGTCCTACCTTCTAGACCAATTGCCTTAGCCATCAAGAATTTGATTTTCACAAGGACATGGTGGAGTCACTTGAAAGGGACTTCAGACATGTGGTTGGCATAAGGTAATTCTTAAAAAACTTGTCAGAATTTTAAATAAAGATTCTATTTGATTTTAAGAGAAATACTGTGCACTAATATCCTGTCATGTGTAGCTGGTATCAGTGGTTATTTGCGGTAGTGTTTTTGGCATTGAATGTGGAAGGTAAGGTTGGTTTTTTTTTTTCCTTTAATCTCAAGGAATTACCTTTTTTTTTAGTCACATTTCACCATAATTGAAGGAAGTGGATATATGCAGGATGGCATACGTGTTTTTGGCTATCGTTTCTACCTATAGTGGTAAGTGAATCATTTCCATTTCAGTGGATCATTTAAACTGGTTTGGGGAATGGGAATCACCTGATTTAACAATTATTGAGGTAAATGGAGTTTTACAGCTTCTACTTCTTGTTGGAGCCAAGTTAGAGCACATAATCGTCCGCTTAGCTCAGGATGTCGACGTGATGAAGAAGCATCCGGGACAGGAATCAGCGTGGGTGAGACCTTCTGACGAATACTTCTGGTTTAACCGTCCTCGCCTCCTTCTCGACTTTATTCACTTTATCCTATTCCAAAATGCCTTTGAGATTGCGTTCTTCTTCTGGATCTTGGTATGCCATTTCCAGCAACAACACAAACGCATATTATTCACACCAGTTTGTTCTGTAAATGCACTAACTTGTTTAAATTTCATTTCCTCTCAGTGGACCTATGGTTTCCATTCATGCATGATGGAAAAAAAAGGCTATATCATCACTAGACTTATAATCGGGTAAACATTCAAGACCCGAGGCTGGGTTCTGGTTTCGATTAGTTTATGTCTTGCTTATCAGCACCACCATCATCATCGTCATCTTTTTTTCTTTTTGCCTTTGCGCAGTGTAATCGTTCAAGTTCTATGTAGTTACATCACACTGCCATTGTATGCTCTTGTCACTAAGGTATGGGACATCTTTCCTCCATTAAATCTATCTATGTTAGGCACTTCATTTGAACATTGATGTGGCATTTTCTTTTTATCCTTGTTGAAGATGGGAACTGCTTCCATGGCGGAGTCGGTGTCGGTGCCGATGCAGTCACCTGGGATAATTTAAACATATATATATGATAACCTTATAGTTCAACTCTAGATTGAGACATGAGAGGCTGATTTTTTATTTTATCCTTGCTGTAAATGTACAATCTTTCTTTGCATAATTACATTTGTAATTTTTGCCAACTGATGGTGCTGTAATTAATAAAAAAAAAAAGAAATTGCTGGTGGAAATCTTTCATGCTAAATTGAGTGCTAAATTTGTGCACACCCAATTAACATCCTTCAGACGCGCACGCTTGGATTGGGTTTTTTTATGACTTGATTGTTTTGGATTCGGATTATCCAGGGTTTGAATTTTTCTCCCAACGGATTTTTTTGGATTTGATTTTTTTGCCAGACTCAATTTTTTTCAGATTTGGACTCAAATCAAAGAGGGCAGACTTTAAAAATTAAAATAATTTTAAATTTTATGAGTTGTAAATATTTTAATTTCTAATGTCATAATTTATTTTATTTTTATACGATGACAATCCAATTTATATTTTCATTCTAAATAATATAAATCATCATCTTTATTTTTCTCTATATATGTTTTGTTGAGATTGTTGACACGTTTGAAAGCAAGAAAAAGTTTTGTGGTTGTTTCTGTAGTTGATACAGTGACTACAATTTGAGACATTGTTTCGTTACTTTACTTGTCTACTTTCAGAGTTCACAAATTTTAGAACAAAAGCATTGAACTATTTATTTTGGAGATACTTGGACGAGTTAGAACCCAAAACATGAAAACTAATTGAGTTAAAGTTGAAGATTGGTTACTTTCTATATTTGAAAGCATTAGATTACATCGAGACTCTTATGAAATTATATCCTATGCTGATTTTTAGTTTTACCTTATAGAAAAACGATTATACTATGACTCTTATGTAGGCAAAACTTAAGTAATATAAGCTTTATCTAGGTTAAAGCGTAGTTGAGCAATTAAGAGAGCATGATTTTGTTCAAGTTAGGAATGTTTTATGTGTGCATTGTTTTTGTAAGCAATCAAGAGAGTCTTTTGTATTACAAAACTAAGCTTTCGATCGAGAAGCTTAATGGGAGGGTGATCTAGTCTTTATACAATGATGATGTTGCTAAATTGATCAGAGTTAGCCTAATATTAGGACTTAAATAATTAGTTGTAGTGTGGGAAAGATAGTTAATCATTGCTTTAGTTAAGACCCCTTGACTTCACTTCAAACGTAGTAGTAATTTCGGTCTATTTTCGCACTTAAAGAGCTTATTTTCTAGTCATTTTAATATTTATTATTACATTTTCGATATTTAGTAGTTAAGTAGTAAAAATTAATAAAAATAAGTGCTTTTAACATATTTATGAGTGTTTGTGACCTATTAGGCCGATACAGGCCTTAGGTAGTTCTAATTTGTGTATTTGAGTGTGAAGGATGATGAATTATAGGCCCAATGTACATAGGAGCAAGGGACGAGTGATGCACAAGCTTCCCAAGCCATCAAAGCATGAAACAAACCTAAGAGGACACAAAACATGTGTCATGTCACGCTATAGGCCTTGCATTGTAACACCCTTACTCGTATTCGTCACCGGAATAGAGTACGAGGCATAATCGAGGAGTACGAAACACTTACAAATAATTTAAATATATTTTCATAACAACTTGTCTCGGTTTCATACTATTTCATATCTAAGCTTTACTCACCAAAGTATTTGAAATATCATCTTTATGCAAATAGCACATATGAGGTACATAATTCCATAATTATAAATGAACACATTTGTCAAACATATTCCATATTCATACGTCGTTGCTCAGTGCCACGATTCACAACTCAGTATGGTTTTCCTTATTGAAATACCATATCTACATTTCACAACTCGGTATGGGAAATGTCATACCTACGTTCTTAACTCAGTATGGATAATACCATACCTACGTTTCACAACTCGGTATGGATGATACCATACCTACGTTTCACAACTCAGTATGGTTAATACCATACCTACGTTTCATAACTCAGTATGGATGATACCATACCTACGTTGCACAACTCAGTATGGATGATACCATACCTACGTTTCACAACTCGGTATGGTTAACACCATACTTACGTTTCACAACTCAGTATGGATGATACCATACCTACGTTTCACACTTTGCCATAGATCAACCATTGTCTTTTCCATCAATTCATCTTGTCACTGAACTGAAGTGCTCAATTTGATCATTTATTCAATTTTCATGCTTGTACATTATTCACGATTTTATCATCAATACATATGAAATAACACATCATGAAATTCATAAAATTAACAAATGGTCGCTAAAATTTAGTTATACAAACTCACAAGTTTGATTTTTGTATTATAACGATAATTATAATTTCGTAATAAATATTTCAAATAAAACATTATATCATTTCTAATTCAATATTTATCGATTATAATCGGGCATGTGATCAATTTATACACAAGTCATTCACATATATATATTCCTCCTCCTCTCCATCCACATCCTTGGTATAAATAACACACTGTAAGTAAGTTTATCCATAATTTTCACTAATTACTTATGTGAATATTTAAGCTATCCACCAGTGTCATAGTCACTAAATTATTTATATCTGGAGCTACGGAACTCCAAATTAAGATCCGCTAATTTTATCTAAAACTAGACTCACATATCTTCTAATTAAAAAAATTTCAGAATTTTTGGTTTAACCAATAAGTACAATTTATTCTTTAAATTCACCCCTGTTCTGCTGTCTGACAGTTCCGACCCTTCTTCACTAAAATTAATTGTCTCCTCGTACAGGATTCTAATGATGTTCCCGTTTGTTTCTATTGAAAATAGACTCATTTAGGATTCTAGAAATATAAAATTAAGCCCCTAATTATTTTTTTTTCAATTTTTTTATGATTTTTCAAAGTCAGAACAGGGGAGCCCGAATTCATTCTGACCTTGTCTCACAAAATTCATTATATCTCATGATTTACAAATCCATTGCTTACACCGTTTCTTCTATGAGAAACTTAATTTAATATTTTGTTCATCTTCTAATTCGATTTATACAATTTATGGCGAGTTTTCAAAGTTAGTCTACTGCTGCTGTCCAAAATTGTTTTAGTGCAAGCTATTTATTACCATTTTTCCCCTAAGCTTTTAATAAATAACAATTTCGTCCCTACTCAATTAGCCTCTCAATTGAGCTGATTTTTCTAAATTAACACTTTATTATATCACTTTAAACTACTTTACAACCTTTGGAAATCATAATTTCAGCACTAGACTTTAATTCCAAATATTTTCACAATTAGGTCCTAAAATCAATTTCCATCAATTTTACTTGATAAAATTATCATATATCTAAATTAAAGCTTCAATTCTATGTTTATTCATCATATTCTTCCAGCACTCATCCATAAAAACTTTAAAAATTAACCATGAAATCAAAAACTAATGAAATAGTAAGTTGGACCTAATTGTAAAAGTCGAAAAACATAGAAATTTCTAGGAGAAAGCAAGAATTAAACTTACATTTAGCTAGAGAATGAAAACCAGCTTGAACCCTCTTCCATGGCTATTTTTCAGCTGATGAAAATAAATAAAAATGAAGAGAATTCTAGATATTCCAATTTGGTCCCATTTTTATTTAGCTAATTTTGGCAATTTTCCAATTTTGCCCTTATTTCACCCCTTTTCCTGATTTTTCTCAGCTATTGCCGCCCAAAATATCTCCTTTGGGCTTATTTGCACTTTAGGTCCTTTCTCATTTGAAAATTGAGCTATTTAATCTTTTTTGCAACTTTTACACTTTTTTCAATTTAGTCCTTTTTATTTAATTAACCACCCAAACATCAAAATTTTCTAACAAAATTTTAATACTACCTTACTAACACTCCATAAATATTTTTAAAAATATTTATGGCTCGTTTTATGAATTCGAGGTCTCAATACCTCATTCTCGACCCAATTTATCTAATTAATTCTTTTAAATCACTCACTTGACTAATTCAAAAATATTTCTATATTTACACTTGCCTCGTAGGTATTAATTTGTTAAAATTTTGACTCATTCGTCTGATTTAGTGATCTCAAATCACTGTTCTGACACCACTGAAAATTAGGCTGTTACATGCATGGCGTGACATAGGGTCAACATGGTGCCCAAGTATTCTAGGGCTATTTTCATCCGCAAAATCAACTTTATACGAAAACCTAATTCAAGCTGCCAACACTCCTATAAATAAAACCTTAGGGGTTTGACGTCAAAAATTTGTCTTAGACGCATCCAAAAACCCTTATAGTTTAGAGTATGATTTAGATTAGATTTTCTATTATTTTCATAAACGCTTTGTTCTTTCTTCTTGGAATCGGTTTATAAAAAATCCTTATAAAAACAAAAAGAAATCTTTAAAAAAATCGAGTAGATTAAAAATTATAAAATTTTTAATGAGTTAAAATTGAAAATTAAAAATAATTAAAAAAACTTCAACTAAATATTTATAACCTTAAACCAACAACATTACCTTTTAATTACACCTTTTTCATCCTCTCCCCACTAAGTTTTTCCTAAAATTTCATGAATGAAACACTTATATTATTTTACTTGAAACTCGTAACCTTTTTTTAAAAAAAACTTTAATCACCATTTGATTCAATACACCAACAAATCAATATCTAAAGCTAGATTTAACCCATGGCTTCTTCAAGTTTAAGTTTAAAATCAACACATCAAGTGAGGGAAATTTTCTTTTATTATAGTCTTAAGGCTTGAATATGATGTTCTAACACTTCTTGGAGCAAAGGAAGGAAATTCTATGAATATTATAAGTATAAAGAGTTCTTTTTTTTTTGTAAAAAAATGTTAAATTTGTTTAACATAATTTATGTAAAATTAGTATAATAGTTATAGAAAAATGTGTTTAACCATAGATGGGGTTAGATTGTGTTAAATGAGAATAATAAGTAGTATTAAATTAGTGCAATGAAGTGTTAATTACATGATTTTGTGTTAAGTACATGTGGTTGCTTAAATAAAAAAAATGAGTATAATATATGTTAAATGAGTATAATAAGTGTTAAATTAGTGTGAGGGAGTGGTAATTACATGATTTTTTGTTTAATAGGTATGGGTGTTTAAGAAGTTCAAGAAAAAAAAAAGAGTATTGTAACATGCAAATTGGGTTTGATCATTTTTACCTAATTATTATCTTGATTGTAGAGCGAGGGATGTAGGTTTTTTTTATCTATTGGGTTAATGCGAACGAGAAGTGACAAACATCCGGTAAGAAGAAGACATGATGGAAGACCTTTTACGTGAGAACATGTTATTGAAAAAAAATCAAAGGCTACAGATGGAAAATGCAAGATGCAATGAAATCATCACAAAAAATGAAAAATTATATCTTTATACAAAATCAACTTAATTGTTTTGTTTTTAGGTTTCTTGTATTTCTTCTTCTAGGTAATTGATTGTATTGACATAATTTTCTATGGTCGTATGAATTAGGGATGTTTTTGTATCAACAATTATGTTAATTGTGTATGTTTTTGTGATGAATGAATGTTGAACTGAGTAAATTATGAAATTGTTAAAAATTACCTTTGTGAATTGTTTAAATAATTATGGTTTTATGGGCACATATCAATAAGAGATTGAACAATAATTGTTTTATGAGCATACATAAAAGCTGGATTCAAATAACATAATGGATTGTTCAAATATTTCCATTAATATAGCATAAAAGAAGTTACATCCAAAAACAATATTGACCATTCTCACATATGGTTGGAAGAACAAACGCAAAAAAAAAAAAGAAAGTAAACTTAAATTTCAGCTAGACCTAATAAACTTCAAACGAAATAAGTAAATATAGTAGCATAGCATATTAAATCAACCTCTAAAGCCTAGTTCTAATCAAATTCCCAATACAAGTTCCATTGGATAAAGTAATTTCTAGCAAAAGATATAAGAGCATGACGAATACTGGCTTCTAATAACAAGTTTAGATCAATGGACAAACTATTTGTTGATCACAAAATAAGATTGAGCTAAGTGACAACTATGGCTTCCAAATTCTTTGATTTGTTGGCTTCCTCATGTTGGTGTTTATACTTTATTGAGTGGTTGGCAGCTTTTCATTGCTAGATTGTTTCCTCTTTCTAGAGTTTGTGCTTCTTTTGTGAGGCTGTTACTGGTTTGGTAAAGAGATCAAAGTCTCTCCAAATAATTAAGCTACAAATAAAGGCATACATATATTAAGTTTGAAAACTCAAGTTAAATAAATTGAATTAATGAAATCAAGATGTTTACATTCAAAATCTATGCACTAGTTTTTTCATTGGTGTATAATCCCATTCCTATCAATATTTGTTTGCCCCTTCATCCTACACTTCCTAAATTTGAAGGGGTTGTTGATGTTGGTTTTAGGGCTAGTTCATTCTCAGATCTCTCTAAGCATATCTGAAATATTGTTTACTATTGCATCAACATTTGTTGGTGCAGATCGTGAGGGAGCATCCTAGAAATGAATCAAGTGTCAGAAAAAATTTACTAAGGAAAGATAACATCAACCATTACATTATTATGTATTACCTTAACTGTGTTAGAAGCTACTAGTTTAGTGGAAATAAAGTGAAATGCGGTTGCATCCTCAAATTCAAACAAACTCTCATAAGGACCACCTTACAAAAAAAAATGAATAGAATGTTATTTTTTATAGTATAGAAGATAGCTTAAAATAAACTTGAAGTAAATATTAAATACTTCAAAATTATGAGGAGAAGGTTCAGTGGAATAAGAGGTTAATGGAAGGCTTTATGAAGCATTAACATGTGTTGTTGGAGGGCTTGGTGGACCATCAATTGGGGATGTTAGTGGAGGACTTGGTGCAATCTATATTGAAGCAATAAAGTAATTAGTAGACAAAAAATTAATTAAGGAATATATCAAACTTGATGTAGTACTTACATTATTTCATACCATTTCTATCATCAATTCGTAAAATAAGAAATTTATCTATAAGTCAAATTCTTGATATTCAATATCAACAATTTCGAATCAAGTCTTGAGAAATTTAATCATATTACCTAATTAGCTAGTATGATATAATCATATATATATATTCATACGTATATATATTGTACTCAAATAATAAAAGTACAGACCAAAATCATAGTTACTTGTCAGTAACTCTCGTCTTTCTTTTTCCTCTCTACGGCCCAGCGTTGTCTTTAGCTACATTCGATAATTCAATAGATAAATAATATCATATTTCATCTAATTCACATTCAAAAACAAAGTCAAACATATTTTTCATTTAACAATATGATACCCAATCTTCATTTTCAATCAATGTCATTTGATCTTCCAACTTACAATTCAATTATCTTTCTAGACTTTATTGAATCATTCATATTCGATTCAACCCTTAGGGCTCGCTTTTAACCGATTCCCAGGTGGCTTTTTCTACGCTAACTACGGGATGTCACATTCGTTGTTAGAGCAACTGCAATTTGATTAAACCATGTATACACGCTGTTAATTATATTTGTAACACACCACATCTGGTCCGATTGCCGAACCCAAGCTATGGGACGTTACTACTGATTACTTGAACGATTTTGTTTTTATCAATTCGCAAACACAATGCTCGCATAATGTAAATACACACATAACACGATACGCATAACCTGTAGAATGTTTAAAATATAAATGGTGGACCGTTCCGCGGACTGTTAAACGGCGGACTCTCTTGCGAACAGTTCAACTGCGGATTGTCTTGAGGATAGCATGTCCTGCAGACTCCTATACCACAGAATGTAAAACTAGATCTCATTTAATCCTAAACTGTAATAGCCCAAATTTAACCGGGCCTTAAATAAATAAATAAATAAATGTTTGTTTATTTAATAGTCCATATAAAGTCCAGTTTACAAGAGCCCAAACACAAGCCCAAGTACCTCAGACCCGTTATACCCAAACAGACCGGTTACTACCCAGCGGCCTAAAACTACCCAGCAAACCCTATTACACCCGTAACCCAAAATACCTAAACCCAAACGCCGATTACAACCTGTAACCCAGCAGCCCAAATACCAATAACCCCATAAGCCTACTACTGCCCCATACCCATTTACATCCGAAGCCCAAATCTAAAACAACCCAAAAGGCCCAAAGGACTTAAGGGAAGTAGGTAACCCTAGGGTTTCCTAAACACTGTGGCGCCGCAAGAGGTTCTAGAGGGTTCGGGGAGTGTCTGTTCAGTCCCTGAAATCGAGGCTGCCATTAATGCGCTATCTCAAGGGCCTTCAATGCTCACCAGTGCCCCAGTCACCGGTCGTCCCTCTATCCGGCCCCAAATCGCGTCACAAGCAGCACGACCATCACCGAGATCTTCGAGTACCTACAAAATGAAAAAGGAAACACAGCAGATACGAAAAAGCAGAGCAAGAAAAAGGAAACTAAATCAAAGGAATCTCAGCAGATCATGCTCAAAGATACGGTGGATACAGTAGACAAGAAATGGAAAGAAATCGAAGATTTCTTTCCCAGTTTATGTAATAACAGCAGTGGCTATAAAAGCCCGAATCAAAACAATGTAAATGAGAGCTTTTTTGACAGAAATAAAATATATACAGATATTAACCATAGAAGAAACAAGAAACAGTTTATTTTAGAAGGTGATTATTTATCTTATGTTTCGCTTCTTTTCTTTTTTCCTTAGGTGAATATACGAATTGTTTCTTAAAAAACTAGTAACGTTTAAAAGAAAAGAGGTTACCTGTGGAAGGACGAAGGTTTTTAAATCTTCAGACCACCACGTAAGGCGGCGCGTGAGGCGCGTGTGCAAGCACTGCACTGTAGCCAGAGGCCAGAGCCGGGGACCTTACTCTTCCCCTCTGCAGAGCGTTTTAGGCCCTTTTTTTAGGACCGGCGTAAAAATGATTTTTAAGCTGTAAATTTGGCTTATATAGCCTCAATGAAACGACATCGTTTTTGCTTAATCTAATAAGCTCAAAACAGTGTCATTCTACAGCACAGGACCCGCGCGTTGACCCGATTACCTGGGAAGGATCCGCGTGTTTTTGAGGATTGGGTTAATTACTCAATCAGTCCTTCCACCTTTTTTGTGTTTATAATTATGTTTTATTTTATTTATGATCTAGCCCTAGTATTTTGTTTCAGTTTTGATTTAGTCCCTGCCATAGCTATTTTAAGTCCAGAGTTAAAACGTTGTCGTTTTGGGAATAGGGCGTTTTGCCCAATGAGTCCCTTTCGTTTTTCGTATGTTTTAATTAGGACCTTAATTCAGCTTTATTTTTTTTAAAAAATTCACCCTTGTAATTTTATTGAATTTCAAATCTAACCCTATATATTTATTTCTATTATTATATATATAAATTTATTATTATTATTATTATTTGTTTTATTTTTAACCTTATTTTTATATTATATATTATATAATTATTTTATTATATAATATTTATATTATTATTTATTATATATTACTTTTCACAAAATATTATTTTACATTATTATTTATATATTATTATTACATTTTTACTTGTATAATATATTTATTAATTATATATATTATATATTATTTTTACATATATACTTTCATATTATATTATAATTATTTTATATTATATTATTTTTATACTATTATATATATTTTTATCTATATATTATTATCATTAAAGGTTTTAACTTGTATTATATACTTATTTTTATTTATATGTTAATAATTACTTTACTTATATTCTATTATTATACATTTTGAAGATATTATAATATTATAATATGTATATTTCATCATTAATTACTTATTTTATATTATTCTAAACTTATATTTATATATATTATATAATTATTTTATTATAAATATAATTTTTTTACATATTTGGTATTTTATACATTATTTTTCTAAACCAATATATTTTTTTATTTTATATATAATTATTATTCTTTTATAAATTTTTGTTATTATATATTATATATTATATTAAATACTATTTTAAAATTATTATTAAATATCATATTTTATTTGTATTATATGTATATCTTGTTAACAATTACTCACTTTATTTTATTTTTTTATATATACTAACTCTTATATATATCATTTAGGTATTAAATGTTATTTTATAATTATTATTTGATGTTATATTTTATGAATGTGTATATTGATACTATATTACCCTTTTTTATATATATATTAAATTGTATATCATGCATTTTTTAATTATTACTTTGTATGTTTTGCTTATTCATCTTCAATATATGCTATGTATATCTTTGTACGTATGTTGTTAAGATTTGCTATATTTATTATTTTTTTATACGTATGTATCTAATGCATGATCTTTATATTATTACTATCATTTTGTTTAAATGCATGTTTTATTTACCTATTACGATAATATGTTATCATGCATGATTTATAATGTAATGCGATTCCTCATGCATCAATTTTCCAAGTTTTCGAAAAATATAAAGGCAATGCTTGGCGTTTGGAAATTTCGAGAAAAATAGTACCCTAACTTATTGGGTTGCAACTTTTCTCGTTGAGTTCGAATAGTTAAGCACCCTTCTAAGTTTTAAAAGTTTTCAAAGTGCAAGCGTCTGTCTTAGAATTTCAAGGCGATGTGTCCTAAGTTACTGGATATGGCGCTTTATTGTTTCAAGATAGGGATTTCCAAAAAGGCTAGCTTGGTATCAATAATTTGATACAAGTGAACCTCAATTTTCAAAATCAAAATATTTTAAAGAGGATTACATCTTAAAATTTTTAAATCTCCGACATTAGAGACACTTGATAATCAATTAGGTACCAATTTTTGGGCGTTACGAGGGTGCTAACCCTTCCTCGTACGTAACCGACTCCCGAATCCGTTTTCTCGACTTTCGTAGACCAAAACTAATGATTTTAAAACAAAATGTTTTAAAGGTGATCCAATCACACCTAAAAAGATTGGTGGCGACTCCCGTTTTCGTTTCTCTTAAAGTCGATTCCCATTTTCCAAAACTTGATCTAAAAATGGTCTCGACAGCTTGGCGACTCCACTGGGGACTAATAAGAGAGTCAAGTCGTGTAATAGATTATCTCTTGTCTTAATGTCGGAAATTAAAAATTTTAAAATTTAATCCTCTTTGCATTACATGTGTTTGTATTATTACATGTGTTGCTATATTCTGATATGCATTGCATTTGCATGACCGTTGTGGTCACACCCTTAAGTGAGAGTGAGAAGCTACGCCTTCGTGAGGTTTTCGCCTCCGTACAGGATAGTGGATCACTTTCGGGATACATCCGTACCGTACCTATGGTTTCGTGAGATTTTCATCTCCGTGTAGCCATAGGGAAATGTATTCCCCTAAACTGAACTCGATTCAAATGAGCCTATAATGGGTGAGAATCGAGGAATCTACTGGTTCGGGTACCTCAAACTTTAGAAGCAACCTCATTAGAAAAACCGTAAGAGCCCAACTTAGTTAGAGTTAAACTTTAAATATTACCCTTATAAATTATCGTTGAGATTTATTGATATCATGTGATACTAACTATTTTTTTTCTTTTGTTTTGTGCATGTCATTTTGCATTTAAAAGGTATCGATTCACGGTCAGTTTCTAAGTTAGAAAGTTTTATTATGGAGAATGGACTTCTTGATAGAGTGGAGGGCAACGCTAACGTCCATAGATGGTCTGAGCAAACTTAAACTAGAAAAGGGGGATAGTATAGCTGTGGGGTATATGCCGGAGCTGTCAGACTACACTCGCATCAGTGTCACACAGAATAATCTTCAGGAGCTTAAGGAGATTTGGGATCAGTGGGGCAATGAGACTAAACAGTCATTCTACGCTAATTATGGAGATTTACCTCACTTACTTGATATTCAGATTGATGAGCACTTGTTTCGAGCTCTCGCTCAGTTTTAGAACCCTCCATACAGTTGTTTTACCTTTGGGGAGGTGGATTTAGTGCCTACTGTAGAGGAGTACACCGCCTTACTTCGGTGTCCTAGATTTTAGTGTGATAGGATTTATTCTCAAGCTGCTTGTGTCCCAGCCTTTGGTAAGAAGCTGATGACCATTATGGGGATGAGTGAGCAGTAGATCATGGCTAGAATCAAGGAAAAGGGCGAGAGTTCTGAAAGAACTGATCCAGACGCATCCAGACGAGGCGAAGAGGGTAGACATTTTTGCCTTAAGCTTATACGGATTGATGGTTTTCCCCAGGGCCTTGGGATATGTAGACGAGGCGACCACGGATCTCTTCCATCAACTTAGCAAACAGGTCACTTCTGTTCCTGCAATCTTGGCAGAGATATTCAGGTCCTTGAATGCTTGTAAGAGGGCCAGTGCATGCAGGTTTGTTGGTTGTGCTCAGTTACTTTTAGCTTGGTTCTACAGTCACTTCCAATTGATAGACAAAGTGGTTTGTCGGGTCTTCTTCTAGGATTACTCACCGTTAAAAGATATAGTAGCCTCATCTAGGAAGGTGGATGTGCCGGAAGAGAATTGGATAGCGCTACTTCAGAACCTTCAGTCAAAAGATGTTGAGTGGAGGGCTCCGTGGATGATTCCTGGTGAGATTCTTTACCGATGCGGCAGTTTTGATTGGGTTCCTCTGTTGGGAATTTGGGGTGCCATTGGTTATGCCCTTTGCTTGTGTTGAGGCAGCTTGGATTGAGGCAGTTCATACCAGCAACTCATGGGCTGGCTCAAAGTGAGTTCGTGTATAGAGGAGCTGACTACAAGAGGAAAGTCAGTGAGATCTCTAGTGTTTGGAATAAGACTTGTCTATTAAAAGGAGTAGCTATTAGCCCTGTTACGATTCCGGAGTATGTTGAATGGAGAGGCAGAAGGATTAATGATAACATCCCTAAGCCAAGCGTAGAAGGAGCTCGACCGATAGAGGAATATTTGCAAGTGATGCCCTCGGAGTTAGAAATTATGAAGCAAGAGTTCGAGAGAAAGAACTTGGAGTTCGAAAAGAGGATAGCAAAGCTTGAAGAAGAAAAGATGTACTTGAGCTTAGACGTCGACGTTCAAAGGATGGAGGTCGAGAAAGAGAGAAAAGAAAAGAGCAAGATTGAGGAAGATCGAAATGATCTAAAGGAGCATTACAAAAAGGCACAAGTATCTTTGAGGAAAGCGAGAGTAGGAGGGTCTTCAGATCAGTTGCAGAAAGAGGTCCAAGAGGAAAAAGCTAGAGCCGAGTATTGGGAGAGGAAGTTCCAAGAGATGCGGTCGCAGAATTTGGCATTAGAGGAAGAGAATAAAGGGTTGAAGACCAAGGTAACTGAGCTTGGAAGATCGCTTCGTTGGCATCAAAACCATGATCCTACGATCGAGTTAAAAGAGCTAAGAAGTAAGGTTGAAGATTTGAAAGTGGCATTGCATGATGGTGAACTTCGGATTGAGCAGCTCGAGGTGCGAGAAGATTATCTAAAGGGAGAGCTTCATCAGTCTAGAGGACAGGTCAGAGAAAGGGATCACGTCATTGGTGAAGCCTTAGCCCAGATTCGAGAGGTTGCTGAATATGTGCAAAACTTGGCAATACGAGCTGATGTATTAGGTCTGATGTATGGATCATTGTCAGATACAGGGCGAGAGTTAGCCCTTTTATTAGATAGAGTTAGAACTTTGGGCACTAGGGCGAAAGCGTATTTGTAATCCTCTTATATATAAAGATATTCTTTTTCTAAATAAAGTTTTCTAAATGAATTGAATCAGAATCGATGCCTTTTTGCATTCATGCATTTGTATTACATCATATCATATGCATTTAAAGTTATAGAAATACCCTAATTAGTTAAAGTTTATTTCCAGAGAGGTAGAAAAGAAAATCTGGAAATCACACATCCTTACAGCACTCGCACTAAAACTAAGAGTATGGATCAAAGGTTTGACCAATTGCAAAAGGATATGCAAGACCAATGGCAAGAACAGTTGGCCAAAATACAGAATGACATGAGAGAGCAAATGCTAGAGGCTCAGAGGAATATGATGGCCTAAATGGCTCAGTTGTTAAGGGCCACTGATAAAGGAAAAGCTCTCATGGCAATCACTGAAGAGGAGAATGAGGGTCTTCCTCCAGGTTTTACTCCGCCTCATGTGCCACTGCAAACTGAGGCACTTCCTAGAAGGCCATCTGTCACTGTGATGCCTCAACATAGACCGGTTGATGCTGGAATCCCCGTAAATTTCCCATCTGGGTTGGGAAATAATTTGGGCGATAGCCCAATCAACCCTATCACTCTTGATCTGGATTTGATGGAGAAGGAAAGAATAGCAACCGAATCCTTAAAACAGTTGGAGGATCATTGCAAGTGGTTGGAGGAGAAGTTTAGGGTTTTGGAAGGTGCTGGCAATCATCATGGGATTGATGCCAAAGACTTAAGTTTGGTCCCAGAGTTGGTGCTTCCTCACAAATTTAAAATGCCGGAGTTTGAAAAGTACAACGGGACTACTTGCCTAGAGGCACACATAACAATGTTTTGTAGGAGAATGACTGGGTATGTGAACAATGATCAACTATTGATCCATTGTTTTCAAGATAGCTTAATAGGAGCAGCGGCTAGGTGGTATAATCAGCTGAGCCGTGCAAGAATCGGTTCATAGAGAGATCTTGCACAAGCCTTCATGCAACAGTACAACCATGTGACTGATATGACGCCAGACAGGATCACGCTTCAAAACATGGAGAAAAAGCCTAATGAAAGTTTTAGGCAATACGAACAACGATGGAGGGAGGTGGCAATGCAAGTACAACCACCACTGCTAGAAAATGAGACCACCATGTTATTTATCAACACTTTGAAGGTGCCGTTCATCACTCACATGATTGGAAGCACCATAAAAAGTTTCGCGGATATAGTTATGGCAGGAGAGATGATTGAGAACGCCATAAGGGGTGGTAAAATCGAGGGGGAAATGGCTAAAAGATCGGCCCCAAGGAGAAAAGACAATGAGGTGAATAACATGAATAGTACCAACTCGAGGGCAATCATAGTTGGTCAACCCAAAGCAGCTGCGGTCGAACAACAAAGTACTCGAAAACAGGAATCGGGCACAAGACAGAATTCGAAAAGGATGTAATTCACGCCTATCCTTGTGACGTATCGTGAGCTTTATCAAAGCTTATACGATGCACATGCTAAATGGTATGATGCAAATGCTAAATGCGAATATCATGCGAGAATACTGGCGCATTCGATTGAAAACTGCACCGGATTCAAGAAGGCCGTAGAGAGGCTTATCACGATGGGGGTTGTAAAATTCGACAGTACCCCTAATGCTAAAAATCCATTACCAAATCATGGTAATCAAGGAGTGAATGCCATTGATGAAACTAGGGAAGGAAGAATCAAGGAAGATATCGCTAAGGTGAAGACACCCATGAAAGTAATATAGGAGGAGATGGTGAAGAGAGGTATGTTGACCTCTGGAAAAGGTAGAGAAAGAATGGGGAACTATTGTGAATTCCATGAAGAGATGGGTCATATGATCCAAAATTGTGAGGAGTTCAAGGCCATGGTGCAAGGCCTTATGGTTAACAAAGAGCTACAGATTTTTGAAGGTAGCTCTTGCAAAAAACAAATATGTGTGCTGGAAAATGAACGACAAGGAACCAGCCGACCAAGAATTATTATTTCCTTGTCGAGAAATAATGAAGTGGGGGTGTAAACTGGGCCCAAGATCGTCATCCATAAACCCAATCCTTTCCCTTACAAGAATGACAAGAGGGTACCATGGAGTTATGATTGCAGTGTAACAGTACCTGAGGGGGAGAGTATAGCCAGTGCGTATAGGGGCGTGCAAAATGAAGGTTCCCATACGTGGAGTGGGAAATGTTATGATACAGGGGGCGTCAGAGTGGAGCCCACAAGGACAAAAGGTGTCGAGGTCGAGAAGGAGAAAAAGACTGAAATACCCATCAATAAGCCGATAAAGGAGGAGGAGGCTAAGGAGTTCCTAAAGTTCCTTAAGCATAGCGAGTATAGTGTGGTCGAACAGTTGCATAAGCAGCTAGCGCGTATATCTGTATTGGCCCTACTTCTGAGTTCTGAGGTGCATCAGGATGCATTAATAAAAGTGCTCAACGAAACATATGTCACACATGCCATATCTGTTAACAAGTTGGACCGGTTGGTAAATAACATCAGTGCCGACAATTTCATCTACTTCAATGATGATGAAATTCCACCTGGGGGCATAGGGTCAACCAAAGCCTTGCACATCACTACTCGGTGCAAGGGATACACGCTTCCAAGTGTACCCGTTGATAACGGGTCTACTTTGAACGTCCTTCCATTATCCACATTGAACAGATTACCCATTGACAGTTCACATATGAAAACATGTCACAATGTGGTAAGAGCCTTCGATGGAACCGAAAGGAAAGTGATGGGACGAATTGACATCCCTTTGGAAATTGGACCAAATACATATGAAGTTGATTTCTTGGTGATGGATATCAAGCCCTCCTATAATTGTTTATTGGGGAGACCATGGATACACTCGGCAGGAGCAGTGCCCTCCTCATTGCACCAAAAATTGAAGTTAGTGACAGATGGACGGTTAATAACCATCAATACGGAGGAGGACATTATAGCAACAGTCACTAGCAAGGCCCCTTATGTTGAGGTGAATGAAGAGGCTATTGAGTGTTCTTTCCACTCTTTAGAAATCATCAATGCAACCTTCATTTTGGAAGGAAGTGAGGTGCCGGCACCTAAAATGTCTAGAGCCACAAGGATGGCCTTGCAAATAATGATGGGGAAGGGTTGCCAGGAAAAGGACTAGGGAGACAGTTGCAAGGAGGGGTTCAAATCCCAAGACTGATGGAGAAGAAAGATCGCTTTGGTTTGGGCTTCAAGCCGGACCATAAGCACAAGAGGCAAGAGATTGAGAGGCGCCAAGAGAGAAGAAAGGCGCGTTTGAACGGAGGAGAAGTGAAGTGGAAACCGATGACATTCCCGCCTATATTCAAATTCTTTAAGTCAGGAGGGTTGCTGGTAGAAGAAAGTCATCAAATTAATGCTGTACACAATGAGGGATTGGAGCAAGAAAGCCTCGAGGGCATTCGCCCTTACGAACCGGGGAGCTCTCTGAACAATTGGACTGCGGAGGACCTTCCTGTAGTCTTTAGAAATTTTTTAGAGTAATTCTCGAAACATGTCTGTTACTCTAGGGCCTAGGAGTAGTAAGATATCATTTGTGAAAATAGGCTTATGTTCATCTATTATTATTTTAATAAAACATAACTATGTTATCAATTTGGACGAATATGGTTTCATTTTTATCAACCAATTTCCTTAAATTTTGGCAATTCTTATTCTTTTATTCATAGCACATAAACAATCATTCTTAGATTCATTAATTCTTTGTATATTGTTTCATACCTCCACAGGTCCCTAGATATCAATGATATGAGCACTAATACTGCAACTCCGGATTTCTCTTATGAGCGAGACATGTGTTTAGAGAAATCTCAGGATTTTGAAGATGTTCAAGATTGTGATGTGTCTCCTGATTTGTTAAGAATGGTAAAACAGAAGGAAAAACGGATCATGCCACATGAAAAAGAGGCAATAGAGAATATAGCCTTAGAGGAAGGAAAAGAGGTGAAAATTGGCACGATTATTGACGAAGACACAAGGCAAGGGCTGATCGAATTACTACGTGAGTTCAAGGATATCTTTGCATGGTCTTATCAGGATATGCTAGGTCTAAATACTGATGTTGTGGTGCATTGTCTCCCAATAAAATAGGATTTTAAGCCAGTCCAACAGAAGTTGAGAAGAATGAGGCCAGATATTGTTCTGAAA
The DNA here is from genome assembly GCF_007990345.1 of Gossypium hirsutum. NCBI lineage: Eukaryota > Viridiplantae > Streptophyta > Magnoliopsida > Malvales > Malvaceae > Gossypium > Gossypium hirsutum. The sequence goes on along the minus strand of NC_053431.1, from coordinate 45,652,905 downwards.
ATAAAGGATGAAGTCAAGAAGCAGTTCGATGCAGGATTCTTACAAGAAGTGAAGTACTCCGAATGGGTAGCTAACATTGTACCAGTGCCTAAGAAAGATGGGAAGGTACGAATCTGTGTTGATTATAGAGATTTGAATAAAGCTAGCCCAAAAGACAACTTTCCTTTGCCGCACATCGACACTTTGGTAGACAACACGGCAGGATATTCATTGTTTTCCTTTATGGATGGTTTCTCAGGATACAATCAGATAAAGATGCATCCTGAGGACATGGACAAAACCACCTTCATAACATTGTGGGGCACTTTTTGTTACAAGGTAATGCCTTTTGGGTTGAAAAATGCAAGGGCAACCTACCAGCGGGTCATGGTGAACTTGTTTCACGACATGATGCATAGAGACATTGAAGTATATGTTGATGACATGATTGCTAAGTCCCAAACCGAGAAAAATCATATTGAAGTTTTAAGAAGACTATTCTTGAGGTTGAGGAAATTTCAGTTGAAGCTCAATCCGGCAAAGTGCACCTTCGGAGCTAGATCGAGAAAGCTATTGGGTTTCGTAGTCAGTGAAAAAGGAATAGAAGTTGATTCAGACAAAGTCAGAGCAATACGAGAATTGCCTCCACCACAAACTCAAAAAGAAGTTCGAAGATTCCTAGGAAGGTTGAATTACATTGCTCGGTTCATTTCACAACTAACTGAGAAATGTGATCCTATCTTTCGCCTCCTCAGAAAGCATAATCAAGGTACTTGGGATGAGGAGTGCCAGAATGCTTTTAAAAAGGTCAAGCAGTATTTTTTGAATGCTCCGGTATTATCTCCACCTAGCCTAGATAAACCATTGATACTGTACTTGTCAGTGTTCAGTAATTCTATGGGATGTGTGCTCGGTCAGCATGACGAGTCAGGGAAAAAGGAGAAGGCAATTTATTATCTCAGTAAAAATTCACTGACTGTGAAATGAGATATTCACCAATTGAAAAGTTGTGTTGTGCGCTGATTTGGACAACTCGGAGATTAAGACAGTACATGCTATACCATACCACTTGGCTCATCTCAAAGCTTGATCCATTAAAATACCTGATGGAGTCAACGGCTCTAAATGAGAGAATGGCGAGATGGAAAATTTTACTTTCAGAGTTTGATATAGTTTACATAAGTCAGAAAGCTATAAAAGGAAGTGCGGTAGCAGACTTCTTGGCCAGTAGGGCTCTAGAGGATTTTGAGCCATTAAACTTTGATTTTCCAAATGAGGAGTTAATGTGTGTAGCAACGACCGAAGATTCTCCTTGGAAGCTAAATTTTGATGGGGCTTCTAATGCAGTCAGAAATGGAATTGGGGCAGTTTTGGTATCCCCGAATGGCTATCATTACCTGTTCACGTGCAAGTTGGACTTTGATTACACGAACAATATGGCTGAGTATGAAACATGCATCATGGGACTTCAAGCAACCATAGAGTGAGGTATAAAAACCCTAGAAGTATATGGAGATTCTGCGTTGGTAATTTATCAGCTTAGAGGTGAATGGGAGATAAGGGACCCTAAATTGATCAGTTATCGAAAGGTAGTTTTGGGGTTACTTAAGGAGTTTGATGACATCACCTTCAATTATCTCCCACGAGACAAAAATCAGATGGCAGATGCTTTAGCAACCTTGGCCTCAATGATTAAGGCGAATAAAGAGGAAGAGATGAGACTAATTCAAATAAGTGTCTACGAGGCTCCAGCTCATTGTTGCAACATTGAGAAAGAAGAAAAGGACGATAACTCTTGGTATCAGGATATATTACGATATGTGAGAGATCGTAAATACCCTGAACAGACCAATGAAAATGACAAACGAACTTTGAGAAGGTTAGCTTACAACTATATCTTAGACGGGGATATCCTGTACAAGAGAAGGAAAGACCAAGTACTTTTGAGATGTGTCGATGCTGTGGAAGCTGAGCTAATTTTAGAAGAAGTTCATGAAGGTGTATGTGGGACGCATGCAAATGGATTCACGATGGCAAGGAAAATCATGAGGTTTGGCTATTATTGGGCCACGATGGAAGGGGATTGTATCAACTATGCCAAGAAATGACATAAGTGTCAGATTTATGGGGACAAAATTCATATACCACCTTCACCTTTACATGTTATGACTTCCCCATGGCCCTTCTCCATGTGGGGCATGGATGTCATTGGACCAATATCACCGAAAGCTTCGAATGGACATCGGCTTATCTTCGTGGTAATTGACTACTTTACAAAATAGGTAGAGGCCGCTTCGTATGCGAATGTTACTAAGTCAGCTGTGAGTCGATTCTTGAAGAAGGAGATCATTTGTCGGTATGGAATGCCTGAGAAAATCATATCCAACAATGCATTAAACTTGAACAACAAAATGATAGCAGAGGTTTGCGACCAATTCAAGATCAAGCATCACAATTCTTCTCCCTATCGTCCAAAAATGAATGGGGCAGTGGAGGCCGTCAACAAGAACATTAAGAAAATAGTGGGGAAGATGACTGAGACCTATAGAGATTGGCATGAGAAGTTACCGTTTGCACTCCTGGCCTATCGAACATCTGTCAGAACCTCTACTAGGGCAACCCCATTCTCGTTAGTTTATGGGATGGAAGCAGTGTTACCTATTGAAGTAGAAATACCTTCTCTTCAAATTTTGACAGGGATAAGGTTAGATGAAGCTAAATGGGTTCAATCCCGATATGACCAGTTGAACTTGATTGAGGAAAAGAGGCTAAGAACCATTCGACATGGTCAGATGTATTAGAAGCGAATGACGCAAGCTTATGACAAAAAAGTTCGATCAAGAGAGTTCCACGAGGGAGACCTTGTACTGAAAAATATCCTTCCTATTCAAAAGGACTTCAGGGGGAAATGGATGCAGAACTGAGAGGGGCCGTATGTCGTGAAGAAAGCTTTCTCTGGCGGTGCATTGATCTTAACAGAAATGGATGGGAAAAGTTTACCCAACCCAGTGAACTCAGACTCAGTTAAAAAATACTTTGTCTAAAGGAGAAGAGAATCCAAGGTAAAAACCCGCAAAGGGCGCCTTGAGATAAAAAAAAACGGAGAGGCCAAGGGGAAAACCCGCAAAGGGCACCTTGTGACCAAAGGGGTTTTAAGTTGAAAACCCGAAAGGCCAGCTCAAATTTTGAAGAGTACACAGTGATCTTGCTATATTTGATCCAATAAAGAGCGAAGCACGTTGCATATTGGGGCATCAACAAAGTACTTTGGATCTTTTAAAAACATGTTGAACTCAAGAAAGACTTCATGGAGCTGGTGTATGGACACTCAAGCGGCGATATCTTGGGCATCTAACTTTCATCCTGTTTGCTATCTTTAGATTCTATTTCTTCTTAAAGATAGGCTTTCAGATTAATTTCCTTTGTATCTTTTCGATAATTCATTCAAATCCAATTATTCTTAAAAGTTTATTCATCTTCCATTATTCTTTAAGTATATTGCATTGAAATAATGATAGATGAACTAAATATGTTCACAAACGAAGTTTTGCGCATTACTCTAGAATTTCTAGATAATACAAGAAACTAAAACAGGACAATTGTTCGAGAAATTCTTGTAAGTAAGGGATGAAGGAACTCGAGGAATTTCTTTGTAACACCCCGAACCCGAGACCGTCACCGGAGTCGAACACGAGGTGTTAACAGACTTTAAAAAATAATTTCCCAGACACTGCCAATTTGCGTACTAGTCACTTTAAAAATCATATCTTGAGTTCAGAAACTCGGAATCCAGTTCTGTAAATTTTCCCTGAAACTAGACTCATATGCCCATCTACATTTTTTTTCTAGAATTTTTGGTTCGGCCAATTAGTACAGTTTATTAGTCAAAGTCTCCCATATTACAGGGATCGACTACACTGACCTTTGCGCATTACGACTTGGATATCTCCCTGTACAGGGCTTCAATATTGATGCCGTTTGTTTCTATAGAAACTAGACTCAGAGAGGAATCTATACATATATGGCTTGACTCCTAATTGTCTCTGGTTAGTTTTTAATGAATTTCGAAAGTCGGAACAGGAAATCCAGAAACCGTTCTGGCCCTGTCTCACAAGAACCTGAATATCTCTTAACATACTGTCCGTATGATTGTTTCGTTACTTTCCTATGAAAGTATATTCATCAAGGTTCGTTTACATAATTTAGTCACTATTTAATTCCATTCCTACTATTTTTAGTGATTTTCCAAATCTACATCATTGCTGCTGTCAGCATCTGCCTTTAAGGTAGACTTTACCTATTTCATAGTTTCCATGATTCAACTAGCCCTTTTTGCATAAATAGCACAATTTATGATAGTGATTAACCATTCCCATGGCCAATCCTTGTCAAGCATATCCATACCAAATGATTATAACATTATACTCAAACATATATAAGCCATTTTCGCATGGCTATCCAAAATTATACAAGTCCAAAGGGTCCATGACCCACAACAAACGGGTAGTCCTATACATGCCATTTCGAAGTTAAACCAAAATTGTACCAAAAGGGGGGGCTTTGATAGTGTGGGCGACTTCGACTTCAAAATCCCGAGTCCGATAGCTGGAGAACCAAAATCTATAAAACAGAGGATCAAAGAAACGGAGTAAGCAATTTATGCTTAGTAAGTTTTGAGCAAGGAATTCCAGCACAACAAAAGTATAGCATTCATGTAGCTAAACGGATAATTTCATATGCACAATTTTTCAATATCACACTTGCTTCACATTACCAACCCTTATGTACATACACAAAAGATCAACTTAGCCAAAGGCTGGTAGCTCGTTTATCAACTGAGCGAATACTTATTTGTAAGGGCTCAACTAAATTCAAGCACATACGAAACATACCTCAATGTTGGGATGTTTCTAGAGTATTTACTGAAATTTTTACAGCAAGATCATTCATTCCCAAATCACGTACCTTCGGAATTTAACCGGATATAGCTACTCGTTCAAATGCCTTCGGGACATAGCCCGGTTATAGTAACTCGCACAATTGCCTTCGGGACTTAACCCGGATTTAGTAACTCGCACAAATGCCTTCGGGCTTAGCCCGGAATTAGTATCTTGTACAAATGCCTTCGGATCTTAGTCCGGATATGGTCACTTAGCACAAAGCCTTCGGGACTTAGCCCGGACATCATTCAAATAACCATGCACATTTAACAATAAACCATGGCACATTCGTATTTCGTTTTCGTTAGCAAAACTCAAACACAAGACATTTATCATTCTTGCAATTTCAGCTCAATAGCCACACAAAGAGCATGATTTTAATTTGCTTAAAACATGATCTAATCAAATCATAATTTAAGCTCTTTTACTCAAGAACTTACCTCGGATGTTGTCGAACGATTCCGATAGCTATTCGACCACTTTTTCCTTCCCTTTATCGGATTTAGTTCCCCTTTGCTCTTGAGCTTAATTAAACAAATAAATTGATTTAATCATTTGAGCATCGAAAAGAGGAACACAAGGCACTTAGCCCATATTTATACATTAGACATTAAAGTCACATATGTACGGAATCATGAATCAAACTCAACATTTTAGCTAATTTTTCCCCCTTGGCCGAATTTTCTAAGCCAAGACAAAAGCATCAATATGCTTGCCTCTAACCGAATACATACAACACCAATCTCCTTCCTATGGCCGAATATGCATGTCTATGTTGGGGCCGATTTCAACACTTAATACATTCTACAAGTATGGTCACTTGTATTGACTAAACACCCTTTTGTTTCAAGTTCAAAACTTGGCTAATACACACATATATACACTAGTAAAGCATCCTCTCCCTTTCCATCAATTTAACACATGCATTACTCATTAATATACAAAAATTATATTCGGCCTTAGCACACAACTTGCTAGCCGATTCTTCTCCATCTAGCAACCAATGCACATATGTGCTCACTCAAAAATGCTAAAAAGAAGATTCAAGAATCATCAATCCACCATCACATGCATCATTAACAAGCTTCATATTTAGCATGCAATGGCATTAACACAAAATCTACCTAGGCCGAATATCATCCCCATGACATAGCAAAGATTTGAACCATGGGCTAATTAGAACTCAAGCTAGCAACTAAAAACATGCATGAATCTCATGGCACAACCTCAAACATACCTTGATCTAGATACAAGTATGGCCAAACCTCCTCCTAATCCTCTTCCAAACCAAACATGAAGCAAGAACTCCTTCCTCCTTCCTTAGAATTTTCGGCCAAATGAAGATGAAAAAGGATGAACAAAATTTTCTCTTTTCTTTTCTTTCACTCACGGCAATGGGGGGGAAACAACCACACACCTTTTTTTTTTTCATCATATTCCCTTTCATTATTTTATGCCCATGCTCCTTATTTTATTTTTTTCCACCCATGATGCACCAACACAACATGTCTATGACATGTCTTGCCCATCACACTTGGTCTACCATGCTTGTCATGGCCGGCCACTACTAATTAGGGGGGGGAATTTGACATGCAAGTCCCCCCTTTTTATTTCATGCACTAATGGGTCCTTATGCTTCGACCTATCACATTTCAAAAATGTCGCACATAAGTCCTATTGACTAAATTCACATGCAATCGACTAAATCGAAGCTTGAAATTTTCACACATTCATAATTACATATTCTAGACAATAAATATCACATTCAAACATTTCGGTGACTCGGTTTAGCGGTCCCGAAACCACTTCCCGACTAGGGTCAATTTTGGGCTGTCACATTCTTTCTTCCAGTCCAAAAGGAAAATGGACAAAACCAACGATTCAATTCTAAGGAAAGATTGTCCTACAGACATCCTCAGTGGATCGTAGCATTGGAGGAAGGGTACAGGCCTACAGGCTGAGTAAGAATAATGCTTTGAAAAGACAAATGAAGGAATGAGTGGTGACGTCTAGGATAGGGGTCATGTTCACAAAATTTTACATCATAGCATGTTAGGAACATTCGACTCATTTCAATCATAGCATCCTAATTATCAGGCATAATCATTCTACAGGTTATCAAAGATAACGCGCCTTAATCCCTTAAGCAGTGGGGTAATAGGCCGCAGCATAGCAGAGCTAGTTGAAGCAGATCCAAGATGGTTTGGCATCCTTGTGCTTACAAAGAGCAAATCGAAGACATGGCTGATTTGGCTTTCACGTGCTTACGTTGAATCAAATCTAAGATGATTTGGCATCTCTGTATTGTCAGAGAACAAATCGAAGCCTGGCATTCTCCACTTCGATGAAGGGCAGACACGTAGCAAATCCACCCTTCAGATGTTTATACTAAAGTAGATCCAAGATGGTTTGGCATCCTTGTGCTTACAAGGAGCAAATTGAAGACATAGTTGATTTGGCTTTCACGTGCTTACGTTGAAGCAAATCTAAGATGATTTGGCATCTCTGTATTGTCAGAGAACAAATCGAAGTCTGGCATCTCCATTTCAACAGAGAGCAGACACATAACAGATCTCACCTTCAGATAATTTCACTGAAACAAGATCCAAGATGATTTGGCATTCTTATGCTTACAAGGAACAAATCGAAGACATAGTTGATTTGGCTTTCACGTGCTTATGATGAAGCAAATCTAAGATGATTTGGCATCTCTGTATTGTTAGAGAACAAATCGAAGAAGCAGATTTGACGTCTCTGTGCTCGGCGGAGAGCAAATCGAAGATATCAACATGACAGTCATAAGTTTACAAGAAGATTGAAGACCATGATTTGATAGGTCCGGTCAAATTTGGTCTTTCTAAATCTTTGCTCGATTCCCGTTACACAGCAATGAGCAAAGAGGGGTAGCTGTAATAGCCAAAATTTAACCGGGCCTTAAATGAATAAATAAATGTTTGTTTATTTAACAATCCATATAAAGTCCAGTTTACAAGAGCCCAAACACAAGCCCAAGTACCTCAGACCCGTTATACCCAAACATACCGGTTACTACCCAGTAGGCCTAAAACTACCTAGCAAACCCTATTACACCCGTAACCCAAAATACCTAAACCCCAACACCGGTTACAACCTGTAACCCAGCAGCCCAAATACCAATAACTCCATAAGCCTACTACTGCCCTATACCCATTTACATCCGAAGCCCAAATCTAAAACAGCCCAAAAGGCCCAAAGGACTTAAGGGAAGCAGGTAACCCTAAGGTTTCCTAAACACTGTGGCACCGCAAGAGGTTCTAGAGGGTTCGGGGAGCGTCTGTTCAGTCCTCGAAATCGAGGCCGCCATTAATGAGCTATCTCAAGGGCCTTCAATGCTCACTAGTGTCCCGGTCACCGGTCGTCCCTTTATCCGGCCCCAAATCGTGTCACAAGCAGCACGACCATCATCGAGATCTTCGGGTACCTGCAAAATGAAAAAGGAAACACAGCAGATACAAAAAAGCAGAGCAATAAAAAGGAAACTAAATCAAAGGAATCTCAGCAGATCATGGTCAAAGATACGATGGATACATTAGACAAGAAATGGAAAGAAATCGAAGATTTCTTTCCCAGTTTATGTAATAACAGCAGCGGCTATAAAAGCCCGAATCAAAACAATGTAAAGGAGAGCTTTTTTGACAGAAATAAAATATATACAGATATTACCCACAGAAGAAACAAGAAACAATTTATTTTAAAAGGTGATTATTTATATTATGTTTCGTTTCTTTTCTTTTTTCCTTAGGTGAATATACAAATTGTTTCTTAAAAAACTAGTAACGTTTAAAAGAAAAGAGGTTACCTGTGGAAGGATGAAGGTTTTTAAATCTTCAGACCACCACGTACGGCGGTGCGTGAAGCGCGTGTGCAAGCACTACACTGTAGCCGGAGGCCAGAGCTGGAGACCTTACTCTTCCCCTCTGCAGAGCGTTTTTGGCCCTTTTTTTAAGACCGGCGTAAAAATGATTTTTAAGCTATAAATTTGGCTTATATAGCCTCAATGAAACGACATTGTTTTTGCTTAATCTAATAAGCTCAAAATGGTGTCGTTCTAAAGCATGGGACCCGCGCGTTGACCTGATTACTCGGGAAGGATCCGCGTGTTTTTGAGGATTGGGTTAATTACTCAATCAATCCTTCCACCTTTTTTGTGTTTATAATTATGTTTTATTTTATTTATGATCTAGCCCTAATATTTTGTTTCAGTTTTGATTTAGTCCCTGCCATAGCTATTTTAAGTCCAGAGTTAAAATGCTGCCGTTTTGGGAATAGGGCGTTTTGCCCAATGAGTCCCTTTCGTTTTTCGTATGTTTTAATTAGGACCTTAATTCAGCTTTATTTTTTAAAAAAAATTCGCCCCTGTAATTTTATTGAATTTCAAATCTAACCCTATATATTTATTTCTATTATTATATATATAAATTTATTATTATTATTTGTTTTATTTTTAACCTTATTTTTATATTATATATTATATAATTATTTTATTATATATTATTTATGATATTATTATTTATTATATATTACTTTTCACGAAATATTATTATTTTACATTATTATTTATATATTATTATTATATTTTTACTTGTATAATATATTTATTAATTATATATATTATATATTATTTTTACATATATACTTTCATATTATATTATAATTATTTTATATTATATTATTTTTATACTATTATATATATTTTTATCTATATATTATTATCATTAAAGGTTTTAACTTGTATTATATACTTATTTTTATTTATATGTTAATAATTACTTTACTTATATTCTATTATTATACATTTTGAAGATATTATAATATTATAATACGTATATTTCATCATTAATTACTTATTTTATATTATTCTAAACTTATATTTATATATATTATATAATTATTTTATTATAAATATAATTTTTTTTACATATTTGGTATTTTATACATTATTTTTCTAAACCAATATATATTTTTATTTTATATATAATTATTATTCTTTTATAAATTTTTGTTATTATATATTATATATTATATTAAATACTATTTTAAAATTATTATTAAATATCATATTTTATTTGTATTATATGTATATCTTGTTAACAATTACTTACTTTATTTTATATTTTTATATATACTAACTCTTTTATATATCATTTAGGTATTAAATGTTATTTTATAATTATTATTTGATGTTATATTTTATGAATGTGTATATTGATCCTATATTACCCTTTTTTATATATATATTAAATTGTATATCATGCATTTTTTAATTATTACTTTGTATGTTTTGCTTATTCATCTTCAATATATACTATGTATATCTTTGTACGTATGTTGTTAAGATTTGCTATATTTATTATTTTTTATACGTATGTATCTAATGCATGATCTTTATATTATTGCTATCATCTTGTTTAAATGCATGTTTTATTTACCTATTACGATAATATGTTATCATGCATGATTTATAATGTAATGCGATTCCTCATGCATCAATTTTCCAAGTTTTCGAAAAATATAAAGGCAATGCTTGGCGTTTGGAAATTTCGAGAAAAATAGTGCCCTAACTTATTGGGTTGCAACTTTTCTCGTTGAGTTCGAATAGTTAAGCACCCTTCTAAGTTTTAAAAGTTTTCAAAGTGCAAGCGACTGTCTTGGAATTTCAAGGCAATGTGTCCTAACTTACTGGATATGGCGCTTTGTTGTTTCAAGATAGGGATTTCCAAAAAGGCTAGCTTGGTATCAATATTTTGATACAAGTGAACCTCAAATTTCAAAATCAAAATATTTTAAAGACGATTGCATCTTAAAATTTTTAAATCTCCGACATTAGAGACACTTGATAATCAATTAGGTACCAATTTTTGGGCGTTACGAGGGTGCTAACCCTTCCTCGTATGTAACCGACTCCCGAATCTATTTTCTCGACTTTCGTAGACCAAAACTAATGATTTTAAAAAAATGTTTTAAAGGTGATCCAATCACACCTAAAAAGATTGGTGGTGACTTCCGTTTTCGTTTCTTTTAAAGTCAATTCCCATTTTCCAAAACTCGATCTAAAAATGGTCTCGACAACAACATCAAAAGATGAACATAATTAACTTCAAACTTGAAAGTTCGCGTGCTCATAACTACCTATATACATGCCACAACCCAAACTAAATTAATAGAGTCAACCAAATCTCTGGACGAATAGTGTGAGCTTATTGCGTATCCTATCGATTCGACTTGAATGTCTAAAATCTATAGGAAATGTAACTATGCAAGAGTAATATTATAAGTACTTATTAAGCTCATATAAGATCAAACATTAACTTACCTCACGCACAATTTAAAAGTTAATCTAATATGCATTCATGGCTTACCAAACAAACCAACACCATCTTCAACATTATGAGTGAACACTTTATTAACATACTGTATATCAAGTACGCCACATAATATGTTAACACTTTTCATACCTAATTCATTCCCATTCATTTTCAATATAATAAGTGTAGACACTTATCGATCATATGGAATAACAAGTACGCAACATAATATGTTAATACTTTTATACCTGATTCATTTTCATTCATTTTTGACATAATAAGTGAAGACACTTTAGCAATCACATAGAATAACAAGTATGCAACATGATATGTTAACACTTTCATATCTGATTATTTTATAAAACCTGATGAAATATTGTAAAAGAGCGAGGTTTCTTTAACCTTTTTTTTACTCTACTAGTTTACTATTATCTTCCTCCAACTATTTGTCCAGTTCGCGAGCCCTCTCTAGGGCTCCCATGGTGGACTAGTAAGCATTTGAAGACTCTATCTTTTTTGCCTCTCTTCACTAATACCTTCAGTGAACCCCATATTAATCATCCTAGCCTCAGCTAAAGCCATTTGAAGAGACAATACGAGTTCCTTCAGTGATGGCTTCTTCATACAACTGCACAATGCAAAAGGGAAAACATATTCTTTTGCTTACTGAGACATCAAATCTTTCCACTTTCTACCCACCTCAGTAGGGCAGTAAAGAAACTTTTACACACTTAAGTGGTCACGCTAGGAAAGCCACTAGTAGACATAAACTTCAATGAACCCCTAAGAAGACCATGTTCAACAATCACACCAAAGACATCTTCAATTGATGGTTTTGAAAGAGTTGAGGACATTGGTAGAGAAATAATCACAAGAGGGACTGTAACAATAGTCGCCACAATATTAGATGATGTTGCGCGATTCTTTCCCTTCTCGGTGAAGTTTCCTCAAATGACTACCTTCATTTTCACTACTTAATACAATGTTGGTAGCTCTAGCAAACTTAATACAATGTGGGTAGATCTAGCAATAGTCTTTTGTTTCTTTCAATTACTCCCACTTTCTTCCTCAGTAGAAGCGTCAAAAGGAGCACATCACATTTTCTGCATAAAGGACCGTATGCCCTTGTATTTGTTGATCCCTCTGGACAAACTTGTTGATTACCTTTAAGATTATTCAACGATGCGAGTTGTGCCTGCATCACCAATAAGTCTATTGTTAGCACCAATTGTAATCATATGGATATTCGTGTTACCTTCTTGATCTTTTGCAGATTTGGAGGACCACGGACGAGGTTTTAATTTACAAAAAGTGTAAAAAAAATTCTTAGCCTATTTCATTTTTCCTAAATGGATAAGTCCCAACTCATTGATAGCTTCATGTGGAAAACATAAATCAATGGTGCCTCTTCTTATCGACTACAATCAACGAAATAGGAAACCGCGACCTACCATGAGAAACCAGAGAACTGCCCCAAAGCTATCCAATACTCATAAAGAAGATGGCAGAAAAAAGGGTAGAGAGGAAGGTGAAAACTCACTTCTAATATGTGCAAAGGAAGTAGGAAACCTCCTTCGGTATCACTCAATTGCCTCGAGCCTTCAACAATTGAGAAGTCATAGGTAAAATTGGGTAGTTGAATTTCTCCAATGGGCAAATGGTAACTCATTTCTTCATCTTAGTGGTACAAGCATATATTTTCGCCTCCACAAGAACATTGGCTTCACGACGTTGCAAGTGTTCACTCCCTTAGCCACCGTGATTACTCTAACCACTATGACCACCTCTTCTTGTCCTAATCATCATAACCAACTAAACCTAGAACGACTAAGGGTATTTGAAAATTTTAAAAAGTTTACCTCTGAATCACGACTCTCCTTCTTAATGGCATCTTCTAAAAAAATTCAAATCCAAACGGTTCAATACTTAGGGTTAAAACTAGGTCCTTTTAAAGAAATTCAAAGCCTAGCGATTCGCATGTGCAAGAACGAATGTCCAATCAACTTCATACAGTTGTACCTTCCTTTAGCATGTGGTAAAACGTATACAATAAGTTTCATTCTAAAAAATCCCTCACTTTGTTTAACCAAGTTCTTAGAAGAGCTGCTTTATAACTCCTATTTGAACTAGGTGAGGGAAAAATTATTATGATGTTTGTCATTACTGACCCTGTTACCCGCTTACCCGACTGAGATTGATCTAATCATCTTTACTTTAGTAGTGATAGCCTGCATAGTTCGTTTACATGAGTTCGCATGTTGCAGGTTTACATCATCATGCAAGTGAACCCACACTTAGGTAACATGTGTTAATCTTAGAATAGGGTACGTGTTGACAAGTATGGGGCATACCTAGGACGTCGCATCTAAGAACTGTATCATATAAATAAGAAAATTAGCCTCATTGAAGGGATACTCACAAAAACACTCAACAAGGTATAATGATAAAATCATTTAAAAAAACAAATTTTATTAACTCTTGAAACCATCTAAACTATCCATATTAGCTCTTAATAAAAATGGGATATGTTTATGGTCGAGTAAATACCAAATTAAGGTGAAGAAGAAGATATGTTACATATAAGCAACAAATTTTTTGTTTAGATAAAATACTTTGACAGTTGATTACTTAAAATTTAATTAAGAGTGATTTTAGTTTAAATAAATTAAATATCTAAATCTCAAAACTATAATTAGAGTCTGATTATTCATAAATGAAAATTTTGAGATAATTTTTTTAATTCGATTATATGAATATTAATTAAGATTTAATTAGAAAAATTAAATATTTACATTACATTTTTGCCTAAATTGTTTTTTTTAAAGCCTGATTGTTGTTTAACTATTTTATATAAGAATGGGAAATATAATATATATTATCGCCTAAATTAATTGAATGGAGTAAATTTTTAAAATTACATAGAAGTTAAATATTCACTTGAAACAAATTATTATATTTTAATTTTTATAATTTAAAAAACGAATTATAAAAAGTAAATTAAAAAGACAATTTTAACGGCCAACAATTTAAAGGAACAAGTGTTTAAAACTCTATATTGACACATTAAAATTCAAGGTTTGAGTTGGTAGTGTTAAAAGTCCCCTCCACTTAAGCTTTGATTGTAAAAAGGAAAAAAATTTAATCATGTTTACTTTAAAAACTAAAAAGGAAGTTGAAAATATAATCTATATTATTTTAAAATATAAATCAATTAAACCTTGAATATTTAAATATTCACATTAAAATTAAATACTCATTTGAAAAGATTATTAGTCTTTTTTTTTAGAATATTAAAAAATAGAATAACTAAAGTTTAAAACAATAATCTTATTTTACCTTTATGAATCATAAATGCTGAAGTCATTTTTAATCTTCTTTAATTTTATTGGACTGGGATGGTAATCATATTAAAAATTATGCCAAGTACACTAAAACAAAAGAAGAATAAAGCACGTATTTCTACTGCTTAGAAGTAAAAGAATAGAGTTATAATCAGTAATTCAATTATTTGGTTGTAATAGAATATAACTATAATAGTATTCTTATGTTTGGTTGAATAGAATAAATTTGTAATAGCATAAGAAAAAAAATTAAAATGACCAGGATACCCTCAATAGAATTGTTTTTAGATAGATATTATTCTTTTTTAATTTTAATAAAATCATTATTAAATATAATTTAATAAAAATAATATATAAGTTAGTGACATTCTTAATATAATTATTTTTATATTAAATTATATTAAAAATTTTAAAATATTTTATTTACTACATTTTAAAATAATACACTATTATTTGAATCAAGTGCTTCTCAAGTTATCTCCATTATAGTTGGCACACAACAAACACATGATTAGAGTAGTGCATTTGCAATAGTTTATTATGATATTTAAACTTTCAAATCACAATCACTTGCACTACACCTGCTAGAGTAGGAGGTCAAGTTTATGAAATAAAATATTGTTTCATTAAAAAAGAAAATTCAAATTTAACATTACATAGATTGCAGTTTATTAACAAGTTATGAACAACTTTAATGTTACTTTTCTTCCTCATTAGTGTCTTAATCAAGGAGAGAACAAGAAACATAGAAAAAAAATTCTATGTTACTTACTCTGATTCGTGTAAAGAATGGTCTTGGTTACAGGGAAATGTAAAAAAAAATGTCCAAAAGAAATCTATAAGGAAAATTTATTTTGTGCATCATCGAATTTTGCCATTTATGTGCAAGATGTATCATTGTGTTTAGCTATCATTCGACTACTCAACTACGCCATGCAGAAGATACCTCCATTTCAACATCCTCTTCCCACCAAGTAGAAGTCTGCAATAATTCATGATTTGTTTTGTTGGTTAGCTGATTAGATTTTCACGATGCTTAATCTCTACCATGTAATATATGTATATTTATGTACACAAACTGGATTTCCCATCTTGTCCCATCTTGTTTCCTAAGTTCCATGGAATCAAATTCATCAAAAAAGAGGAGGCAAGGTGCAGCAACAGCTGCTTTAGAGAAAATATCTCGAACCTGAGTTGCCCTCTTGCCTTTTGCGTCCCTTGATTGCATGGAAATTTTCAATTTTATTCAGTTCAGCGAGTGACTAACGTGAGAAGCTGCAAATATAAGGGAATTTAGTATGTAAGGGACAAAGACCTGTGCGGCTGCAGATCACTTTGAATCTAGGAACTAACTGTAGATTCCATACAATATCTGTTTTTCGGCTTTTGAAACTGACGGTCTTGCCTTGGAAGCAATAGACTTCAGAACATTATCAGTTATGGCCGGCATCTTTCCAGGCTCATTGTTATTCGCGCTACTTAAATGTTCATGAATCGCAGTGAGCTGTGCATCTGAGAGAATAGCTTGGAGATCAACTCTGCCAAATCCTTGGTCATATATGCTATGGCGTCTAAATCGAAATCACTGGCCAATGGCAACTACATTATATGTGCAAAAACAGAGTATTACAAAGGAAAGTAACACTAAAACATTCGATCAAGGAAGTTTCTAGTTCGATATATATAGCAAATCACTTACGCTATACTATGTTGCTTGGATTGTTCATTTATGTTCCACACATATTTGGACACGAATACACAAGTTATTTCTCCAAATATACGAAAATTTTTAAATTTTTGAGTAAACCAGTGACAGATGTACATCAAAATCCAACATTGACCACTTAATCCTGATAACAAAGCTGATACATGTGGTTAAAATTTGGTGCTATTTGAAAAGCTATCTTATTTGGGTATGCATCTCATGTCAAAATCGATCACATGAAGATAATAATGAACCAAACTCAACATTGTGGGGATTAACTGAAGATTAAGAATAGATACTAGCAAAATAATACAATTGGATTCCATGAGAACTAACCTTGTTGCAGCAAACACAAATACACCAGTCAAAACTTCAACACCATCTAATTCAGTTAGGAACTATTTGAAAGCAAAATAACAATGAGAAAGACATCAAAAGTTATGGCAAAATAATAAAATACAGCAAGAAAAAATATACTAACTTGTTTGACAACTCGATTAGTTACTCCAGTGTTGTCATGTCCTCTTTTAGGGGCAATGGAATCAAATTCATCAAAAAAGAGGAGGCAAGGTGCAGCAGCAGCAGCTTTAGAGAAAATATCTCGAACCTGGAACAATATTGAGAAAGTAAAACAATATTCAAATCAGCTCGTACCAAGATTCAAATCAGCTCGGACCAAGGTTCTACCTGGGAACCTAAACTGTCATACATCCTTTTACAAACCAGACTAAATCTATCAAAAGAAAGAATTACAATGCCTTTGGAATAAAATATTAACAGTACAAAAGCTACAGGTTTATTTATCATATTCTCTTCACATGAATAAAAAAGATAAGCACGCTAGGGACAATAGATTCAAATAAGTTCACATTCTGGATTACATTAGATGCTAATCCAAATATTGATTAAAAATAATCATAGGAAATTTAGAAGCCCGAATGTCATTGAGACCACCAACATTGTCCCAACCAGAGCGACCAACATCAAGAGCTGATTTAGTTATGTCACCTATGGCAACTAGAAGGAACTCATGCATAGCATGAGACAAATCATCCCTAACTAGCATGGGGTTCATGTGTTCTTCAGAACCAGAATCAGAAGGCAAAAACCGGCCAACAGCAGCATGAACAGCTCTATCAACCAATATTTTTTGAAATAATAAAATTAATTAGTATAAACTTTTACCCAAAATTTTAGGATAAACAATGGGAAGAGTATGCAATCTCATTCCCTAAATAACATAGAATACAACTTATTATATCCAATTTAAACTACATGCAGATTAAAAACGTCGTGAAAATTAGTAATAAGAAGGATAAAGACGACAGTAATATATAGAAGTAACAAATTTATCCAAAGGGGAAAAAGAACATTAATGAAAAAGAGATACAAGACAGAATTACATACACACACAAGAAACAAAAACACCAGATCATACGCATCATATCTATCACAAAAATACCAGTTCTATCATCTGGATTTAACCAGTTGGTTAATGAAAAAAGTCCCAATACCAAAATCTACAATTTCTAACCCTATCCCCAAACTGCAATCTTTGCAACTAAAAAAATTCCATTTTTCTTCAAAATTCAAGAAAATTATGGAAAATCATTACTTAATGTGAACTAGATTTCTCAATATTCTTCTGGGTCATTCTTATAACAATGATAATTGAAAAAAATTTCGAAAGAATAGAGGAAAAACAAAACCAATAATACAAACATAGTTGAAATTATAAAACAAGAAGAGGAAGAAAAAATGGGAACTTATAGAGGTTCTCACAAGGGAAAGGAGGCAGCTTTGCGGAGGCGGGGAATGAGTCGGAGATAAATCGACGGTTCTCATTGACAGAATTGACGGAGGAACCACTTTTACAATAACGAAGAAATTGACGAACAATGGGTGAACAAATACAGGGTCAAATTGTCTGGGGGGAAATTTTGCCATTACGTCCGTTGTTGAATAGGCAATTCTTAGCCCCCTTCACTGAAACGATGATTCGGTAAATCAGATGAACAGGAGAGGAATAGACATTCACAGAATGAAGAAAACGGTGAAGCAAACTATAGCTTAACTGTTCATCCAAGAATAAGGAGGGAATGACTATTCCATTCCCTCCAACCAAACGTGGACTTATAGTTTGAGTTGAGAAATTTGGCTTGCAGATCCTACATGCATGAAGGCAATCCATGATTGTCTTGAAACTTGCATCGCACAGTATTATTGCCGGTAAACTTAGAAAATTTTTGCTGCTGTACCCATCATTTATGGTTTAATAACTTTGCTATAAAAATTTGATCATCCCATTTTTCCAATGAACTCTGGTTAAAGTTAAATGTTCATAATATGCCAATGATAGAGCGTTTGTGCTGGTTATATGTAGTCTTTACTTCACCCTATCATGGAATCCAAATTGACTATAACCAAACAACAAGTACAGCCATAGTTTAAGAATCACCTGTGCACTTCATATCTCCCTCTCTTACATGCTTTCTATGACAATAGATGAGCACCCGCGCTATACTGCCAACATACTGCACCAAACACCATATTTTTAAAAAATACATGATATTTTATCCTATGGAATTCTCAAGTACACTTTAAACAAATGAAAGATAAAGCACATAAATTTCAACATCATTGCATATATATAACTGTACAGTAACATAGCATTAATTGTAAAAGAAAATGGAGGTTGTAGCATTGATTGGTAGAACAAGTCATTACTGAATTCGAATGTTTGGAATGTGAGCGATCTTGGGCCATTCTGAGCCACTCTCCTTGGTGCAATTTTCCTTTAAGTGGGGACACTTGTTGATTTCAAGTCTCTGCAATTTGGATAGTCGTTTCATGGCGTCCAAAGAAGGAAACTGCATCAAGTTGTTGCAGTTCCAAAGCTGAAGTCATTGAAGAGATGAGAAGTTCCCCAACCACTCTGGCACTACTTGAACACCATTGAAGTTCCACAGTTCAAGAGACTTGAGGGAAGCAAGGTGCTGAAGCTGAGATGGAATAGACTTGAGGTTTTTCCATCCATATAATTCCAAATATTCTAGGGATGCATGGAGATGGTGGATTGAATTGAGACCTTCAAATTCCTCAAGCTGTTCTCAGAATCCACCTATATGCAATGTCTCAAGGCTGGTGAGGCAACCTAGGATCTTTCCTGGAAGGCAAGTCAGCTTCTGGCAAGATGTAATCGATAGAAAAATAAGAGAACGCAGTTCCTACATCTTGTGGAACAAAGCTCAGACTGGGGCAATTGTGGATGTTCAAATTTCCAAGAGATGCACATGATTCTATCCCACTAAGCAAACATAACAACCTTTTACAATCCTTGATGGTTAGATCTATAAAAGAAGAGAAGCCTTGTATGCTTGGCATGAATCTCAAATTCGGACAGTCACATATTCTTAACTCTTTGAGACACGTAGGGAGCCGTTCCATAGTTGGTATAGATCCTAAATTTAGACAAGCTTGGATATGTACTTCTTTAAGACGAGAGGAGGCAGATAGTCCATCCCCTAAAGTACTTATTTCACTGCAATACGAAACTTGGAGCACCTGAAGAGATGGAAGTTTTCTCTGTATCGGGTCACTTTTTAACTTGGGACATCCGGAAACAATCAACTCCTCAAGGCAAGGAAATGCAGCCACACCTTCTGAAAGATTTCAAGAGAGCTTTGAATAAAATTGTACTTCTCTTATTAACTAAAAAATTGAACTTAAATAGAGAAAAAAAAAGTCCTAATCCTAATTGGGAAAATAGTTCCCTTATTCTAATAAACTACTAAAACATAAAAAGAAAATAGTTCCCTTATTCTAGTAAACTACTAAAAGATAAAATAAAAAATATTTCTAGAATATGAATAAAACTTATCTATCCAAATAAGATTTATCTACCTAATTAAATTTAAAATATATACATATTTCAACACCCTCTCTCAAGTTGGGCATGATGCATATATATCAATCATGCCCAACTTGCTTACAAAAAAATCAAAGCTTTTCTTAGAGAGTCCTTTGGTGAGTATGTCAGCAATCTGTTGTTTTGAAGGAACAAATGGCATGCACACTTGGCCTTCTTCAATCTTTTCCTTGATAAAGTGTCTATCAATCTCAACATGTTTAGTTCTGTCATGTTGGACTGGGTTGTGAGCAATGCTAATGGCAGTTTTGCTATCACAGTACAACTTCATTGGTGAAGTTATTGGTTTCCTCAGCTCTTCCATAATTCTTTTTAACCAAACCATTTCACAAATTCCTTGAACCATTGATCTAAACTCAGCCTCTGCACTACTTCTTGCTACAACAGTTTGTTTTTTGCTTCGCCAAGTCACAAGGTTTCCCCAAACAAATGTACAGTATCCTGATGTAGATCTTCTGTCTGTTATTGAGCCTGCCCAATCTGCATCTGTATAAGCTTCAATTCCTCTTTGTTCAAATTTCTTGAAGAATAAGCCCTTTCCCGGTGAACTCTTCAAGTATCTTAGAATTAGAAACACTGCTTCTTCATGTTCCTCCATTGGGGAGTGCATAAATTGACTCACTAAGCTTACTGCAAAAGCTATGTCTGGCCTTGTATGTGATAAGTAAATTAACTTACCAACTAATCTTTGGTACTGCCCTTTATCAACTAATCGACCTTCTTTATTTTCAAATTTTACATTTGGATCAATTGGTGTGTCAGCTGGGCGGCAACCACTCATCCCAGCCTCTTTTAAAAGATCAATCACATATTTTTTCTAAGAGACCACAAGACCCTTCTTTGATCGAGCAACTTCCATTCCAAGAAAGTATTTCAAAAGACCCAAGTCTTTGATCTCAAACTCCAATGCTAGATGCTCCTTGAGACGTCTTATTTCATCCACATCATCTCTTGTAAGAATGATATCATCGACATAAACTATAATAACAACTATTCTACATTTTTGTGAATGTCGATAGAACATTGTATGATCAGCTTGCCCTTGTGAGTAACCTTGTTTTTTAACAACTTGAGTGAATCGTTCAAACCAAGCTCGAGGAGACTACTTCAGACCGTATAAAGATTTCTTGAGTTTACATACTCGAGTTCCAAATTTTTCTTCAAAACCTGGGGAAGGATCCATGTAAACTTCTTCTTCAAGTTTTTCATTTAGGAAAGCATTCTTCACATCTAGTTGCTGTAAAGACCAACCAAGATTAATAGCAATTGATAAAAGAACTCTGACGGAATTTAATTTGGCCACTGGAGCAAATGTTTCAAGATAATCTATCCCGTATGTTTGAGTGTACCCTTTTGCTACCAACCGGGCTTTGTATCTATCTAAAGATCCATCTGGTTTGAATTTGGTTGTGAACACCCATTTACAGCCCACTGTTTTTTCCCTACAGGTAATTCCATTGTTTCCCATGTACCTGTTTTTTCAAGAGCACGCATCTCCTCTAAAATAGCCTCCTTCCACTCAGGAACCTGTAAAGCATCTTTCACATTTTTTGGTATTTGGACAGTATCGAGACACGAAACAAAGGTTGAGAATGTCGAAGATAAGGCTTTATAGGATACAAAGTTAGACATGGGATATTTGACAATATTTCTAACACCTTTTCTTTTGGCAATTGGAATATCTAAATCAGAAAATTCATTGGCTGGATTATGAGCTTTACCTGGGCTTTTGACAGGATCTTGCAGGTCGGATTCTTGGTGATGAATCTGGTGGATTCCACTTTCTTGATTTTGATTTCTTCTTGAGTAAACAATTAACTCCTTTGTTTGTTCTTTATTTTCATGATCAGACTCTACACCTTCATCCTCCTTTTCATTAACATTAACATCATTAATTTTTGTGTTAATTATAAATTCGCCTTCCCCATTATTAGAATCCCTATGTTGTATATTCCTAGTCTCTTCTTGATCAATTGTAGAATCTTCTTTAGTATAATTCCCTCCCTGAAGATTAGAATGAAAATAAGATTTTGTTTCAACAAATGTGACATCCATGGTAACTATAATCTTCCTATCAATTGGATCATAACATTTGTAACCCTTTTTATTAGAAGCATAACCAACAAAGACACATTTTTTTGCTCTAGGATCTAGTTTACCGTGGTTGTGAAGATGAACAAAAACACTACACCCAAAAACTCGGAGGGATAAATCTGTAATCAATTTAGAGTTAGGAAAGTTATCTTTAAAGAGACTAAAAGGAGTTCTATAATTTAGAATTTTACTGGGCATTCTATTAATAAGATATGTAGCTGTTAACAAGGCTTCGCCCCAAAGATAATGTGGTACTTGACTAGTGAACATCAAGGCTCTAGTTACTTTCAAAAGATGTCGATTTTTTCTTTCTGCAATCCCATTTTGTTGTAGTGTATTTGTACAAGAACTTTGGTGGACTATTCCATGTTTGGTTAAGAAAATACCTAATTGGTCGCTAAAAAATTCCCCACCATTGTCAGTTCGAAATACTTCTATTTTCACACCAAATTGTATTTTCACCATAGCATAAAAAGACTGAAACACATTTTTAACTTCAGACTTATCTTTTAATAAAAACACCCAACAAAGTCGAGTATGATCATCAATAAATGTGACAAACCAACGTTTCCCTGAAAAAGTCGAGATTCTTGAAGGTCCCCAAACATCACTATGAATTAACGAAAAAGGTTTGGAGGCTTTATATTTTTGAGGTGGAAAGAATGACCGATGATGTTTAGCCAATTCACAAAATTCACAATGATATGAAGAAGGACTTTTATTTTTAAATAGATTAGGTAACAAATATCTTAAATAATAAAAATTAGGATGTCCAAGCCTATAATGCCAAATCATAACCTTATCAAAATCAGAAACAGAATTTAAACATAAAGTAGTTATTGGTTGACTTAGATGGTCGTCTTTAAGAAAGTAAATTCCACCAAATTCTTTAGCATTGCCAATCATCCTCCCCGAAACCATGTCCTGAAACTTACACATAAAGGAGTCAAATATAACATGACAATTTGAAGACTGGGATAATTTACTGACCGATATGAGATTACAAGCTAGATTTGGCACATGTAAAACATCATGTAAAACCAAGGAAGATGAAATTTTAACAGTGCCTTTCCCGGCTATTGCCGAGAAGGACCCATCTGCTACTTTGATCTTTTTGTTTCCTGCGCAAGGTGTGTAAGTTGAAAAAAGAAAATGACTGCTAGTCATGTGATCACTAGCTCCAGAATCAACGATCTATGTGTTTGTTTTACAAGGCTTGACATTGAAAAAAACAGAAAAATCAGTACCTGATTGGGCAAAAGAGGAAGAAGGATTATTGGATGAGTTAGGAATAGAAGAATTCATCCGAAATTGTGGTGATTGAAAAAACTTGTGTAGATGCTCTAATTGTTCCTTAGTGAATGGAGACCCTTCCAGAGAACTTTGGCCCTCATAATTTCCATTAGTTGTTTGGAAAGCTCTGTTATCCCCTGATTGTGAACCACGACCATTGCCATTCTTTTTCCTTCCATTTGTCGGTTTCCCATGGAGCTTCCAACACGTTTCACGAGTGTGCCAATATTTTTTGCAGTGATCGCACCAAGGTTTTTTCTTTTTTTCACTATCATCATTGTTTTTAATAGTTACAAGAGCAGAATTATCATCATTAGCTTCAAACCCCGTCTTTAACATTACTTTTCTCCTTGTCTCCTCTCTTCTAACCTCAGAAAAAATCTCACGAAGTTTTGAAAGCGGTTTTTTTCCTAGGATCCGAGATCTTACTTCATCAAATTCTTTATTTAAACCAGCCAGAAACAAATAAGCTCTTTCATTCTCTTCTTTTTTCATAGCTTTTACACCATCTCCGGGACACTCCCATTCATCATTATAACACTGATCCAGTTCTTGCCAAAGAGACATCATCTCATTATAATAAAGAGTAACTTCTTTTTCCCCTTGCCTAGCTTTCCACAGTTTTATTTTTAACTCAAAAATCTGTGAAGCATTTTCTAAATCTGAATAGGTGTCTTTCACAGCGTCCCAAACATCTTTAGCAGTTGGGAGAAAAAGAAAAGGTTTACCTATGGAAGCTTCTATGGAATTAATGAGCCACGCAATTACCATAGAATTTTCTGACCTCCACTTGCTCATCTTTGGATCACCCACCTGTGGTTGCTCAACTTCTCCATTTAAATGACCTAGCTTGCCGCGCCCATCAATTGCTAATTTTACGGACTGCGACCATTCCAGATAATTCTTGCCATTCAACTTGTGACATGTCAGTTGAAAAGAAAGGTGAGACACTTCTGTCCCTTGAGTCATTGTACTCTCGGTAGTCGTTTCAACTGTAGAACTTTTTTCCTCTATTTGATTGCTGGATCTCTTATCTCCAGTGAAGGCTGTTTTAACCATGATGTTACTAGAGATTTTAACCTAGCTCTGATACCATGAAAGATTTCAAGAGAGCTTTGAATAAAATTGTACTTCTCTTATTAACTAAAGAATTGAACTTAAATAGAGAAAAAAAAAGTCCTAATCCTAATTGGGAAAATAGTTCCCTTAGTCTAATAAACTACTAAAACATAAAAAGAAAATAGTTCCCTTATTCTAGTAAACTACTAAAAGATAAAATAAAAATATTTCTAAAATATGAATAAAACTTATCTATCCAAATAAGATTTATCTACCTAATTAAATTTAAAATATATACATATTTCAACACCTTCTTGCTCTATTATCACCGATTCCAAATCATCTACCCATTCTTCCAGGCTCTCCATTTCCACTAAGATAAATCTTCTCAAAGCTGGAAATGATATGGTTGCATCACCCTGACCATTGAAATAAAATTCATGACCTATCCTCTTCACCTTCTTCATTTCATCAATTTCAAGCACAGTTAGATTACATAATTGGCCGAGACATGGAAGATTAAGGCATTCCCTGCAATTGATTAGTTTTAACTTCACCAAATTGTTGAGTGGAAATGGGAGATTAGAACCATGTACACTACTTGACAACCACGAAGGTAAGTCATCTCCCCAATAATTCACAATGTTTAGACCTTTCAGATTTGAGCAAGGCTTGAGCCCTTCCAGTACTTCCTTATCATTTATGGGGCGTTCTCTTTTGTAGCTCCATTTCAGTTTTAGCTTGTACAATTTGGTCTTTGCTTCCATGTTTGCTCTACTGGCTTCTGCATTATCTTTTACATCTTCAAGGTTGCATATCTTCAATTTTCCTCTAAGCTGGCTTAAGCATCCAAGTTCGCTAACCAGGCATTCCTTTTCCTTATCCACAAAGAAGAATGGCAACGTTTGAAGACAAGTCAAGCGTCCAATATCAACTGGCATTAACTTTTCAAGATCAAAATAGATATGCCTCAAGCTAACTAGATTTCTCATTCCTTTAGGAAGATGTTCTAGAGAACACTTCAAAAGTCTCAAGGCCTGCAGATTATAAAGCTGAGAGAAGGACTCTGGTAGTTTGGTGATATTAGTTCCTGAGATGTCAAAGAATCTTAAATGCTTTAATTTGCCCAAGGAACCTGGCAGTTTTTTTATGCGAACTCCAGTTAATTTTAGAGTGCTTAAGCTTTTAAGATTTCCTGGAAACTTGCAAAAAATGTCGACGTTCAAAAACAAAGAGTGCAACTTGTGTGCAACATGTTCTAAAATTGTTGGCACCGATTCCCCATAAAAGACAACACTCATATGTCGAATACGAGAAGTATCAATCATGGAGTCGTTATACAAAACCTTGGTTTTTTCTTTCGATACAAACACTGCAAGATCATGCACTAAATCATGTATCTTACAAACTTCAATGTTCCCATAGGCATCCTTTTCCACATCTTGGAATAAGGAATTTGATAAGAGAGCTTTAAAGTGCATATTACCAATATCCTCCATGGCTATATTCCCTTCTTTGGATGGATCAAGATATCCATTGGCCATCCAAAGCTGAATCAACTGCTCCCGTTCGATGTAAACATCCCTGGAGAAATTTGAACAGTATGCAAAACACCGCTTCAAAGACGGTGAAGGCAGGCGATTGAAGCTTAACTTTAGCACATGCAAAATACCATTGTTCCTTTCGAGTGAATCTCAAATGTTACAATGTTTGATTGACAACCACTCCTCTTTGTCCTTTTTATTGCTCATAGTTCCTCCAATAACCCTTGCAACCAATGGCCTTGCAACCAATGGCAGTCCTTTGCACTTTTTAGCAATATCCTTTCCAATAACCTCCATTTCTTCTAGTATTGAAGAGCTCCCAAATACTTTTTGTTTGATTATTGACCAGCATTCATCATCAACTAATTTCTTAGGATGGTGCTTATGTTCAGTATGTGTTCCCATCACCGATGCTACATTATCACTTCGAGTTGTCACAAGGATTTTACTCCTTTATTTCTACTAAATCCTAGCAGACAACCTTTTAAATCTTCCCATTTTTCAACATTTTCATTCCAAACATCATCAAATATGAGAAGATATCTTTCCTCTCCTAATTCTTCTTGTATTCTTCGAAGTACCGTATCCTTATTTCTAAATGCACAAGGGGTTTTGGTAAGAGATTCAAGCATCTCTACCAGAATTCTATCCACATCGAAATCATTAGAGACACAAACCCACATGATTTTACCAAAATGATGTTGAATTGGCTCACTGTTGCGTACCAGTTTAGCCAGAGTAGTCTTCCCAAGGCCTGCCATACCCACAATTGATATAACAGAGATGATTTGTGGTTGTTGAGTACTGGACTTGATTAACAAGTTAATAATCTTGGAGACATCATACCCCCTTCCAACAACATGAAATGGATCACCAATTAAAGAGTGGGTCTCTAGGTTTCCTCTAGGCAAAACAACCATTTCCCCAACTCTCCTTTGGAGCCCGAATTGACTGACCTGCTCATTATGTGACTGAGGGATAGATTAATGTTTTTTATTTTCTTGGTCATATTGAGACGATACGGCAAAGGGATGGAAGGTGTAAACAAATTGCAGAGCTTTCTACTTATCTGATCTTGGAATTTTGCCTTCATCCCAAGTTTTTGATAGGTAAACTCGTCGAGTACATCATCAATCTCTTAAGCCAGGTCTCTAAGCTCCTGCAGCCAAAGCCTGACAGCCCATCTCTGACATGTTTCTCCTCTGCATCTTGTAAAACTGCCTGAAACAAGGTTAGCAAAACTCTAAGCTTTTTCATGTCGTTTTTGAAACCGCATGCGAGGCTAGCTTGTTTAACAGCCAGTGAAATCACCTTGGAAAGTGTAAGCTGCACAGCAGGCCCAAGGACTGCTTCCACTACCTTTTGTTCCATACCCGCGGTTGCAGATTTTGCCAGAAAGCTAATTTATGAATCAGATTACAATTCGTTACTTTAAGGCTTTTCCTTCTCCTAAAGAAAAGGGTCTATTAACTATACCCCCTATCAATTGACCATAACTAATTCCAAAGTCAACATGTAATCAAAACCTTCTTTTTTATTCACAATTGTTTAATATAATGGTAACCTTCTAAGAAATAACCCAATGGGGAGGGTTCAAAATTTAATATAATAATAAATTTAATGTTCAATTTTTACATATTATATCATAAATTTTTTTTGATAAATTATAATAATAGAGCAAAACTCGAATAACAATATTGACTAGCGTAATTTAGACCACACTTGAGATGATGAACACTTTTAATTATTCGATCATCACATAAAATTTTATTGTATCATAATTTTAAAAACATTAACCTTTAATATTAACATATTATCTTAATTTAATAAAAATGTATAAAAATACATCAATATTTTCAAAAAATATAAAAAAATTTACACGGTATATATAAGATTACTAAAAATATATAATTTTGAATTCTTTTCCTTTTCATTTTCTCAAAAAGTAAATCATTCTCTCTTCAAGCCCCGCAAAGCGAATTTATTATATAGACGGAAAAATGAGTACTTTTCTAAAATTTAGCTTGAAGCGACAAAATATTGGAACTTTATAAAAACAAAGTTGAAGAAATTGTTCCTTTTTTTTTTCCTTTTAAAATGTACCTCAATTTTGAAAATACCTGATTTTAAAGAAATTATTGTTTAAGTTTGCTTTACCCATTGCTAACTACTGATAAAAAAATAAAACTGAATTTATTAGAGTGGACAAAATTCGATTAAATTAGGAGGTAATTGAAGCAAATAAACAAGCAAAAAAAAAAACTAATTCATATATAAAATATTATATTGTTAATGGTTAATTTACATGTTTAATTATGATTGATTATTTGTTTTGATTTATTACTAATGCTGATGGCCCTAACCGACAACGAAGAGAGGTTAGAGGTGTTGCAAATTTAATTTTAGTTTTTACAAGTTTCTTAAAATTTCACATTTTATTCAATTTAATCCTTAAAACTGAAACAACCATAATTTTCACATTTAAGTTTCATTTTACAATCCGATTTCAATATCATCCTTTTACAACCCTTTCAATTCAATAATTATAGAAGTTTCAGTTCAATTTTGAAATATTTTCATTTTAGTGCCTAAACTCAAAATTAATAAATTTTACATTACAATTTAGTCCTTTAACACATATAAGTTTACAATCAAAACATTTAACATCAAGAGCTTTAAGAACTATCAATGGTAACATTTTAAAACCTTAACAACTTTACAATTTAATACCTAGGCTAAATAAATCAAGCTCCCAAAATTTCAAAAACATAAAACGAGCTCGGAATAGCTTACCATGCACAGTTAGAACTTGACCAAACTTTAGCCTTTTAACAATGGTGGAAACGACTGGAAGAAAAGAAAATGAAGAAGATGACCTTGTTGGTTTTATTTTATTATGTTTAAATGTAATTTAACATAATTTTTAACTTATTTTATTGTTATTAAACAAGCATTAACCGACCACCACTAATAAAAAGGGTTTAACTATTACATAAACCATTGCACATTCACTATTTAAGCCTTTTAATTAGTAAAATTCAACAATGATTAATTTTTACGCTTTTTACAATTTAATCCTTATAAAAATTACTGGGCCAAAAATCAATATAACCTATAATAGACTGATAAATATTAAATAATAATATTTATTGACTCGACCATCGAAAAATGAGGTTCAGAAACTATCGTTTCTGGGGCCACTGGAAAACAGATTGTTTCAACTTTTGAATATATGAGTTTAAATATGAATCGAACTATGTGCTTAGATAAGTAAAGTTGACATGAATTTTAGTTGAAATTGATTTTATTTATTAAATTATGATATGTGATTCATATGTATTAAATATTTTTTTTCTCTATTTAAAACATATCAATGCATGAAGCGAACCACACAAACATACAAAGCAACATATGTCGTACTAAATCAAAATCTAAAATATTAAACGTCTCCAAAAGTCTTTAAATTTCCATATAATTCGTAGTAAATTTCCAAAGTTTTACCATACGCTAACCAACAAACTCAACTTAATACTTCATTATACCACTCCCAGTTTTAGAACTAAAAGCAAACACTAACTTGTTGAAATTACAGCCGAAAATGCATCCTAAAATAAGAAAAATAAAAAAAAGGGAGCACAACTACTTAGTAAGTAATAGACATTCTTTTGATTTGGGTTGAGCAATGGTTGATTAAAGTCATATGAATCAATCCATTACAATTCATAATCAAATTTCATATCATATCAAATTACAGACAAATTGTAGCCAATCTGACTTACTAATTTTAAATTTATATTATTTAATTTCATATATATTTATATACCAAATATTTCATGGAATCAAGAATATTATTATGCCCATATTTATACCTAAATATTTCAAAATTTATATAATATTTTCTATAATTCAAATTTTACATTTTTACAAAACAGTCCTTGAAATTTAAATTTTGCATTTTTTACAATTTAATTTCTAAAATTCCAAATTTACACAGTTTCACAATTCAATTTCTGAAATTAAATTTTCTTATTTATAGTTCACTCCTAAATCCCAGTTTGCATAGTTTCACAAAACAACTGTTAAATATGACTCCTATTTTCAGTTAAATTTGAAAAACAGTCTTTCAGTTAAACTCTGTTTACTTGTTTCAATCAAACACTGATTAGTTTAGATTATTTTATTATTATTTGATCTATGAATTTAGCCTATAAATAGGCTCTTTTACGACATTAGAAAACACACCCATTAGAGATTAGAACTCATAACACATTTAGAGAATTTTGTGTTTATGTTTTGTGGGTTCTTTGTTTTCGGGTTTTCGGGTTTAGTTTTTATTTCCATCTTTTGTACTCTTCGTTCTTTTGCCATTATAGTAAAATTATCTTTGCCCGTGGTTTTTTATCCTCTTTGGAGGGGTTTTTCCACGTTAAATTTGTGTGTTCAATTTCTCAATTTATTCTGCTATTTTCTTGTTCGTTACTTAATCGGGTTAAAATCATAACAACAACCCCTTTTCTAAAATTTTCAAAATTTACAATTTATTCCCTACAACTAAAATTGTCAATTTTTTCATAAATTAGTCCCTAATTTACAAACCATTTAACTTGCATATTCTGTTTTTAGAATTGTAAATTCTCAAATCATATAAGTTAGTCCTAAAACTCAAGTTTTGAAATATTTACAATTTTATCTATATTTCTATTTTTGTCAAAATTGAACACTTTATTCATTAAAATTTCAATTTTATAAATGTACCAACCATTTCTAATCTATTTAAAACAATTAGTCAAACTTCAAACCATTCTTTACTTGATTTACTAAATTTCCAATTTAAATTTATCATTTATTATTTCTCAATTTCAACTATTATATATTCTTTTTCATACAATAATAATTTCTTGATATTCTAACACATGAATAATAAATTCATTCATCAATATAAATTCACAACTTTATTTTTTTTGGTCATATGAATTCACAACTTTAATTTCTCATATATTTAATAAATTTACCAACTATGCTTATCTTGAATTACTAACAGAAAATCAATCATAAAATCATCCATCATTCTTTTTTATACTTTTAACACAGTATTTCCATCAATAATAACATAGAGATTAAATCCACATATTTAATATTTATAAATATACATCAAATTATACACTTGAGTTGTTACATAATAATAATTTAAACAACTTATCTTAATTTCTCCATTAATTTCTTCACATACCCATGTCTTTTCCACTTCCAACACTTATATTCAAGCTTCCATAGTTGGTTTCCAATGCTAAATCGCTCTTGAGTTATTTTTGGTTTCCAATGCTTACTTTATTTTCATAGAAATTTCAAATATTTTTAAATTAAAAAATATTTTTAAATAAAAAAGGATCAAATTAAAAAAAATAGAAACATCTTCTCTCTTCCTTTTCTGCCCTTCCATGCATCTAGAGGTACTCATGGGTTGGGTCGGGTTGGGCTCAACTAAAAATTCAGGCCCATTTACTAGGCCCGGGCCCGGCCTGGCCCAAAAAATGAGTTTAAAATTTTTTCCAAGCTTGACCTGGATAAAAATGCTAAAACCTGAGCCCGACCTGGCCCGCCCGTATTAATTTTTTATATTATTTTTACATTATTTTTAAATATATATAATACATCAAAAATACTAAAAACATCAAAATAAATATTTTCCAACAAATTGAAAACAAATTTTAAAAAATATGTAGACTTAAATAACACTAAGATAAATACAACTTAACAAGCAAATGCCTCTAAAATAATAACAAAATTAACAAATGTCTTTAAAATAAACCTGCTCATAGGTCAGGCCACCCGGCCTAGCTCTGCTCGAAGACTTGCCCGAAATGTGGGAGGGTTTGGGCAAAAATATAGGCCCGAAAAATGAGCTTGGACAAAAAAAAAAGGTTTGTTTAAAAAACGGGCAGGGCTTTAGGTAAGACATTTTTGGCCTGGGCCCGGCCTGAATTCACTAAAGGACAAAAAAACCTATTTTTTTTTGTAATATTATTTTCTTGTTGTTTTCTCCCTATTTTGCGACCATTTTACTATATGTTACTATTATTTTGTTGTTATTGTTAGGATATTGTATAAAACTTATTTTTTTATTAATTTTGTTATTATTTTAAAGATATTTGTTAATTTTATTATTATCTTAGAGGTATTTGTTTGTTAAGTTGCATCTATCTTAACGTTATTTAAGTATACATATTTTTTAAAGTTTATTGTCAATTTGTTGGGAAATATTTATTTTGATATTTTTAGTATTTTTGATGTATTATATATATTTTAAAATTATATAAAAATTAATAATGGTGGGCAGGGTCGGACCCGAGTTTTAGCATTTTTATCAGGCTTAGGCAAAATTTTAGGCCCATTTTTGGGCTCAGGCTTGGATTTTTAGTTGAGCTTGGCCCAAACCCAGCCCGGCCCAGTTTATGCATACCTCTACTTTAAAATAATAACAAAATTAATATTAACATAAGTTTTATACAATATCCAAACAATAACAATAAAATAGTAGCAACATAATAGAAAAATGGTAGCAAAATAGGGAGAAAACAACAAGAAAATAACATTAAAAAAAAGAGTAGATTTTTTTGTCTTTTAGTGAATTCAAGCCGGGCTCGAGCCAAAAATACCTTACCCGAGGCCCGGCCCTTTTTTAAACGGGCTTTATTTTTTTGTTCAAGCTATTTTTGCCCAAATCCTCCCACATTTCGGGTGGGCCTTCGAGTCTGGCCAGGTGACCCAACCCATGATCAGGTCAACATGCACCCCACATTGAGGTTTATATAAAGAAGAGAATGATTTTTCTTCTATCTTCTAGATATTTCTTTTATTTTTATCTATTATATTTATTTATCACTTAACATTTAATTAATTAAACTAATGGTTATTTTTTAATATTTAAACCTTAATCCAATGATTCATATTTCTCCCATCAAAATATATCCTCTTTTAGTTAAATATTCAAAATAATGTTTGATGGTAAAATGATAAAAGTGCACTTTTTAACTATTTTAAAATTTAAATATAACTTAGTCATTTCATTCATTTTTATAAAATAAACAAAAAAAAATATTATTCTCTTGCTGTTGTTTAGCCTTCCCCTTTAGAATAATATACAATTTTCTTTTTTCATCCATTTTATTTTATCAACCAATTAAAATTCAACAAATTTCATTATAATCACTACTCCTTTTCACCATGTATGGACACCTAACATATTTAGGTGTAAAAAGTTTTGATTATGTCTCTTGATAATATATAATTATGGTAAAATTGAAAATTAAGTCTCTTTTTTTATAAATTGATAAAATTACACTTTAATCTCTAAAATTTTCACTTTATTCAAATTAATTTGTACTTTAATTTTCCAATTTCACATACCAATATACTTCCTTGTCACATTTGTAAAAAATAATAATAAAAAATTTATTCAATCACACATATTTTTCTTCGTATGGTAATTTTACACATCCTTCAAACCATCATGTAACTCAAGGAATTTCACTATCTCTACTTAGCACTTTCATTACCTACGTACATGCCACTGTAACACCCCATACCCGTATCCTAAACCGTGACGGAATATGAGGCGTTACCCAAGTTTAAACTCAAGCTTTCATTCATTTCCGAGTTACCAAAACTCTGTTCAATTTTAAAACTTATCAACATATCCTGGATATGGGCTTACGAGGACCAAAACACAAATCGTAAATCATTCGGGACCATTTCAGACCCTTTTTCCAACTATAGAAAAATTTCACTTAACATAGGGACACACGCCAGTGTGGAAGGGTAACACGCCCGTATGACCATTTTGACATGGTCGTGCTGATAGCCCGTGTGTGGTACACATGGCTTAAGCACTCTGGGAATGTCTGTGTAGAATTAATTTCTAATTCACACTTACAGGGGTTTTCACATTGCCAGACACACGCCTGTGTCATTGGCCTGTGTCCCTCACATGGCCACGACACACCTGTGTCCTAGCCCGTGTGCAAAAACATGGACATTCTGTTTCTGGCGTCAGCATGCTCATAATTTCACACGACCAAGGCACACACCCGTGTAATAGGTCGTGCCCTCTCACGTCTGAGACACTCGACCGTGTCTCTGCCCGTGTGTTTATTAACATGCATACTGACTTGAAAGTTTTATGTGTAGAGGACACACAGCCGAACCACACCCCATGGGGCAGATCGTGTGTCACGCACGGCCTAGACACACGCCCGTGTGCCTACCCGTGTGGACATTATAAGGCTATTTACCAAGCCTCATTGCCACCCTTACATATATAGTTCCATACAAATACCAACCAATATCGAAACAAGTATAACTCCTATAACTAAATCAGCCACAATAGACATTCATTCAACCATGAGAATGCATATTTTATAAATTCAAAATGAATGTTAGCCATCATTCAAGGCTTAATACAAATTGAAGGGTTTCCAACCCAAGCTAACACATATGGCCAAGCCTCAATAACACAAAATAATAATATCTAAGTCCTACACATGCCATATTCAAAAATATAAATCCAACTATACCGAATGCTTCGGTTGATAGTGTGATCAATATCTCTGACTTCTGGAATCCTTGAGCTAGTTAGGTGGCACTGTAAGGAAATGGAAAGGAAAGGGAGTAAGCATAAAGCTTAGTAAGTTGTATATAAATAAGTATACAACAACAATTTATCCATAATCAACATGCTCATAACACCAAAGTAGGCATAAGTGTAACTTAATACCATCCATACAAGTCACCTATTATATATATACTGAGTTCATATCTCATATGTACCAATTAGGTACCTGTACCATTCACAACACGG
Organism: Gossypium hirsutum; assembly: GCF_007990345.1. Taxonomy (NCBI): domain Eukaryota; kingdom Viridiplantae; phylum Streptophyta; class Magnoliopsida; order Malvales; family Malvaceae; genus Gossypium; species Gossypium hirsutum. The sequence continues at coordinate 45,617,821 of NC_053431.1, read as the reverse complement.
TTATACTTTCCTCATTAGCTTAAGAACATAACGTTCACCGTTGAACCATTTGGAAAACTACCGTATATTCATTAAGCCTCAAACATGGGTAAGGTGCCGATGCCATGTCCCAGACATGGTCTTACACTGACTATCATCTCGTAGCCGATGCATCTCCCAGACATGTCTTACACTGGCTTAACTCTCGAGGCTGATGCATGTCCTAAACATGTCATACACTAGCTCTCGTCTCAATACTAATGCAATGTCCCAGACATGGTCTTACACTGGCTTTCATAATGTGTCTGATATATGTCCCAAACATGTCTTACACTAGCTCACAAACAAATGACCCAAACGTCATGGCATAAATATCCTGTTTACTTCTTCAGGTTACAACAGGATTTCCACTATCTCAATTATCATTATACATTCTCAATTTCACAACCAAACAATTCATGCTATATTAACTCAATACAATTCAATACATACATTAACAATGTAGTTGTATTATTTACATACAACTTACCTCATATTACAAAATGTATACGACTAGTCGGTTTTGTCGATTTGCTTGGCTTTCCCCTGGTCTAGGTTCAAATTTTACAATTCTTGATTTGTGAGTGATTGAAGTTGCTAAAAATTCGGTGGAGAAGAAGATGGGAAAAATATGATATCTTTTACCTTTATTTTATTTTTAATCTAGTCAAAATTGGTCACCAACTCACTTAATTTTGATAATTTTGTCTCCTCATTGACTCTATGGTCGGCTATGTCTTATTCCAAGGTCTATTTTACTTTTAAAGACCCCAAATTTTGGTTCTCTAACTATTTAACTCCTTTAGCTATCAATTTAAGACTTTTGCACTTTATGCGATTTAGTCTTCTTTCACAATTGGGCTCATAAACGCTAAATTAATCCACCAAAATTTTCATGCAATATAATAACCATGCTATGGCTCTATTTTGATAATAAAATAATTTCTCTAACTTCGGATTTATGGTCCTGAGACTACTATTCTGACTAGCCTCAAAATCGGGCTGCTACATTTCTCCCCCTTAAGGATTTTCATCCTCGAAAATTTTACTGGTGAACAAGTTCGGGTACTGATCTCTCATAGTTTCTTCAGGTTCCCATGTGGCTTCCTCGACTCCATGTCTATGCCATAAAACTTTCACCAGTGCTATACTCTTATTTCTCAAATGTTTGACTTCCCGAGCTAAAATCTTGATCGGCTTTTCACCATAAGTCATGTCCGAATGAATCTCAACCTCTAACGGTGAAATCACATGCGAAGGGTCTGGTCTATATCGACGTAGCATGGACACATGAAACACATCGTGAATCTTTTCTAATTCCAGCTAATTCTAGTGGCAAATCTAATTGGTAGGCAACTGGTCCTACTCTCTCAATAACCTCATAAGGCCCTATAAAATGAGGACTCAGCTTGCCTTTTCTACCAAATCTGAGGACTTTCCTCCATGGGGACACTTTCAAAAATAAGTTATCACTGACTTGAAATTCAATTTCCTTTCGTTTCAAATCCGCGTAGGATTTCTATCTATCTGAGGCGACCTTCAAGTAGTCATAAATTACTTTAACTTTCTCTTCAGTCTCTCTGACTAAATCGACCCTGTGAACCTGACTCTCTTTGAGCTCAGTCCAATATAAGGGCGTTTGACACTTTCGCCCATACAAAGCCTCACAAGGCACCATTTTCAAACTTGTCTGATAACTGTTATTATAGGCAAATTCAACCAAAGGTAGATACTTTTCCCAACTGCCTTGGAACTCAAGGACGCAACACCATAACTTGTCCTCCAATATCTATATTAATCTCTCTAACTGACCGTCCGTTTGCGGATGGAAAGCTGCGCTAAAACTCAACTTTGTTCCTAATGCCTTTTGTAACTTTTTCCAAAACCTCGAGGTAAATCTCGGGTCTCTATCTAAAATAATCAATATGGGCACCCTATGTAGTCTCACAATCTCGGAAACGTACAAGTCGGCTAATCTCTCAAGGGAGTAGTCGATACGCACATGTATGAAGTGTGCTGACTTTGTTAGCCTATCCACAATAACCCAAATAGCCTCCTTTTTCTTCGGGGTTACTGGCAAACTAGTCATAAAATCCATAGTGATCCGATCCCACTTCCACTCGGGGGCCATAATAGGCTGAAGTAGAGCCGAAGGTACTTGGTGTTCAGCCTTCACTTGCTGACACACTAGACACTTAGTCACAAACTCTAAAATGTCTCTTTTCATACCCGACCACCAATACATTTTCTTAAGGTCATTGTACATTTTCACACTGCCCGGGTGGACAGATAAACAACCACTATGTGCTTTTCTCAAAATCTTCTGAATAAGCTCATTGTCTTTGGGTACACAAACTCTGTCTTTAAACATTATACATCCATCGGTACTAATACGAAAACCTGATTCAACTCCAGACTCACACAGAGTTTTCTTGGCTTGCAATTTCTCATCACCTTCCTGATCTTCTCGAATTTCTTGAAGAAACATCGATCTGGCTCCCAAATCTGCTAGAACTGAACCATCATTAGACAAATCCATATTAACATTCATTGCTTTCAGCACAAATAATGATTTTCTACTCAATGCATCGGCAACCACGTTCACTTTTTCCGGGTGGTAGTCGATAATCAACTTGTAATCCTTTATTAGCTCTAACCATCGTCGTTGCCTTAGGTTTAACTCCTTCTGAGTCATCAAGTACTTAAGGCTCTTGTGATCAGTGAACACCCGACACTTCTCGCCATATAGATGGTGTCTCCAAATTTTCAACGTGAATATTATGGCAGCCAATTCTAAATCATGCGTCGGGTAATTTTTCTCATATGGCTTTAACTGTCTTGAAGCGTAAGCTATGACCTTACCTTCTTGCATAAGCAGGCACCCCAAACCATTCAAGGAGGTGTCGCTATATACCACAAACTCCTTACCCGACTTCAGTTGCACTAACACTGGGGTTTTGATCAACAAAACCTTTAATTTCTCGAAACTCTGTTGGCACTTTTTTTTCCATTCAAAATTGACATCCTTTTGCAGCAGCCTTATTATCGACGTAGCTATCATAGAGAGTCCATTTACAAACCGTCTATAATATCCGGTTAAACCCAAAAATCTTCGAATCTCAGTTATGTTCCTCGACGGTTTCCACTCAACAATAGCTGAAATCTTGCTTGGGTCAACTCTGATCCCATACCTGACACAATGTACCCTAAAAATTCAACTTCTTTAAGCCAAAATTCACTCTTACTGGACTTGGCGTAAAGCTGCTTATCTCTCAAAGTTTGTAACACAGTTCTCAAATGCTCCGCGTGTTCATTCTCATCTCGTGAGTAAATCAATATGTCATCAATAAAAACCACTACGAACTTGTCCAAATACGACCAAAAAATGTGGTTCATCAAATCCATAAACACCGCCGGGGCATTAGTCAAACCAAAGGGCATGACGAGGAATTCATAATGCTCGTATCTTGTCCAAAAAGTAGTCTTCAGTGCATCTTGCTTTTTAACTCTCAATTGATAATAACCATACCTCAAGTCTATCTTGGAGAACACCGTGGCTCCCTTCTACTGATCGAATAAGTCATCTATCCTTGGCAAAGGATACTTGTTTTTCACAGTTACCTTATTGAGTTGTCTATAGTCGATACATAATCTCATCGACCTGTATTTCTTTTTCACAAACGACACTGGTGCTCCCCACGGTGAATAACTAGGTCCCACAAAACCTTTTTCTGTTAACTCTTGCAGTTGTACTTTCAACTCTTTCAACTTTGTCGGGGCCACTCTATACAGAGCAATAGAAATGGGTGTCGTACCGGAGACTAACTCAATTTTGAATTCTATTTCCCTCACCGGAGGCAATCTGGATAATTCTTTCGGAAACATGTCTGTAAACTCACAAACCACTGGTACCGATTCAATCTTCAGTTCAGACCCTTGAGTATTCAACACATAAGTTAGATAAGCCTCGTATCCTTTCTTCACATATTTTTCAGTAGTCAAAGAAGATATTACAACAGGTAGATTATCTGACTCATTTGGCCCAACTCTATAACGCCCCGTACCCGAGACCATCGCCGGAGTCGAAAACGAGGTGTTAACATACTTAATTCATTACTTAAACAGCTCAAACAATTTATTTTTAAAATTTCCAGTCAAGCTAGCAATCTGCGTCATAGTTTCTTAAAAATTCATATCTCGAGATCCGAAACTCGAAATCCAATTCCGTAAATTTTTCCTGAAACTAGACTCATATATATATTTAATAATTTTTTCTAGAATTTTTTGGTCAAGCCAATTAGTACAGTTTATTAGTTAAAGTCTCCCATGTTTCAGGGTTCGACTGCTCTGACCTCTGTGTATTACAAATCAAATATCTCCCTGTACAGAATTTCAATGACTATGACGTTTGTTTCTAATAAAACTAGACTCAATAAGGAATCTGTAAATATAAATAATGACTTCTAATTATTTTTTTAAAATTTATGATGAATTTTTAAAGTCAGAATAGGGGATCTAGAAATCGCTCTGGCCCTGTTTCACAAAAATTTAAACATCTCATAAAATATAACTCATATACCTGTTTTGTTCCATCCATATGAAAATAGACTCATAATTATTCAATTCCATATTTTATTCATCATCTAATTATATCTCTACTATTTTTAATGATTTTTCAAACTCAAGTCACTGCAGCTGTCTGAATCTATTTTATGGTAAATTTTACCTATTTCATGGTTTCCATGGATTAGCTAGCAATTTAGCATACATAACACAAAATAGGATCATAATTAGCCATTCCAATGGCTAATCATTACCAAGCATTTCCATACCACTCAATAACCATATCATAAGACCATATACACAAAATGATTATAATGCTATACATGCCATACTTAAAATATACAAGCCATTATGCCAAGATGATACACGGATAGTGTGAGCGAGCCTCCGACCATTCCCAATTTCTGAGCTGGCCTGTCAAAACTACAAGGAATGAAAAGGAGGGAGTAAGCATAAATGCTTAGTAAGTTCACATGAAAATAGCAAGTAACATAACCATATAAGCAAACATAAAACATCATTTGCATAATCATCACCAAGACATTCATATCATATTTTCATTTATCATCTTACCATATTGTTGTTATATCGAGTTTTCAACCCGAGGGTTAAGTACATACCTATTAAAAGTATCCATTTCACAACACTTACCAATACGTCCCTTTCATCTCGAGTATTCCTCCATTTGAGTAGAATTTTACCCGTTGAACACATCGGAATATAGTTCGGATACATGGAAAGTTTGCACATAAGTGCCACATATGTAGCCAAGCTACCATGTAACCCGCCCATAAGTGAACTCGGACTAAACTTAACGAGCTCGAGCGTTCGCATCCATAAGTGAACTCGGACTCAACTCAACGAGCTCGGATGCCTAGTAACATCTCTCGAACTCGGACTCAACTCAACGAGTTTAGACATTCGCATCCATAAGTGAACTCGGACTCAACTCAACGAGTTCGGATGCCCAAATATCCTAGTGACATGTCACTTGTATCCTAATCCATTCGTAAGGTTCAACGGGACCTTTTTCCCAATCATGTGTCTCAACTATCTTCTACGGAATGCTGATACCGATCATGGTAGTATATCACATTTTCCAAGTATATCACATAATTTGACATATTATCAAACAATTATCACAAGTATAATATTTCATAATAATTATCATATCATTTAAATAACATTAAAACATTTAAAATAATAACTATGTTACCAACATTTACATATGAGCTTACCTCGTATGCGAAAATGGCTTCTTTTACCATTTCGTCCACAACTTGGTATTTTTTCCATTTTAGCCCGAATTTCAGTTTTCCTTGCTCTATTATTTAAAATATAGTCTAATTAGGACTCACATTATTCAAATTTACCCAAAATCATATTTTTGAAAAATTACAGTTTTGCCCCTAAACTTTTTCATATTTACACTTTTTCCCTAAAGCTCGTAAATTAAACTTCAGCCTATTTTCTTATATTTTATGACATGCTGATCATTTTTCCCTTCTATGGCAACATCAAATTCTCACTCTAACATGTACTTATGACTATTAGGTATTTTTACCGATTAAGCTCTTTTGCTCGTTTTCACTTAAAACTGAGTAGCACAAGTTGTCTAACATAATTTAAAACCTCATATTCTATCATAAAACACCAAAATACACAAATTTCACCTATGAGTATTTTTCCAAATATAAACTGTAACGCCTCCACGCCCGAGACCGTCGCCGGAGTCGAGTATGAGGTGTTACTAAGCTTAATTTAACATATTTAGAACTTTGGATTATTTATTTCTACATTCACACCTTTTAAGCTACTAGCATCACAGTCACAAGAAAAATCATATCTCGAGTTACGAAACTCGAAATCAAGATCCGTAAATTTTCCCTAAATCTAGACTCATATACCTATCTACTAATTGTTTTCTAGAATTTTTGGTTGGGCCAATTAGTACAGTTTATTAGTTAAAGTTACCCCTGTTTCAGGACTTGACTGGTCTATCCTCTGTTTACTACGAACCACATTTATCTCTGTAAAAAATCCATATGACTATGAGGTTTGTTTCTAATGAAACTAGACTCAATAAGGATTCTGAGAATATAAAATAAACTACCTAATTATATCTTTAAAATTTATGGTGAATTTCTAAAGTTGGAACAGGGGATTCAGAAACTGCTATGACCCTGTTTCACTAAAATTCAAATATCTTGTAACATATAATTCCTTTACCTGTTTCATTTGTTTCATGTGAAACTAGAAATAATAAGCTTCAATTTGATATGTATTCCATCACCAAGTTCAATTTCTATGATTTTTAGTAAATTTTTAAACTCGCGTCAGTGTTGTTGCAGTATTCTGTTTATGGCAAATTTCATCCCTTTTATGAGTTTTTATGCACTAAGTATCTTAATAATTTTCCTTAACATCAAATATAATCTAAACTAAATATTTTCATAATTTATCATTATCAAGCATTTCCTCAACCATTCCATCACCATACCATAAGATCATTTACACAAAAAAAAGTATATTGCTATACATGCCATACTTAAATTTACAAGCCATTACCAAAAGTCTTCCGGATAGTGTGACTGAGCCTTCGACCTATCCCGACTCCTGAGCTGGCTTGTCCAAAACTACAATGAGTAAGAAGGAGGGAGTAAGCATAAATGCTTAGTAAGTTCATATGCAAATAATAAGTAACATAACAAAGAGTCATACCAATCAACATTAGCATGTATCACTAAAACACATATCACATTTTTAATCATTTTTCATCATCTTATTACCTTATCGTGGTTGTATCAATACTCAACCCGAGGGTTAAATACATACCTGTCCAAAATATCCATTTCACATCACTTACCAATACGTCTCTTTACATCTCGAATGTTCCTCCATTTGAGTAGAACTTTACCTGTTGAACACATCGGAATATAATTCGGATACATGGATAACTTGCACATAAGTGCCATATATGCAATCAAGCAATCATGTAACCCGCCCATAAGCGAACTCGGACTCAACTCAACGAGCTCGGGCGTTCGCATCCATAAGTGAACTCGGACTCAACTCAACGAGTTCGGATGCCTAGTTACATCTCACGAACTCGGACTCAACTCAACGAGTTCAGACATTCGCATCCATAAGTGAACTCGGACTCAACTCAACGAGCTCGGATGCTCAACCATCCTAGTGACATGTCACTTGTATCCTAATCTATTCCTAAGGTTAAAATGGGCTTTTTTCCTCGAACACTTATCCTTGCCGTCTTCCGTAGAATGCCGAAATCAATACTCGGTAACAATTATATTTAACAAGTAGCTCACATAATTTACATATTATTTGAAATTAACCACAAAGCATACATTTCATAATGAAATTCAGCATAACACATAATTAATATCAATAACCTAAAAATAACAATTATGCTACATTATTTACACATGAACTTACCTTGGTACCAAAATACAAAGATTTTGCAATTTAGTCCACAATCTTTTCTTTTCCTCGATTGAGGTCGATTCCACGTCTTTCTTGATCTAAAATAACACATTTAGCTCATTTAATACTCACATTATCAAATTAATCCTTAACTCAAATTTTGGCAAAATTACAATTTTGCCCCTAAACTTTTGCATATTTACATTTTTGCCCCTAGGCTCGGGATTAAACTTTATTCCTTATTCTTATGTTTTACAACATGCTGATCACTTTTCTCTACTATGGCAACATCAAATTCTCACTCTAACATGTACTTGTGACTATTAGGTATTTTTACCGATTAAGCCCTTTTACTCGTTTTTGCTTAAAATCGAGTAGTACAAGTTGTCTAACATAATTTAAAACCCCATATTCTATCATAAAACATCAAAATACACATATTTCACCTATGGGTATTTTTCCAAATATAAACCCTAGGTTGAATTATTGCTAACATAAGCTTAATCGAGCTACCGGGATCTCAAAATCGTAAAAATCATTAAAAACGGGGCTTGGAATCACTTACTATGGAGCTTGGAAGCTTGAAACAAACAATAGCTATGGAGAACCCTTGAAATTTCGGCCTAATGAAGAAAATGGACAAAAATTGGCTTTTAATTTTGTTTTTAATTCATTTTAATAACTAAATGACCAAAATACCCTTACTACTAAACTTTCCAAAAATTCCTTCCATGTCCTAATTTTGTCCATGAACTTAAAATTGGTCAAATTTCTATTTAAGACCTCCTCATTAATATTCCCAAACAATTTCATACTAAAAACTTCTAGAATGCAAGTTTTGCAACTTATTCGATTTAGTCCCTACTTTCAATTTAAGCACTTTAGGCAGAGAATTTCATCACGAAATTTTCACACAATCATGCAATCATATCATAAACCTCAAAATAATTATAAAATAATTATTTCTATCTCGAATTTATGGTCACAAAACCACTATTCTGATTAGGCCCTAATTCGGGATATTACAACTCTCCCCCCTTTAAGGATTTTCGTCCTCGAAAATCTTACCGGTAAAAAGGTGTGGATATTGGTTTCTCATAGTTTCTTCAGGTTCCCATGTAGTCTCTTCTACCCCATGCTTTTGCCACAACACTTTCACAAGTGCAACACTTTTATTTCTTAGTTGTTTGACTTCTCGAGCTAAAATCTTAATCGGTTCTTCTTCGTAGGTCATATCTGGTTGTAGTTCAATTTCTGTTGGTGAAACTACATGTGAAGGATCCGAACGATACCGACGTAACATAGATACGTGGAACACATCATGAATCTTCTCTAATTCAGGTGGTAATGCTAGCCGATATGCTATCGGTCCAACTTTTTCAATTACTTCATACGGCCCAACAAAACGCGGACTTAATTTGCCCTTCCGTCCAAATCTAAGGACTTTCTTCCACGGAGTCACCTTTAAAAATACTTTATCACCAACTTGAAATTCAATGTCCTTTCGCTTTAGGTCTGCATAAGATTTCTGTCTATCTGAAGCAGCTTTAAAACAATCTCGAATTATCTTCACTTTTTCTTCAGTTTCTTTTATTAGATCAACTCCATAAATCTGATTTTCCTTGAGTTCAGTCCAATACAATGGCGTTCGACACTTACGACCATATAATGCTTCATAAGGTGCCATTTTCAAGTTCGTCTGATAACTATTGTTGTAAGCAAATTCTACAAATGGCAAATATCTTTCCCAACTTCCTTGAAATTCCAATACACAACATCTGAGCATGTCTTCAAGAATCTGAATTACTCTTTCTGATTGTCCATCAGTTTGTGGATGAAAAGCAGTACTGAAATTTAACTTTGTACCTAACGCGTCTTGCAACTTTTGCCAAAACCGCGAGGTAAACCTTGGATCTCTATCTGAAATAATCGACAATGGTATTCCGTGTAATCTAACAATTTCTCTGATATACAGTTCAGCCAACTTGTTAAGAGAATAATCCGTACGTACCGGGATAAAATTAGCCGACTTAGTTAATCTGTCAACTATTGCCCAAATGGCATCTTTCTTTCCTGGAGTCAATGGCAATCCTGAAACAAAATCCATAGTAATCCGATCCCATTTCCATTCAGGAACCATAATAGGCTGGAGTAATCCTGAAGGTACTTGGTGTTCAGCTTTCACTTGTTGACAAATTAAGCATTTGGACACAAACTCTGATATATCTCTTTTCATTCCATTCAAGTTTAACATCCTTTCGGAGTAGTCTAGTCATAGGAGCAGCAATTATAGAAAATCAATTTACAAACCGCCGATAATACCCAGCTAGCCCCAAGAAACTTCTAACTTCAGTTACGTTTTTCGGTGGTTTCCAATCAACAATGGCTGAAATTTTACTAGGATCAACCCGTATACCATCACCTGAAACAATATGACCCAAAAATCCAACTTCCCGGAGCCAAAATTCACTTTTACTAAACTTAGCATACAACTGCTTATCTCTCAAAGTTTGCAAAACTATCCTCAAATGCTCAGCATGCTCTATCTCATCTTTTGAATAAATTAAAATATCATCTATAAACACCACAACAAATCTGTCCAAGTATGGCCGAAATATGCGATTCATTAAATCCATAAACACAGCAGGAGCATTTGTCAACCCGAATGGCATAACTAAAAATTCATAATGACCATACCTTGTTCTAAAAGCAGTTTTAGGCACATCCGACTCTTTTACCCGCAGTTGGTAATACCCAGATCTCAAGTCAATCTTTGAAAACCATGTCGCTCCTTTTAGCTGATCAAACAAATCATCAATTCTTGGCAACGGATACTTGTTTTTGATTGTTACCTTGTTTAACTGCCGATAATCAACACACAACCTCATAGAACCATCCTTCTTTTTCACAAATAACACGGGAGCACCCCAAGGTGAAAAACTCGGTCTCACAAAACCTTTATCAGTTAACTCTTGCAACTGCGACTTTAATTCCTTCAACTCTACTGGTGCCATTCTATACGGAGCAATCGAAATCGGAGCTGTTCCCGGTATCAAATCAATACCAAATTCTACTTCCCTGACTGGAGGCAAACCCGGCAATTCTTCTGGAAATACGTCTGCAAATTCACACACAACCGGCACTGATTCAACTTTCTTTTCAACTTCTTTTGTATTAATTACATACGCCAAATAAGCTTCATAACCCTTTCTCAGATATCTTTGAGCCGACATTGAAGAAATCACACTAGGCAATGCCTCTGATTTATCTGACTCAACCCGCAGAGTTTCACCATTTTCACACTTTAATTCTATAACCTTTTCTTTGCAATTTATTTTAGCATCATGCAATGTCAACCAATCCATACCCAAAATAACATCAAACTCATCAAACGGCAACAACATCAAGTCGGCCGGAAAGTAATGATCCCGAATCATTAAAGGACATTTCTTACATACTTTATCAACAGTCACACATTTTCCTAACGGATTCGACACTCTAATCATAAATTCTGTTTTCTCAACAGGTATATTCATACTAGACACCAATTTCATGCACACATATGAATGAGTAGAACCGGGATCAATCAAAGCAATAACATTAACATTATAGAGGGAAAATGTACCGGTAATCACATCAGGTGAGGAAGCATCTTCACGCGCTTTAATAGCATAAGTTCTAGCTGGAGCCCTTCCTTCAGGTCTAACTGGTGCATCCCTGGCTTCATTCTTACTACTTGCTTCGCTCCCAGCTTTTCTTGGATATCTTCCTCTCGAATCCGCCCCACTTGTTGTTGTATTCTGAAAATTTTCTTTTTCAGCTCTCTCTGGGCAGTCTCTAATAAAATGATCCGGAGAACCACATCGAAAACATTCATTTGCTCTACACGGACCAAAATGATTTCTACCACACCGCTGGCACTCAGGTTTAACAAATCTCGAGTTCCCTACACTGGCTGCAGAAGTATTCTGAGATTTAGGACCCACATTTTGCTTCTTATAATTCCCATATGATTGTCCAGCTGAAGCTTGGGAACGAGGATTCATATTCCTTGACTTTCCAGGTTGCTGTGAAAATGAACCGCTCATCGATCTTTTCTTCCAATTTCTAGTCTCAGCCTCTACCTTTTTCTTTTCTTTAAGTAATTCTTCGGCCTTACAAGCTCGATCAACCAATACTACCATTTCTTTTAATTCAAGGATCCCAACAAATACCTTAATGTCTTCGTTAAGCCCGTCTTCAAATCATCGGCACATCTTGGCTTCTGTAGGAACATATTCCCTGGCATACTTACTTAATCGAACAAACTCTCTTTCATATTCTGAGACTGTCATATTACCTTGCTTCAGCTCAAGAAACTCTTTACATTTCTGATCAATAAATCTTTCACTAATATATTTCTTCCGAAACTCTTCTTGAAAGAATTCCCAGGTTACCCTCTCTTTCGGTACCACTGAAATCAAAGTCTTCCACCAATTATAGGCTGAATCTCTCAACAAAGATGTAGCACATTTCAAACATTCTTCAGGTGTACAAGATAATTCGTCAAATACCCGGATTGAATTTTCAAGCCAGAACTCTACTCTCTCGGCATCATCATCAATATTTGCTTTAAATTCTTCGGCCCCTTGCTTGTGAATTCTATCAACTGGAGTTCTATGAAATTTCATCAGATCCATACCTTGAGGCATCGGGGGTACAGGTTGAGGAATTGGGGGAGGTGGGGGAGGTTGTACATTCGGGTTCGTACGAACGAACTCAGTGTACCATGCACTCATAATTTGGAGAAAGGCTTCCCGACCCCTTTCTCCTCCTCCCTGACCAACAGTAGGAGGTGGATTTTCAGTCGGCGCTGCTCCTTCAGCTGGAGCTGGCGCATTACTCTCTACTTCATCTGCCACAGCTGGATCGGGATCCATTTACTATATAAAAATCATTTAAAAAGGTCAGAACTCGTCACACTATCACAATTTATACATATGGCATGTATAGCAAAATCCGTACATACAACACGTAGTCCGAGAACCGACTAAACCTGCTCTGATACCACTAAATGTAACGCCCCCACGCCCGAGACCGTCGCCGGAGTCGAGTATGAGGTGTTACTAAGCTTAATTTAACATATTTAGAACTTTGGATTATTTATTTCTACATTCACAGCTTTTAAGCTACTTGCATCATAGTCACAAGAAAAATCATATCTCGAGTTACGAAACTTGAAATCAAGATCTGTAAATTTTCCCTAAATCTAGACTCATATACCTATCTACTAAATTTTTTCTAGAATTTTTGGTTGGGCCAATTAGTACAGTTTATTAGTTAAAGTTACCCCTGTTTCAGGACTTGACTGGTCTGTCCTCTGTTTACTACGAACCACATTTATCTCTGTAAAAAATCCATATGACTATGAGGTTTGTTTCTAATGAAACTAGACTCAATAAGGATTCTGAGAATATAAAATAAACTACCTAATTATATCTTTACAATTTATGGTGAATTTATAAAGTTGGAACAGGGGATTCAGAAACTGCTATGACCCTGTTTCACTAAAATTCAAATATCTTGTACCATATAATTCCTTTACCTGTTTCATTTGTTTCATGTGAAACTAGACATAATAAGCTTCAATTTGATATGTATTCCATCACTAGGTTCAATTTTTATGATTTTTAGTAAATTTTTAAACTCGCGTCAGTGTTGCTGCAGTATTCTGTTTATGGCAAATTTCATCCCTTTTATGAGTTTTTATGCACTAAGTATCTTAATAATTTTCCTTAACATCAAATATAATCTAAACTAAATATTTTCATAATTTATCATTATCAAGCATTTCCTCAACCATTCCATCACCATACCATAAGATCATTTACACAAAAAAAAGTATATTGCTATACATGCCATACTTAAATTTACAAGCCATTACCAAAAGTCTTCCGGATAGTGTGACTGAGCCTTCGACCTATCCCGACTCCTGAGCTGGCTTGTCCAAAACTACAATGAGTAAGAAGGAGGGAGTAAGCATAAATGCTTAGTAAGTTCATATGCAAATAATAAGTAACATAACAAACAGTCATACCAATCAACATTAGCATGCATCACTAAAACACATATCACATTTTTAATCATTTTTCATCATCTTATTACCTTATCGTGGTTGTATCAATACTCAACCCGAGGGTTAAATACATACCTGTCCAAAATATCCATTTCACATCACTTACCAATACGTCTCTTTACATCTCGAATATTCCTCCATTTGAGTAGAACTTTACCCGTTGAACACATCGGAATATAATTCGGATACATGGATAACTTGCACATAAGTGCCATATATGCAATCAAGCAATCATGTAACCCGCCCATAAGCGAACTCGGACTCAACTCAACGAGTTCGGATGCCTAGTTACATCTCACGAACTCGGACTCAACTCAACGAGTTCGGACATTCGCATCCATAAGTGAACTCGGACTCAACTCAACGAGCTCGGATGCTCAACCATCCTAGTGACATGTCACTTGTATCCTAATCTATTCCTAAGGTTAAAACGGGCTTTTTTCCTCGAACACTTATCCTTGCCATCTTCCGTAGAATGCCGAAATCAATACTCGGTAACAATTATATTTAACAACTAGTTCACATAATTTACATATTATTTGAAATTAACCACAAAGCATACATTTCATAATGAAATTCAGCATAACACATAATTAATATCAATAACCTAAAAATAACAATTATGCTACATTATTTACACATGAACTTACCTTGGTACCAAAATACAAAGATTTTGCAATTTAGTCCACAATCTTTTCTTTTCCTCGATTGAGGTCGATTCCACGTCTTTCTTGATCTAAAATAACACATTTAGCTCATTTAATACTCACATTATCAAATTAATCCTTAACTCAAATTTTGGCAAAATTACAATTTTGCCCCTAAACTTTTGCATATTTACATTTTTTCCCCTAGGCTCGGGATTAAAATTTATTCCTTATTCTTATGTTTTACAACATGCTGATCACTTTTCTCTTCTATGGCAACATCAAATTCTCACTCTAACATGTACTTGTGACTATTAGGTATTTTTACCGATTAAGCCCTTTTACTCGTTTTTGCTTAAAATCGAGTAGTACAAGTTGTCTAACATAATTTAAAACCCCATATTCTATCATAAAACATCAGAATACACAAATTTCACCTATGGGTATTTTTCCAAATATAAACCCTAGGTTGAATTATTGCTAACATAAGCTTAATCGAGCTACCGGGATCTCAAAATCGTAAAAATCATTAAAAACGGGGCTTGGAATCACTTACTATGGAGCTTGGAAGCTTGAAACAAACCCTAGCTATGGAGAACCCTTGAAATTTCGGCCTAATGAAGAAAATGGACAAAAATTGGCTTTTAATTTTGTTTTTTATTCATTTTAATAACTAAATGACCAAAATACCCTTACTACTAAACTTTCCAAAAATTCCTTCCATGTCCTAATTTTGTCCATGAACTTAAAATTGGTCAAATTTCTATTTAAGACCTCCTCATTAATATTCCAAAACAATTTCATACTAAAAACTTCTAGAATGCAAGTTTTGCAACTTATTCGATTTAGTCCCTACTTTCAATTTAAGCACTTTAGGCATAGAATTTCATCACGAAATTTTCACACAATCATGCAATCATATCATAAACCTCAAAATAATTATAAAATAATTATTTCTATCTCGAATTTATGGTCACGAAACCACTATTCTGATTAGGCTCTAATTCGGGATATTACATAAACCCTAGGTTAAATTATTCTAGCATAAGTTTAATCAAGTTACCGGGACTCTAAAAACGTAAAAAAACATTAAAAACGAGGCTAGAACGGACTTACAATCGAGCTTGGAAGCTTGAAAAACCCTAGCCATGGTTTCTCCTTGCTATATTCGGCCATGGGGTTGAAGATGGACACATTTGGGTTTTAAAATTTGTCTTTTAGTTCATTTTACCCCTAAATGACCAAAATGCCCTTTTTACTATTCTTTAAATTTTTACCCTTCCAAGCCCATTTTTGCCTAATTTTTTTTATAAATTGGTCAAATTACTCTTTAAGGACCTCTAATTAATAATCTAATTCAATTTTATGCAAAATGCTTCTAGAACACAAGTTTTGCAATTTATTCAATTTAGTCCTTAATTTCAAATTAAGCACTTTATGCATAGAATTTCTTCACGAAATTTTCACACAATCATGCAATCATACCATAGACCTCAAAATAATTATAAAATAATTATTTCTATCTCATATTTGTGGTCTCAAACCCACCATTCCGACTAGGCCCAAAATTAGGATATTACAACTCTCCCCCCTTTAGGGATTTTCGTCCCTGAAAATCTTACCGGAAAAGTGGTCTTCACTTTTAATCTCATATTCGGTGCCGAAGAACTTTCACTTAGGCTATACCTCTAATACATCTCTTTAATTTCTCATATGATCTGAAAGCTTACAGTCTCAACTCTCAATTGTTCTTAAATTTTCAACCCTTCTCAGTTTCCCATAATATCATGACAAAAAAACCCGGATCTCAACTTGATTTAATGGAGATCGGAATTCCAAGAAATCCAACAATCAAAGAGACCTGAAATTTCATGAATTTGATGAGTAGGAATTCATTCAATACCGATATGATTTATAGATCTCGCCAAACATTTAACAATAGGATACATCACATTTTCCTCTTTCCGCCATGGAAATAATTCTGATATGGCCTCAAGAATAATCCTTCTCATTTCCATCCCAATATCAACACTGGCAAGGATAATTTTGATAAATCCTAATGCTCGGCTTTAACCTCTTTAACAACTCAGATTTTATGTAACATCGAATGCTCTAAACTATCACATTACCTCACTGTCTTGAAACACATCACAATTCATACAACAGTACATTACTGAAAGTCAGGAAGTCTTTGCTCAATGTAGACTAGTCTAGTTCAGAAGCTTCGGTTACCAATATTCTCATCTATCCGAACTCTGTCAACATGTAATAAACTTTTCAGCTTTCATAAGACGAAAACCTTATCATTCGTAGTGACTTTAACTAATATCCAACTCTTTCTAATAAATATACACTTATCGTTCAGACTATTTACTATTTTATCAGTACAAAATGAAATTCTATTATCAGACTTGAGAAAAATAATCCTGACATAATTGTTACATGAAATCTTTCAAATAAATAATTCACCATACCGACTGAAACTCGCGCTTTTATCACTTATGCCTTTACTGATGTTAAATCCTTACACAGAAATTAGAAAAAATCCCAATACTAAAATCACCACATTACCAAGATCAAATTAGAAGTATAGTCATATTTGACATGATTATCAGGAGCTGAAGAACGCACTTCAAACATGAGTCTTAATTGAAAAATTATGGAACAAAGGTAACAAGAAAACCGAATAAAGAAATCCAAGATAGAGAAACCCAGAATAAAGAAATCCAGAATAAAGAGATCCAGGATAAAGAATCCCAAGATACGATACTATGCCGGAGAATCGAAAACCAAACTCATAGAGAAAATACAGAATACCCCGATAATTCTTCAAAGAAAGAAAGTCCAAAAGAAAACATCATTTAATCCCACTAGAATCAATTATAACAAGAACAATATATCTTCACATACATATATATCAGATGAAGCATCAAGTAGAAGAAACAGAATGATAATATCATATGTATTTTCTCATCAATTCTTATCAGATGAAATGAAATAGAATACCCGATGAAATAGAGAAATATAAATTATAAACCAGTCAGACTACCAATGCTTTCATCCAACACTAGAATTAGAAGACATTCCTATATAACAAGAATTTCTTCAGAAGATCAATACCATAGAAATATTTCTGAGAACGGGTAAACACATAGAACATCTCAAAAGAGACTGCTAAATCTGTCCAGTCATAACTGTCACACTCAGATAGTTCACATTTCAAATATCATTTTCCCAACTAGTTCTGCCGTCACAAATTTCATATTAAACCATTCACTAAAGAAGACAAGTTCTGAATAAATTTCGATTTACACTTTTCTCGACCTTGCACCTGAGTAATTCGATTTACCAAAGAGAATTCCTTCTCTAACTGGGACAGTGCATAATTCCAATAATCTTTATATCAATCCAATACTTTACTGGCTCTGACTTTACTTATCAACTCATTTTCAATCTCTAATCATACTTATAATTATTCTATCACTGAACTCTTTGGGTTCTCAACCGGAAACTTATTCAACACAAATCTCATGAAATTCCATTATAAGTACCACTTCGGTAAGAGGGAGGGTTTGTAGGACCTCTGACTCAACTTTCTTATACATACACATATGACACAACTTCCATCTTTATAGTAACATCATCAAAATCATGTCAGTCATTCAGGCAATGCAACATTCATGTTGGCTTAAACCAATTTTCCTATTGTCCCATTTAGACAATATACTTATGCATACATTCTATGTTTTCTAGATAGCTTTACTTATCCATTTATTTAATTAAATTAATTCATGCTCATGACATCATATAAGGCCAAACAAACATAGATATTTGCATCACAATCACAACTTTCATTTCTTGCATCATCATGTACATATCATTACAATCATATAATTCAGTCCAACAATTTAACACAGATAAGTTCATTTCATTATAATCCTTTATCTCATAAAAATTGTATATCATTGACATTCATCAACATTCAACGTCCAATCAAGACAAAGACATTTTCATTTCTATCATGATATTATGACCTTTATTCATACCTCTACTACTTTCTATTTATTCCGTTCATCTTATCAAGTAAGCCACATACACTACATCATATGAGCATTAAGCAAATATGGATATTTATCACAACATGAACTTTCATCTCACATATTATCACATATGTATAATAAACTTTTATTCATACTTTTTTGAACTGAGACTTATCATAATCATAACTTTACTCAAATACCTTCACATAACATTGAACATTGTCAGTGCAGCTCGGTTGGAGAGTACCCTGTCTAAATAAGACGGTACTTATACGCGTCGGAAGACATCACACTATCACAGATCAGTGGCATGTATAGCTAAACTTTTACACATGATAAGTTAGTCCAAGAACAGACTAAACCAGCTCTGATACCACCAAATGTAACGCCCCGTACCCGAGATCCTCGCCGGAGTCAAAAATGAGGTGTTAACAGACTTAATTCATTACTTAAACAGCTCAAACAATTTATTTTTAAAATTTTCAGTCAAGCTAGCAATCTGCGTCACAATTGCTTAAAAATTTATATCTCGAGTTCCGAAACTCGAAATCCAATTTCGTAAATTTTTCCTGAAACTAGACTCATATATATATATTTAATAATTGTTTTCTAGAATTTTTTGGTCGAGTCAATTAGTACATTTTATTAGTTAAAGTCTCCCCTATTTCAGGGTTCGACTGCTCTGACCTCTGTGTATTACAAATCAAATATCTCTCTGTACAGAGTTTCAATGACTATTCCGTTTGTTTCTAATAAAACTGGACTCAATAAGCAATCTGTAAATATAAATCATGACTTCTAATTATTTTTGTAAAATTTATGATGAATTTTTAAAGTCAGAATAAGTGGTCTAGAAATCGCTCTGGCCCTATTTCACAAAAATTTAAACATCTCATAAAATATAACTCATATACCTATTTTGTTCCATCCATATGAAAAGAGACTCATAATTCTTCAATTACATATTTTATTCATCATCTAATTATATCTCTACTATTTTTAATGATTTTTCAAACTCAAGTCACTGCTGCTGTCTGAATCTATTTTATGGTAAATTTTACCTATTTCATGGTTTCCATGGATTAGCTAGCAATTTAGCATACATAACACCAAATATGATCATGATTAGCCATTCCAATGGCTAATCATTACCAAGCATTTCCATACACTCAATAACCATATCATAAGACCATATACACAAAATGATTATAATGCTATACATGCTATGCTCAAAATATACAAGCCATTATGCCAAGATGATACACGGATAGTGTGAGCGAGCCTCCGACTGGTCCCGATTTTTGAGCTGGCTTGTCAAAACTATAAGGAATGAAAAGGAGGGAGTAAGCATAATTGCTTAGTAAGTTCACATGAAAATAGCAAGTAACATAACCATATAAGCAAACATAAAACATCATTTGCATAATCATCACCAAGACATTCATATCATATTTTCATTTATCATCTTACCATATTGTTGTTATATCGAGTTTTCAACCCGAGGTTTAAGTAAATAGCTGTTCAAAGTATCCATTTCACAACACTTACCAATACGTCCCTTTCATCTCGAGTATTCCTCCATTTGAGTAGAATTTTACCCGTTGAACACATCGGAATATAGTTCGGATACATGGAAAGTTTGCACATAAGTGCCACATATGTAGCCAAGCTACCATGTAACCCGCCCATAAGTGAACTCGGACTCAACTCAACGAGCTCGGGCGTTCGTATCCATAAGTGAACTCGGACTCAACTCAACGAGCTCGGATGCCTAGTTACATCTCTCGAACTCGGACTCAACTCAACAAGTTCAGACATTCGCATCCATAAGTGAACTCGGACTCAACTCAACGAGTTCGGATGCCCAAATATCCTAGTGACATGTCACTTGTATCCTAATCCATTCGTAAGGTTCAACGGGACCTTTTTCCCAATCATGTGTCTCAACCATCTTCTACGAAATGCTAATACCGATACTCGGTAGTATTTCACATTTTCCAAGTATATCACATAATTTGACATATTATCAAACAATTATCACAAGTATAATATTTCATAATAATTATAATATCATTTAAATAACATTAAAACATTTAAAATAATAACTATGTTACCAACATTTACATATGAACTTACCTCGTATGCGAAAATGACTTCTTTTACCATTTCGTCCACAACTTGGTATTTTTCCCATTTTAGCCTGAATTTCAGTTTTCCTTGCTCTATTATTTAAAATATAGTCTAATTAGGACTCACATTATTCAAATTTACCCAAAATCATATTTTTGAAAAATTACAGTTTTGCCCCTAAACTTTTGCATATTTACACTTTTGCCCCAAAGCCCGTAAATTAAAATTCAGCCTATTTTCTTATGTTTTATGACATTCTGATCATTTTTCCCTTCTATGGCAACATCAAATTCTCACTCTAACATGTACTTATGACTATTAGGTATTTTTATCGATTAAGCTCTTTTGCTCGTTTTCACTTAAAACCGAGTAGCACAAGTTATCTAACATAATTTAAAACCTCATATTCTATCATAAAACACAAAAATACACAAATTTCACCTATGGGTATTTTTCCAAATATAAACCCTAGGTTAAATTATTGCTAGCATAAGTTAAATTAAGTTACCGAGACTCCAAAAGTGTAAAAAAACATTAAAAACGAGCCTAGAACAGACTTACAATCGAGCTTGGAAGCTTGAAAAACCCTAGCCATGGTTTCTCCTTGCTATATTCGGCCATGGGGTTGAAGATGGACACATTTGGGTTTTAAAATTTGTCTTTTAATCCATTTTACCCCTAAATGACCAAAATGCCCTTTTTACTATTCTTTAAATTTTTACCCTTCCAAGCCCATTTTTGCCCAAATTTATTTTATAAATTGGTCAAATTACTCTTTAAGGACCTATAATTAATAATCTAATTCAATTTTATGCAAAATGCTTCTAGAACACAAGTTTTGCAATTTATTCAATTTAGTCCTTAATTTCAAATTAAGCACTTTATGCATAGAATTTCTTCACGAAATTTTCACACAATCATGCAATCATACCATAGACCTCAAAATAATTATAAAATAATTATTTCTATCTCATATTTGTGGTCTCAAAACCACCATTCCGACTAGGCCCAAAATCAGGATATTACAAACTCGAAGAACATTATCGTCTTCACATTTCAGCTTAATAACTTTTCTCCCATAATCTACTACAACACTATGAGAAGTAAACCAGTCTATCCCAAGGATTACATCAAACTCATTAAACGGCAAAAACATCAAGTTAGTCAGAAAACAATGACCTCTAATTGTCAAAGGGCAATTTTTACATACTTGGTCTACTAGTACATGTCTGCCTAAAGGATTGAACACTTTTATTACAAACTCAGTGGACTCCACTAGCATACTCATACGAGGTATCAATTCCATATAAATATAAGAGTGGGTAGATCCCGGGTCAATTAAAGCAACAACAAATATTTCATAGATAGAAAAGGTACCCGTGATCATGTCGGGAGACTCTGCCTCTTCCCGAGCTCCTATAGCATAAGTCCTTGTAGGCACTCTGCCCTCGGAGCTCACCAAAACATCTCTTGGCATGCTTCTACTGCTAGCCCCACTTCCGGGGTTCTTATGTGGCCTACCCCTCAAAGGGGCACTACTCGCTTTCACATCTTGTTTTCTCTCTCTCTCTCATCCAATTTAGGACAATCACGGATGAAGTGTTCCAATAATCCACACTTGAAACAGCCCCTTTCATTCCCTCGGCACTCACCAAAATGACGATTACCACATTGCGAGCATTCTGGCCTATTTGGCCGAGTGTTACCAACACTTGCGACCGAAGTGGTCTGGGCTTTAGAAGTTGTGTTCTGCCGGTTCTTGTTCCTATTCGAATACCCCACCGAAGCATTCGATTGGGTAGTGAACTCTCTCAATCTTTTAGGTTAGGACTAATGTGATTTCCCCATCTGTCTCTTCTTTGAATCCCGCAACTCAAAAGCCACTTTCCTCCTTTCTTTAATCAACTCTTCGGTCTTACAGGTTCTTTCAACAAGTGTTACTAATTCCCACAGCTCTAGGATGCCAACAAACACTCGGATATCTTTATTGAGGCCGTCCTCAAACCTCTTACACATGGTGGCTTCTGTAGATATGCACTCCCGCGCATACTTGCTAAGCCTCACAAACTCACTTTCATATTCCGTCACTGACATTCGGTCTTTCTTTAGCTCTAGGAATTCCTTCCTCTTTTGGTCTATGAATATTTGACTAATATACTTTTTTTGGAATTCCTCCTAGAAGAATTCCCACATGATCCTCTCTCTCGGTACATGGATACGAGAGTGTTCCACCACTAATAAGCCAAATCCCGTAGAAGTGACATTGCACATTTCACACACTCTTCAGGTGTGCATGATAGTTCATCAAATACCCTAATGGTATTTTCTAGCCAAAACTCTGCCCTTTCTGAGCATCATCTATGCTAGCCCAGAATTCCTCAGTCCCTTGTTTTCGGATCTTATTTGCCAGAGGTTTCTCTCTTCTAAACATGTCCGCGACTTGTGGAGCTATTGGGGCATACTGAGGAATCGGAGGAGGTGGGGGAAGTGGAGTGTTCGGGTTCACACGAACAAACTCCGTATACTAAGCGTCTATCATCCAGAGGTATGCTTCTCTAGCCCTTCCGCCTTGACCCATAGTTACGGGCTCACTCTCTACTGGCGCAGTCCCTTCGGCGGGAGTCGGCTCATTACTTTCCATTTCATCCGCCGTGATTAGGATCCATTTACTGTATGAAAACATAAATTATAATCACTAAAAATCGTCACACTATCAATATACAGTTATGGCATGTATAGCTAGACTTGTACCCTTACTAGGTTAGTCAAATAATCGACTAAACCATAGCTCTGATACCATTAAATATAACACCCCATACCCATTCCTAAACCGTGACGGAATACAAGGCGTTACCCAACTTTAAACTCAAGCTTTCATTTATTTTTGAGTTACCGAAACTCTGTTCAATTTTAAAACTTATCAACATATCCTAAATATGGGCTTATGAGGCCCAAAACACACATCGTAAATCATTCGGGACCATTTCAGGCTCTTTTTCCAACTATAGAAAAACGTCACTTAACATAGGGACACACACCCGTGTGGAAGGGTAACACGCCCGTGTGACCATTTTGACATGGTCATGCTGATGGCCTGTGTGGCTCAGACAGCCTAAGCACTCTGGGACACGTCCGTGTCCCACATCCGTGTAGAATTAATTTCTAGTTCACACCTACAGGGGTTTTCACACGGCCAGACACACGCTCGTGTCATTGGCCTGTGTCCCTCACATGGCCATGGCACGCTCGTGTCCTAGCCCGTGTGCAAAAACATGGACATTCTGTTTCTGACGTCAGCATGCTCATAATTTCACATGGCCAAGGCACACGCCCGTGTGCTAGGTCGTGCCCTCTCACGTCTAAGACACTCGACCGTGTCTCTGCCCGTGTGTTTATTACCATGCATACTGACTTGAAAGTTTTATGTGTAGTGGACACACAGCCGGACCACACCCCATGGGGTAGACCGTCTGTCACGCACGGCCTAGACACATGCCCATGTGCCTACCCGTGTGGACAGTATAAGGCTATTTACCAAGCCTCATTGCCACCCTTACATATATAGTTCCATACAAATACCAACCAATATCGAAACAAGTATAACTCCTATAACTAAATCAGCCACAATAGACATTCATTCAACCATGAGAATGCATCTTTTATAAATTCAAAATGAATGTTAGCCATCATTCAAGGCTTAATACAAATTGAAGGGTTTCCAACCCAAGCCAACACATATGGCCAAGCCTTAATAACACAAAATAATAATATCTAATTCCTACACATGCCATATTCAAAAATATAAATCCAACTATACCGAATGCTTCGGTTGATAGTGTGATCGTTATCTTTAACTTCTGGAATCCTTGAGCAGTTAGGTGGCACTGTAAGAAATGGAAAGGAAAAAGAGTAAGCATAAAGCTTAGTAAGTTGTATATAAATAAGTATACAACAACAATTTATCCATAATCAACATGGTCATAACACCAAAATAGGCATAAGTGTAACTTACTCAATACCATCCATACAAGTCACCTATTATATATATACTGAACTCATATCTCATACGTACCAATTAGGTACGTGTACCATTCACAACACGATTATACTTTCCTCATTAGCTTAAGAACATAACGTTCATCATTGAACTATTTGGAACCCTACCGGATATTCATTAAGCTTTAAATGTAGGTATGGTGCCGATGCCATGTCCCAAACATGGTCTTAGACTAGCTCATATCTCAAGTCGATGCCATGTCCCAGACATGGTCTTACATTGACTATCATCTTGTAGCCGATGCATGTCCTAGACATGTCTTACACTAGCTTATGTCTCGAGGCCGATGCATGTCCCAGACATGTCTTACACTAGCTCTCGTCTCAATGTCGATGCCATGTCCCAGACATGGTCTTACAATGCCTCTCATAATGTGGTCGATGCATGTCCCAGATATGTCTTACACTAGCTCACAAACAAATAACCCAAACGTCATTGCATGAATATCCGATTTACTTCTTCAGGTTACAACGGGATTTCCACTATCTCAATTATCATTATACATTCTCAATTTCACAACCAAACAATTCATGCTATATTAACTCAATACAATTCAATACATACATTAACAATGTAGTTGTATTATTTACATACAACTTACCTTGGATTACAAAACGTATACGACTAGTCAGTTTAGTCGATTTGCTTAGCTTTCCCCCGGTCTAGGTTTGGATTTGACAATTCTTGATTTGTGAGTGCTTCAAGTTGCTGAAAATTTTAAGCTCTCAAACCCCTAATTTTTGCTGAAAATTCGGTGGAGAAGAAGATAGGAAAAATATGATATCTTTTCCCTTTATTTTATTTTCAATCTAGTCAAAATTGGTCACCAACTCACCTAGTTTTGACAATTTTGTCTCTTCATTGACTCTATGGCTAGCTATGTCTTCTTCCAAGGGTTTATTTACCTTTTAAAGACCCTAAATTTTGGTTCTCTAACTATTTAACACCTTTACCTATCAATTTAAGACTTTTGCACTTTTTGTGATTTAGTCTTCTTTCACAATTGGACTCATAAACGCTAAAATTAATCCACCAAATTTTTCATGCACTATAATAACCATGCTATGACTCTTTGATAATAAAAATAATTTCTCTAACTTCATATCCCGGGACCACTATTTCGACTAGCCCCAAAATTTGGCTACTACAGCCACTTATTGTTTATAAATTGAAATTCATACTTTACCATATTACCATGTTAATAAGATATGATCGGTAAGCTACTCACAAACACTTTCACATGATTACTTTCTGTACACTACGCGCTAGAAACAACGCAACAAGATTCTTATACCAATTTTTTTTATATCTAATTACAAATTCAAAACCAATAGCAAAATTAAATAAATAGACACAACTCATCCTTCAATTTCAAATATATTCTCTTTCGTAGGAAATGGTTCTTTCTTCTCTATATAGTTATGCTAATCCCTTACGATGCATGCCCTTTATATTGGCAGAACCAATGGCATAAAAATAACAACCGAACCCATCTAACAAAATCTAATTTAAAGCTTTTTCTTTTTTAGTTTAGATTAAAATCTGTTTGGTTTAAGGCTTTTAAGTTATAACAAGCAAAGCAACCAGAAAATTCATTTTTGCTAGTTTGCAGCAGTGGTTGCTTCTCTCTTTGTTTATCAACTTTTTTTCTTCCAACAAAAACATTAGCTATGGAGAATGGAGAAATCCCAAGAAAATGGAGAAATCCTAAGAAATGCCAATGAACGTTTGTTTACTGAAACAAAAAATTTGTGATTGGAAAATTCATGAACTCTAAATCCAAAAATTGAATGAACCCTTACCCGTGATTGGCAAATAAATACCCCAAATGAAATAACATTAAAAATTGAATAAACTCGTACCTGTAATTGAAAAATGAGTGATATCAACAATAGATAAAACCCCTAAAAAGTAAGAAATATCATACAAAAAAAACCAAATATCATGCTTGCTAAAAATGCAAAAGGAAATTAAAAATTGAACGAACTCATACCTGTGATTAGCAAAAAAAGTGATGTGAAAATAAAATAAAATAAAATAAAACTAAACTAAAATAAAGAACATACAGATTTTTACGTGGAAACCCTTTGGGGAAAAAACCATGGGCAAAGGAGAAGAAAATTCACTATGTCGAATTTGAATAATTACAAAAGGAATAGACTGTCTATTTATAGGCTTGTAAAGTCATATTCTAGTAAGATTGAACCACCTTATTCTAATCAATATAAAATAGATGGAGTTTAATAAGGTTTAAAAATCTTATTCTAAAATAAAATAAAAGAAGTGTAGTTCTATATGAATTTTACTTCTATTTTATTTTACCATTGTATTTCATTTAAATAATGATTCGGGTCATTTAATTCTAACAATCTCCACCTTAACACGAATTCTCAATGAACAAGTTTTTCATCGCAAACTCTCAACGAACAAGTTTTCGACCTCTTCTATAAAACCTCTTAAGGTTTTAACTTCAATAATGAACACCAACCAAGTCTAAGCAACACTCAAACTTGGTTATAGGAAGTGACTTAGTCATCATATCTACAAAATTTTCATGAGTACTAATTTTACTCACAACAATATCACCATGAGCAATAATATCATGAACAAAATGATACCGAACATCAATATGTTTTGTTCTCTCATGAAACATTTGATCTTTTGTACTGTATTGATTTGAAGGTCTTCATTGAGTTTACTAAAGAGTCCCTTCAACCAAATAGCTTCTTTACAAGCCTCAGTAATCGTAATGTACTCAGCTTCAGTGGTAGACAAAGCGACTGTAGTTTGCAAAGTGGCTTTCCAACTGATTGTACAACCTCTGATTGTAAAGACATAACCTGTGAGAGATCTTCTTCTATCAAGGTCTCCAGCAAAATCAGCATCAACATACCCAATGACTCCATCTCTAGTTCTTCTAAACTGTAAGCAGACATCAGTGGTACCTCGTAAGTATCTTAAAATCCACTGAACTACTTTTCAGTGTTCTTTACCGGGATTCGCCATGTATTTGCTAACGGCATTGATTGCATATGATAAACCTAGACGTGAACAAACCATAGCATACATGAGAAATCCCACTGCACTAGAGTATGGAACATGTGACATGTACTCAATCTCATCATCTGATTGTGGAGACAAAGCCGATGAAAGTCTGAAATAGACTGCTAAAGGAGTACTAATAGGCTTAGCACTCTGCATATTGAACCTGCAAAGAACTTTCTCAATGTGCCCCTTCCGACTTAGGTATAATTTACTTGCTTTTCTATCCTTGAGAATCTCCATACCAAGTATCTTCTTTGCTGGTCCCAAATCTTTCATCTCAAATTCTTCACTTAGTTGGGCTTTGACCTTTCTTATCTCTCCTTTATCTTTTACTGCTATCAACATGTCATCAACATAAAAAAGTAGATACACGAAAAAACCATCATTGCTTTTATTAAAGTAAACACAACCGTCAAAACTACTTCTTTTGAAATTATGAGAAGTCATAAATGAATCAAACCTCTTATACTACTGTCTTGGTGACTGTTTCAAACCATAAAGGGACTTTTTCAGCAAGAAAACATAGTCCTCTTTTTCTAAGACTGTAAAACCCTCTGGTTGTTACACGTAAATGTCCTCCTCAAGTTCTCCGTGCAAAAAAGTAGTTTTTACATCTAACTGCTCAAGCTCCAAATCATGCATGACCACAATACCAAGCAAAGCTTGAATCGAACTATGCTTCACAACTGGGGTGAACACACCTGTGAAGTCCACTCCTGGAATTTGACTGTAACCATTTGCAACAAGCCTTACTTTATATCTGGGTTCTTCAACTCCTAAAGTCTCTTGTTTCTTTTTAAATACCCATTTACAATGAACAACCCTTTTACCTTTAGGAAGTTCTACAAGATCCCATGTTCTGTTTTTGTGAAGTGATTCCATCTCCTATTGCATAGCAAACATCCACTTTTCTGAGTCTTTATAGCTAATTGCCTCAGAATAATTAGATAGCTCTTGGTTTGCATCTATATCTTCAACCACATTTAAGGTATAAGCAACTAGATCAGCCTCAACGTACTTTTTTAGAGGTTTAATTTCTCTTCTAGTTCTATTTTTGGAAATAGAGTATTGTAGTAAAGAAACAACTTTATTCTCAATTTTTATACTAGCTTGAGGAGTTGACTCTGTATTAATCTAATGCTCCACCTGCTTTTGATTTTCTTTATTAGAAGAGTCTTTAAGAGATAAGTTAGGTAGCAGAGCAGTTTCATCAAAAACAACATCTCTGCTAATTACAACTTTTCTATTTTCAGGGCACCATAACTTATACCCTTTTACACCAGCTTTATAACCAAGAAAAAATCATTTAATGTATCTCGGTTCCAATTTTCCATTATCAACATGAGCATACACAGGACACTCAAAGATCTTTAAATCAGAATAATTAGCAGGATTACCAGACCATACATCTTGTGGAGTTTTTTTCTCAATGGAAACGGGTGGAGATCGGTTGTCAAAAAACATGTAGTAGAGGCTGCTTCTGCCCAAAACAACTTGGTAAGTTGGCATTTGACAACATACATCGAACCTTCTCCATGATTGTTCTGTTCATTCGTTTTACAACGCTGTTTTGCTGTGGAGTATGACGAACTGTCAAGTGTCTCACTATCCCTTCTGAATTGCACAGTCTATTAAACTCATCAGAATAAACTCTAAGCCATTGTCTGTGTGGAGGTATTTTATTTGTTTTCCCTTCTATTTTTCAATCATAATTTTCCAAGACTTAAATGCGAAAAACACATCGCTTTTCTGCTTTAGGAAGAATGCCCAAACTTTTCTGGAAAAATCATCAATAAAAGTTAGCATATAATTAGCTCCACCTCTCGAAGGCACTCTAGATGGCCCCCGCAGATTAGAATGAATATACTCCAACGTTCCTTTCGTGTTATGGATTCCTCTGGTGAATCGAACTCTCTTTTGCTTCCCAAAAACACAGTGCTCACAGAGCTTTAGTTTGCAAATTCCTTGCCCATCAATAAGTCCTTTGTTACTCAATTCTGCCATGCCATTCTCACTCATATGCCCTAGGCGCATATGCCAGAGTTTAGTAATATCATCATCTGACAAGGAAGAGGAAGCGATAACTGCATCACCAGTAACAGTAGAACCCTGCAAAACATATAACTTGGTAGTCTTTCTCTGCCCTTTCATCATAACAAGGGAACCTTTGGAAATATTTAAAACTCCACTTTCAGCTGTGTATCTGTACCCTTTTGAATCAAGAGTACTCAACGAAATTAAATTTCTCTTCAATTCTGGAACATGTCGTAAGTCACTAAGTGTTCTGACAACTCCATCAAACATCATAACTTTAATTGTTCCAACACCTGCGATTTTACATGAAACATTATTTCCTATCAAAACAACACCTTCAGACATTGTTTCGCAAGTTATAAACCAATCCTGATTGGGATTCATGTGGAAGGTGCAGCCTAAATCAAGTATCCACTCCTCTTTCACTTTAGAATTGTTGATAGAAGCGACTAGAAGTTCACCATTACTGTAGTCTTCTACAACATCAGTTTCACCAGAATTTTCTAGTTGTTTTCCCTTTTGATTCACTGCCTCCCTTTTAAACTTGTTCTGTAGCTTATAACACTCAGAT
The DNA here is from genome assembly GCF_007990345.1 of Gossypium hirsutum. Classification (NCBI taxonomy): domain Eukaryota; kingdom Viridiplantae; phylum Streptophyta; class Magnoliopsida; order Malvales; family Malvaceae; genus Gossypium; species Gossypium hirsutum. Next base: position 45,587,157 of record NC_053431.1, on the reverse strand, counting down.
TTAGTGTGCCTTTTCTTCTTGTAGAAGTTACAAGTTTTACCTTTGTTTGAAGACTTCGATCTACCCTTAGATTTACTGCTAGGATTCCATTCATATGTCCTTCCACAATAATCATCAGCATTCCGATCTTATCTTCCACGAACAATGAGACCCTCTCCTTGAGAGTCGGATTTAACCACAAGATGCTTCATCTTATCATACGAGGTTAAAGAATCATAAACCTCATCAACTGTGAGAGACTCGCGGCTATATAAAATCATGTCTCTAAAGGTTGAATAAGACGGGGGCAACGAACAAAGTAGAATCAACCCTAGATCTTCCTTATCATACTGAACCTCCATGGCCTCCAAGTTTGAGAGAATTTCTTTAAACATTGTTAAATGTTCATGTACAGACACACTTTCCTCCAAACGATGAGCATAAAGATGCTGCTTCATATGTAACTTGATTTTTAGAGTTTTCGACATACATATTTGTTCCAGCTTCTTCCATAATGCAGCGGCAGTCTTCTCCTTCATTACATCCTGCAAAATTTCGTTGGATAAATGCAGATGTAATTTTGTTAATGCCTTTCGGTCCTTATGCTTCTTCTATTCATTTGTTAATGTTAAAGGCATCTTATCTATCCCTAGCAGGGCATCCTCTAGATCCATCTGCGCAAGAACTGCTTGCGTCTTAATCTGCCACAACACAAATCTGGTATTGCGATCCAACAGTGAAATTTCATACTTTAAAGACGCCATTATCGTGATCGAGATGAATAACCCGGAAGCTCTGATACATATTTATGAAAATAAAAAAAATAAAATAAAACTAATATAAAATAAAGAACATACAGATTTTTCCGTGGAAACCCTTTTGGGAAAAAATCACGGGCAGAGGAGGAGAAAATTCACTATGTCGAATTTGAATAATTACAAGAGGAATAGACTATGTCTATTTATAGGCTTGTAAAGCCATATTCTAGTAAGATTGAAACACCTTATTCTTATCAATATAAAATAAATGGAGTTTAATAAGGTTTAAAAAACCTTATTCTAAAATAAAATAAAAGAAGTGTAGTTATATATGAATTTTACTTTTATTTTATTTTACCACTATATTTTATTTAAATAATGATTTGGGTCATTTAATTCTAACAAGTGATGTAAACAATAGAGGATCGGTTGATGAGGTTTGTGAATGGTGTTATGAACCCGACCAAAATTTCTGTGAATGGTAATGTGAAATTGACGAAGAAATTGGTGAAACGGGGATACAAAGTATGAACGATAAATGAACTAGGATTTTAGGGATTTAAAAAAATAATAATATAATTGGGATTTTAGGGATTTATGGTTAAAAAACTTAATTAAATGAGGTGTGAGTGACATGTAAAAATTAGTTAACATGTCATTAAATGATTGGAAAGGGATACAGATGACGTGACATCACTGTTTCATACAATCCTTACCCTTTGTGCTTCTTCAAATTAGTTCCTAGACTTTTAAGTCGTCTAGTTTCACTTTCTTTTGAGTTAGTTATTGGACCAAAATAATTACGATCTCAAAAAATAAATTTTTTGATATTAAATTTGTTTTACAGTAAACCTCACCATATTTTATCAAAATTTTGTGAAATCCGACATCGAAAATTTTGGGGCATTACATTTGATTTACTAATTACCATATTCATTACTATAATCTTTCATTTTCTTAACCATTTCAGATTATCTCTTCACTTTTTACTTGACTCAAATTCCTTGAATCTATCATCATAATCTTATTCATACTACACTTCTCTTCATATGTAATCATTTAACCTTACACTTTCATAGCGCTTGTATTCTTTCACTTCATTTAAAATCATTATCTGATTTTATTCACTATCTTGATCAAGAGTATCAAACTTCCTTATCATCAACTTAAAATCCTTGAATTTCCAAATCATTCCTCAAGATTATTTATTCTTCTCTACCTTGATCACCTAAATAATTTCAATTTCCTCAAATATTCCTTTAGAACTCATTAAAAACACCTCAAGTCCTTATACAATTTTGAACTACACGAACCATAACATTCTTCTCTCAACTTTTCTTTCACTTAGCAATATTTACACAAATTCAAAATCCTTTCATTAATCAAGAACTCTCTTGTTTACACTTTTTCTCGACTTTGTAATTTCACCATTACACTTTCAAGTCCTTTATCTTCACTTCCATCATCACTTAATCATAACCAAGTCACTCATCATTTTCCAAAACTATTCCTTTGTACACTTTCTTTAATGTTTCTTGAACGGTAAACAACAATTTGTTTGGATATAATGCCCCTAGTGTAGTGATTTCATCTATGCACTTGTAATTTTTAGAACAAATTGGTTTAATAAAAATCCATCATTATGTTTAATATAAGTTTTATATTGTTCTCAATGGTTAAATTACTATGAATAAGGAGAGATAGAATCTCTTCACAATAATCATATGCGGGAGTTTGTTAAGCCACCAAGTAACCGGAAGATAGTGGGTTGCAAATAGGTATTGAAGAGAAAAAAAATAATGTCCTAGGGGTCTAGGGAACTAGATTCAAGGCATGATTGGTTGCTAAAGGCTTTAGTTAGAAGAGAGGATTGACTATAATGAAGTTTTCTCCCTAGTTGTGAATCATAGATCCATTCATGTGTTGCTTGTCATGGTGGCTAAGTTCTTGCAGGGGGAGCTCAAGGAAATAATCTACATGTATCAACCAGAGGGTTTCACAGTGCCTAGTAGGGAAGACCATGTCTCCCTATTTAAGAATTCTTTATATGTATTGAAACAATCACCTATGCAATGGTACAAGTGGTTTGTTGGATGTGACTATGATACCTGTGTTTATCATATAAAGCTCTAATATGGTTCATACATTTATTTGCTTTTATATGTTGATGACGTGTTGATTGTTCCCAAGAACATATTGGCAATCAACAAGTTAAAATCTCAATTAACTGGTGAGTTTGATATGAAATATTTGAGTGCTACCAAGAAAATTTTAGGCATGGATATTCATAGAGATAGTAAGGCAGCCATGCTCTAGTTATCACAAAAATAAAAAATACATTGAAAAAGTTCTTGAACACTTTGGTATAGATAAGGCTAAACCTATGAGTACTCCGCCAGTAGCACATTTCAAACTCTCCGGAGAATTGTCTCCACAATTTGATGAAGAAGATCAATAGATATCTCATGTACTATACTTGAGTGCAATTGGGAGCATAATTATGCAATATTTTGCATTCGTCCCCACATTTCACATCGATCAATGTAGTTAGCAAATATATGAGTTGCCTTACTAAGGAAGATTGGTAGGTTGTGAAATGGTTTCTTAAATACTTGAGAGATACTGTAGACTTGTTTTTGGTGTATAATCAAAGTGATTATTCTAGCAATATCACTAACTTTGTCAACTTTTACTATGTTGGAGATTCCTATAGAAGAAGATTTCTGACTTGTTATGTATTCACTTTTTCTGAAGGATCCATTAGTTGAAAAATGGTATTATAATCTATCATAGCCTTATCTACAATTTGATGCATAATATATGGTAATAACATAAGCATTGTGGGTGAAAGGCTTTTTGAGCAATTTTGGTTTACAATTGGAGTTTACTATTTTGTTTCGTGATGGTCAAAGTGTGATCCATCTAACAAAAAAAAATAGATGTTTCATGAATGGGCCAAATATCATTTTGTTCAAGAATATGTTACGCAAGGTGACATTATAGTCTCTAAGGTTACTATTAAGGAGAATCCTGCAAATATGTTGACAAAGGTGGTTCCTGGATACAAGTTCAAGTATTTTTTAGACTTGGTTGGTACTCAAGATTGGTGAAGACCTAATGACGCGTTTGGAAGAGGCAGTCTAATTTCGATAAATCTGCTATAATGTTTGGCTTGGTAGAAGCTCAAGCCAACGTGAATATTTATTAGGTGTGGGTTGAGTTCAATAGCCATAAAATCCAAAGTTTCAATAAATATGAGATAGGACTAGAATTTAAAAGCTAATAGACTTATTATGTCAAGATAAGAGTCGTAGCTAGTGACACAACATTAGAATTGTCACACCATATGTTGGTGTACTAGAAATATTGATACCTATCTCACCAAGTAATAGTTTAAACCAGGTTAACTCAGCAACAAAAATAAAAAGGCTCTGATATTCTATCTTAGAGGTGGAACATGAGACAACAGTTTACTTCATTAAAGACCACCCAACAAGATTATCACCAAGGTAAATACAGAATCTTGAAGTGGACTTGTGGTCTTCCAGTGAACTCGCCCAGTCCGTATTAGAAAAACCCATCAAACTTATGCTAGAAGGTCGAAACACTAGCCCATAGTCAAGAGTGCCTCTAATGCAATGTAATATTCATTTGAAAATAGTGCAGTTCACATCATGTGGTGAGTGCATGAACTGAATAACTTTATTGACTACGAACGCTATATCAGGCCGAGTCAAGTAGAGGTATTGCAGGCCGCCAATGACTCGTCTATACAATGTGCCATCAGAGAGAGGAGGCCCTATCAGCGATGTGAGTGTGGGAGAACTAAGCATGGGAGTCAGGACTGGCTTAGCATTTGCCATATGTGCTTGATCAAGCAAGTCCCACACATATTTCTATTGGGACACATGAAAACACCCATCACGACGTACAACCTCAAGTCTAAGAAAAAAACTTAGTTCCTTGAGATCCTTCAAAGCAAATTTCTAATCCAAATGTTGAATAATGTCTTCAAACTCACAACACGAATCCCCCGTTACTATTATATCATCCATGTAAATGAGGATAAACAAATTTCTAGTAGAGGTCTTCTTAAAAAATAATGACGGATTCGCCTTCAAAGTCTAAAATTGCAATTCTTGAGTTTAATAGCCATAGAGCTTCTCAAACTAGGCTCTTGGGGGCTTATTTGAGCCCATAGAAAGCTTTGGTCAGCTTGCATGCCAATGGTGAACCATCACGACCACAAACCTCAAATTTGGGTGGCTGTTTCATATAAATCTCCTTAGCTAGATCGCCGTTTAGAAAGGAATTGTTACATCCACTTGGCGAAGCTTCCATTGCCGAGAAGCAGCCAAGGCCAATATGATTCGAATAGTATTAGCCTTCATAGCTGGACTTGGTGCCTAAGAATATCCTTGCGCGGCTAGTCAAACCTTGTTGTGTCCAATAGTACTGCCCACATTTTTCTTAATCTTGAATAGCCATTTACAACTTAGGAGTGATCTGTCCGGGGAAACTGACACCACGTCCCATGTCTTATTACAAATTAGAGCATTAAGCTCATCATGAATTGCCTTTTGCCATGTTGGAACGCCCATAGCTTCATGAATATCTGCTGGAGTGATAGAGTTGACGGTAGCCACATATGCTTTTTGTTTAAAAATCCCAACCTTACTCATTGTGACTATTGGATGGGTATTACCAACACTGCAACAAAACTGACTTTTAGAAAAGCGCAGCTAAAACTATTTGCGGCGTTTTTACAAGCGTCGCAAAAAACGCCGCTATAGATAATACCGTTAAATTTTGCGGCATTTATGTGAACAAACGCCGCTAAAGAACATGACCTTTAGCGACGCTTTCCCTACAAATGCCGCTACAGAACATGACCTTTAGCGACACTTTCTCCACAAACGCCGCTAAAGAACTTGACTTTTACCAGTGCTTTCCTAAAAACACCGCTAAAGAACATGACCTTTAGCGGCGCTCTCTCTATAAACGTCGCTAAAAAACTTGACTTTTAGCGACGCTTTCCCAAAAAGGCCACTAAAAGTCATGTTCTTTAGCGGCGCTTTTCTCAAAAATGCCACTAAAGGTCATGAAAAATAAAAAAAATTAAAATATTATAAAAGCGCCATAAATCCATTCCCATCCCTTTACTTGCTTAAGCAAATCCTTTAGAAATGTTGTTATCAGTACATACATCACTCCATTCTTTAGTTAGAGAATGCAGTAGAAGTGGGATTCCACCAGTTTAGAAATGTATAATTTAATTTGAAGACATATTAAAATGGAAATTCATGAACAAGAAGATCAATGTTTTTCACTATATCTCATGCAGCAAGTCAAATTGCCTTTGATTACATAAGATTCCTTTGAATTTTTTTTTTAAAAAATTCAAACTAGTTCATATCAACTTGTTCAAGTTGTATGTATGAATTGCAATATCAACACCTTATTTGAACTTACAATTCTAGGAAAGCATAAAATGCAATTCCATGAGCATGCATTTAAAGTGGCAGAAAAAAATTACTAATTACAGTAACAGTCTAAGCTCCAAATATAGCTCTTGTGTGTCGCTTGATTCTGAATTCTGATTGCTCGATCCCAATGAGTTGCTGCGATGTTTCTTGCTCCTTGAATGTGAATCCTGTAAGAATGTAAGGAACTAAAACAAGTTAAATTTTAAAACACAATCATCACATGGCACATAAACTAAATTTCATCAACTAAACAATTCAATTTGCAATACTTAAAAACTTCAATTTACAACATTTAAACACTTCAATTTGTAGCACTTTAACACTTCAATTTACAGCATTTAAACACTTCAATTTGCAGCACTTTAACATCTCAATTAACAACATTTATACACCTCAACTACAGCGATAAAACATCTCAATTTCTAGCAGCTAAACACTTCAATTTGCAGTACTTAAACACTTTAATTTACAACATTTAAACACTTCAATTTACAACATTTAAACACTTCAATTTGCAGCACTTTAACACTTCAATTTACAGCATTTAAACACTTCAATTTACAGCACTTTAACATCTCAATTAACAACATTTATACACCTCAATTACAGCGATAAAACATCTCAATTTCCAGCAGCTAAACACTTCAATTTGCAGTACGTAAACACTTCAATTTACAACATTTAAGCACTTCAATTTACATCATATAAACACTTCAATTTACAGCATTTAACACTTCAATTTGCAGCACTTTAACACTTCAATTTACAGTATTTAAACACTTTAATTTGCTGCACTTTCATACCTTCAGGTAGAAAAGATTTTATGCACTGTTTGTACTTGGTAGGAGTTTTCTAAAAACTGCATCATACTATATGATTCATACTTACCATTTTATAACTCAACTCAGAATTTCAAGACCTTTATATTCATATATCTCACACTACATAATTCAAGTCTAAGATAAGTCTTCAACATCAAAGAGAACAGATCAAATTTAGTCTTTGAGAAACAATATATTGCCACCAGGTGCATTATAACATTTTTCATTGTAGGACTTCTAATCAAGTCTTCCAGAATTTTTTGAACTCGTACTCAAATTAGGTCTTCACTCTTTCTAATATAAATAAATACTTATAAGCACACTTCTCCATGCTTCCTGAAGCACAAGTTCACAACTCAAAATTTTTTTGTTATTTTTAAATGATAAGTATTCAAAAAAGTTTATACGAAAGCTAACTCGTGAACTAGTTTAAGATCTAAAATCTTATACACAAACTAATATAAATAAATAATTTTTTATAACAATATAAATAAATACTAATAAGCCCTTAGAAAGCACAAACATTTTCTGACAAGACAAGTATATTAAATTCAAAGATTTAACAGTCCATTGATTACCATGAATACAAAATCCAACATTAATAACTAATAGTTAAATAAAACAACTTAGAATAGCCTGCAATTCAATGATAGAATGCACGTACTAATAAGCATATAAGCAATTAATAGTAGGCTTCTTGAATCAACTCAAATGGTGAACTGAGATAGAAGCCTACGTCTTTCGCGTGCTTTACTGGACAAAATCTGACTAAGCATCATTTGCCTCCGTTCATTTGCCTCCCTAAATTAATGGCTTTTACTAGTCAAATCAATGAAACTAATTTGATCCCAAAATAAATCTTAAAACATTAATGATTTAGAAACAATATGTATCATATAAGAATCTAACCTTTTGGCATCTTCCTGAGCTTTCTGTTGTTCAGGGTTCTGTTGATTCCCCTGTTTATCAACAAACTACAATTAGTAACATTAAATTAAAAGCACAAGCAAGCCAATCTAGACTTCCTAGATATTAAAACAAAAATGAGATAGATTACCACCCCTTGTCGAGCCATTAGCTCTTGCATCCTGCTTTGTCTAATTGCTTCTAGCTCAGGATCAGCCTACAAAAATTAGGAAATTTATTACAATCCCCTGTTTCCAAAAAAAAAAATCACTGTCACAGTGTACTCTATACTCCCAAAAAACCTAAATTTATTCCTCTTTTTTTCTTATTAAACTAAAAGTCATCAACTACTATTACTCCTAAAAACAAATATAACAGTTGAGAATTAATAATTACGTACAAATAAAAAAAAATTCTGCAACATTGTACCAGTTCAAGTTATTTCCATGCCTAACAGCAAACACATAAAACCTGACTTACTGTGCATAGAATACTTGATGAAGTTCTGCAAGAAATTCCTCCTTTCCACAAAGAATTACTCCGCAATTGCAGACGAAGTTTTCAACTTCCTTTTCCCTTTATCTTCTTCGCCCTTGTAATACCCATCGTCCTATCCAAGTACAGCGGAGCCAGAGTAATCGTAGAAGGACTGCCAGAAAATAGCGTAAGTCCAACACTCGTGGGCGCCTTCGATAAGAGCTTGGAGACGCTGCTGGAGAGTTTCTTGATTGAAAAGAGCAACGGAGGGGTGAGATTGGGGTGTTTTGAGGATACCGATTTTAGGGGGAAAATTAGGGGTTTCAGAAGGGGAAAATTTTAGAAAATTTGGGGGATAAAAACGACGCTTTTTTTAAGAGAAATTTTTTGTGGCGTTTTTATAAAAAAAACGCCGCTATTGCTTACCTTTTGTAGCGTTTTTTATAAAAAACGTAGTAAAAAATTATTTCATTTTAAACAAAACGACGCCGTTTTGCTCTGCTAAAAATCTTTTATTTTTCTGCTAAAAATTATTAGTTAAGTGATTTTATAAAAACATTATTATCATTATTATTTATAAATTGGTTTTTTAAAAAAAAAATAAGTACTCCCAAAATAAATATCGTATATTTTAATAAGAAAACAAATGATTAAATTGCTGTAATTAATTATTAAGTTAGAATTATCCAATGTAAGTAACCAATCTCTCACATATTAAATTTCTATTAAAGATTGAGACGTTAATGATGATTTTATATTATTCTTTTCTGATCTAATCTCTATTTCATTAGAGATATTTCTTTCTAACTAAAATATAACTATTTTGCTAGATGTTTGATGTGGAATGATTTTAGTTTTTGTATTTTATTTTTATTTGTTATAATTTGGTCCTATCCAAAATAGATTGTTACCTATTCATATCAGTCTGTTACTTTTTTTATTATTTATTTATCAATTTTTTTAAATCTAATATTTAAATATATCAAATGGTTTAGATTAAATATTTTAAATATAAAAGTATTAATTGATTGTATAAAATTTCATCATTTAACAAATCTTAAGTAAACCTTAAATCCTAAACCATTTAATATATATATATAAAGTTTATCTATTATCTCTTAAATAATTTAAACTATAATCATAATTTTAATATATTAAAAATAATATTATCTCTTTTACAATTATAAAAGAAATTATTTAATATATAAATTAAGAAAAACTAATTAATTTAAACCCTAAACCCCTAATCCCTATCCCATATCCCCTAAAACCCTAAATCATAAATAATAAAACATAAACCATAAACCATAAACCCATAACCCACAACCCCTAACCCCTAACCCCTAACCCATAAACCTTAAACCCCAACCCTTAAACCATAATCCATAAACCTTAAAATAGTAACTCATAAACCTTAAACCCTAAACCATAAACCCTAAGCTATAATGGTAATTAATTCAATATTTTAAAATTAATACTATCTCTTTTACGATTATATATGAAATTATTTAATATATAAATTAAAAAACAATCAGTCATATACCAAAAAAAATTTAAAATTATTTTAAATAATAGTATTTTGATTTTTTTCATTTTTAACAAATATTTTCCTATGTTTTTACTTTTACGTGTCATTTTTTTTTTGAAGAATTTAAATATTCAATTAAAAATAAATTGTATTTTAATTAATATAAATAAACCAGTTAATTAATAAATAGACAGATAAAATGTTTTTTGTGGCGTTTTTGATAAAGCGCCGCTAAAGTTTGATCTATAGCGACATTTTTCAAAAATAACCGTTAATGCTCGATCTATAGAGACGTTTTTTAAAAAGCGTCGCTAATGCCACTAAAGCTCAACATTAAATGACGGCGTTGTGCTTAATATTTTTGCGGCCTTTTTCAAAAAGCGCCGCTAATGGTCGACCTCTAGCGGTGTTTTTTAAAAAGCGCCGCTAATGCTCGATCTATACGGCGTTTTTAGAAAAGCGCCGCTAATTCTCGATCTATAGAGCACCGCTAATGCTCGATCTATAGCGGCGTTTTTAGAAAATCGCCTCTAATGCTCAATCTATAGCGGCGTTTTTAGAAAAGCGCCGCCAGTTCTCGATCTATAGCGGCGTTTTTCAAAAAGCGCCTATAATGCTCGATCTATAGCTACGTTTTTTTATCCAAACGCCGCTAAAAACGTATCTAAAAACCTGTTTTGTTGTAGTGCAAGCACAGGCTTATGGGGCAAGAAGGAATCGAAGGCCTGTGGTGTACTAGGTAAAGAATCTGTTACAAGTAGAAGAAACCACATCAACAGGCCTCAACTTTTAGTATGACTAGAACCAACATCAGATTGTAAGATACTATATCATTAGTATTGGAAGCCACTTGCACCATGAGGTAGGACCAAACACGAGAACTGGAACTGGAAGAGTGGTAACCAAGGGGGGACTTTATGAAGGAATAGTAGAAGTTGGTAGTGTGGACTTGGCATAGGGAAAAACCCCTCTACAAATCGCACATGTCGAGAGACATAAATCTTCCCTTTCTAATCTAAGTATTTTTTTCCCTCGTTGATTGGAAGCAAATCCCAAAAAGGTGCATTTGTACCTTATTTGATCAAAGGAATGCTTAAAATGCTAGTTCTAAGAATAGTTTTTTTTTTGTTAAACATTTAAGAATAGTGTGTTTAAACTTTAAAACTTACATTTATTGTTAGGTAAAAAGCTTTTTTTGGGTGAGAGAACATTAGCTTAATTTGGTGGCCAAAGTTAAATTAAGGATAATCTAATTTGTCTAAACATTGGTGTATGTATTAACATTAAATAACAATAGAGATAAAAGGTATTGGGGGAGTTATGAAATGAACTGGTAGGCCGACAAGACAGGTGGATCCGTTAATAGCCGTTGTGGTTTTTTAAGTTTTAACGGCTTTTTAAAAATGGAAGGGTAATTAAATTAATTAATTAATTGTTTTATATAATAATTCTAGCCTCAAATGCCAACCATTTTTCAGATTTTGCAATATATTTCCTCGCCTCTTCTTTATAATGATTGCCTTTGTAAAACCCATTTCTTTTTTACATTAAACCTGACAGGGTTGAACTTGGCTTTGCTTTGTTCTTGAATGCAAAGCAAAGCGCCAAGCCAACCATTCCCAGGTCTCTCATTTCGAGAGCTTCTGCGTGTTCCTTTTCTTTCCTTTTTTCTCTATTGATTTGTGTTGTTGTGATTGAGAGCAGCTATCCTGAGAATTAGAATTGACTGTTTTATCCGTGAGTTGGGGGGGGGCCTGCTTTAAAGATCAAACTTGTTCCTTTCTGCAAAACTATCAGGTACCCTTGTTCCTTTCAGAATTTGTTTGAATTTGGTTTCTCATTTAATTATGTCTTCTTTGTGTTTGATTATTTGCTTCTTCTCCGCGTGCTTGTTTATAATAATATAGCTTTTTTAGCCATGCATTCTCTTTTCATAGCCTGATCTTCTATGGCAATTTGTCATTTCGGATGCCAATATGTAAAGGAGAACTGAAAGTTTTCTGGTTGTCTGATTAATATTGGTAAAAGTTTGAGGTTTTCTTTTTTTGTGTGAGAAAACAGAAGCCGGACCTGCTTGCTTGACATCTTAGATGGCGGCTAGTACAGCAACTTCGCCAGTTCATGAAACGGATATTACAGTTCTAAAAGAAACACTTCGCTCTCAACAGCAACTTCTGCAGAAGCTCTATGCGGAGCTTGATGTGGAAAGGGAAGCCGCCACCACCGCTACCAATGAAGCTTTGTCGATGATCCTGCGGTTGCAAGGTGAGAAGGCCGCCATGAAGATGGAAGCAAGCCAATACAAGAGATTAGCAGAAGAAAAGATAAGCCATGCAGAGGAATCTCTCGCGATTTTTGAAGAGCTCATGTATCAGAAAGAAATGGAAATTTCTACTCTCGAGTTCCAAATTGAGGCTTACAAATACAAACTTATGAGCTTGGGGTGTGATGAATTGGATGATTTTGACAAAAAGTTTCCAGAGAATCCATTTGCAGAAAGAAATGGAGAAAAGGGCACTAAATCTACTATGAGAAGACTCAGCTCTCTGCCTTCGCTTTTTCCCACAGATTTCTATAAAATGAAGAGTTCCAGTGATGGAAAAAAGCATGCGGTTCCAGCGGCAGAAACAAGTTCAAGCATAGGTGCGGGGAATACGGACTTACTAGTTCGTGATCATGGTTTGGATTCAAGGAGGAGTTCGCCACGCTCGGTTGACTTCAATTCTTTCTGGAAACAGATCCGAGCACTAGATGAAAAGGTGAAAGAGATTTGGGATTGTAAAGAAGTTGGTAAAAACAAGTTATCGAAGATAAAGGTTAAAGCGGTGTCCCAAAGTACCAGTCCAAGAGCAAAACTTCCCCCTAAATGTCAAAGAATAAAAACTTGTGAAGGTTCATCAGAGAAAGCCACTCCAAATTCTGCCAATTCTTCTAACACTGTTCATGATGTATTTGAAGTCCATTGCAAATTTGAAGTTCCAGAAAGCAGTGAAAGAAAAAAAAATTGTTTTAAAGGGGAAATGAACAAAGGGAAGTCATATGTGGAAGAAGATAATAGGCTTAATAAGCCAGATTTGTTCCTGATTGGATCACCTGTAGATGATGATAGTGACTGGTTCAGCAAGGACGACTTTCAAAGTCTAAAGCCTGGGAAAAAGGGATATAAACTGATTGACGAAATGAATCCTGATCCCGATCCCGATCCCGACTACGAATCGCCTGTTGAATATGATACCGAATGGATAAAGATGACTAACTTGCAAGGCACAAAGCATGAGAAAAGATCATGTAACCCGAGCGATGAGACAAATGATGACTGCAAATCATCTCTTCTTCCCCTATCCACTGGGATTACTAACTATCGATCAGAACTGCAACTGCTGGCTCAGAGAGTTGAGCAGCTTGAGGGTAGAAGAAATAATACAAACCGTGAAATTAGTGAAGGGAGGGAAGATGAACTGAATTTGTTGAAGCAGCTAAGAGAACAACTTAATTCAATACAGTCTGAGATGAGAAGTTGGAGACCAAAGAAATCATCTCCTTCAGATGAGGTGCATCTACTTCCTCTCCTAGAGGTATGCCTTTCCCATTCCTTTCAGTTTCTTGTTGCAAAGTGTACTTAAGTTTCAAACGCCCCCACATGGAAGCTGGATGAATAATTAATGAATATGCACACGGACTCGAACGTAGAAAAGAAAAATGCAAGCTAAACAAGTTAGAACAGCAATGCACATCCTAATGGACAATAAGACACCATCAATTAGACACTTGGTAATGAAATATTGAAGGGAAAAAGTGGTTCTGAGAATTTTAACTCGAGCTTGATAACTGTAAGACCGATATCATATTGATTTGGTTAATCAATGAAATTAAAAACTAAAAACCCATAGCAAATATTCCTTTGTTCAGCTTGCAGAAATTAATGGCAACAGGAAAAGACAAAGACTTCCCAAGTTTTTTCTGCTTTTTGGGTTTCATTATATACATACTTGCATACATATGCTTATATATATATATATAAAGCTTGGCAATGGAACTGATTTATGTATGTGGACAGGTAATGTTGTACTTTTGGTTGTAATCAAGCCATTGATGTGGAATCAACTCAAGCAAGCAATAGTGACATCGGTACATGATGGATGGAAAAACTGATCATGCATTACTTTATAATGGTATATTTTGATCTTCTAGTGGATAACATTATACAACATGCATTACTTTATAATGGCATATTTTGATCTTCTAGTGGGTAACATTATACAACAGATAGTTCTTTTTGCATTCAGACTGTTCTGTTTTGTTTTGTATTTAAAAACAAGTATGATGCATCATCCACTAGGAAAAGAAGAAAATGTGATTGTTTCTGGTATTTAGAGGTTTGTTCGAGCTCTTTCATGTCTGGATTTTTCTCTTAAATTTTGGGATGGTTTGTAAAAATGAGCAATTTATTCATTTATTTATTCTTTGTAACTCAAAATAATGTCAAAAATCAAAGCTACTAGTGTCATAGGGCTAGAACTTTAGTCTCGCAATCCGTGCAGCCTTAGGCGATCCTTTCGTTCAAACATGCCTAAGTCAGCCTAACACCAAACAATTGAAGGTTTACATAAAATTCCTCTAATGCACCAATTTATTTAGTGGAAGTAACACAAATCAAAAGAAGACTTAAAAGAATAGAATAGCCACAGGAAACAACGCACAAGAGGTGTTTGAGTAAATACTCTCAATTGTATCCACTTTATCAAAGAATACAAAAAAAAAACAATGAAACAATATATGATGAATGATTTACAAGTGAGAAGGAGACTCTCTATTTATAGTTGAGCACCCCTAAAACCAACGGTTTAAATCAAGTTAAATCGACAGACGAGATTAAGCCTATCACTACAATTAAAAGATTTACAAAATTTACACAATCAAATGATATCTAATCTTACAAGATATTATTCTCATCAATTTTCTAAGATTAGTTTTCCTATTTACCAAGGTATCCTAACTTTCCATATCTGCATCATTGGGCTAACCAGACTTCAAACGGACATGCTTCTTCAATAGCTCTTTGAATCAGGCCAGATCTTGTAGGTCAAATGATCCCCATCTAAACGATAGACCTCTATAAGATGCATTTTGTGCGATGGTCACGAGTTTTAAACTGTAGCCCATGACATTCTTCCCCACCCATTCTCGCAATGCCTTCATTGCACATTCAGAATGACACTAACTTGATTTGCCTCGAAACTCTCTTGTCGCCTTAGCTCTTTCCCGACTAGTCTCACTATCGGGTCGTCCATTCCTTCGGATCTTTTGCCTCTGCTTTCATCGCCTCTTAACTCAAACCATTCCACTTGTTGGTACATCTCGTTGTCAAGAAGCCATGACTCTCACTTGACCACATTCTGACTCGCTTTGATTGGAATCCTCTTGATTCTCACAGCTAGCCTTCAAATTGTCCCCAGTCCCCCGACCTCCTTGCTTAATAACATTGAAAGGGTCCTTTTGTTCTTTCCAAGCCAAAAAGTTAGAATGCAAAACACTATCAAAGTGTTTGAAATGTACCTTACTCGTAATATTTGCTCTGGTCAACTGTCTAGTTTGCATCACCACTTTCTCAAAGCCTGATGAAGAAACCACCTCTCCCATAGGTGGTAGCTCATTCGATGAATCAACAAAAATGAGTATCATTGATCCTAGCTTCAAAGTTTGCATCGCTAATTCTTCCTCTAAGTCTGATGTACAACTCACCTCTTCCTTAGGTGGAAGCCTTGTTAATGACTCAGCAAATTCTTCCGTTTTCCTAGAATTGAGCCTCATTGGTCTTAGCTTTAACGTTTGCATTGCTACTTCTTCCTCTAAGTCTGATGTTAAAGTCACCTCTTTTTTAGGTGGAAGCCCATCTGATGACTCAATAAGCTTCGATGTTTCCTTTTCCTTGACCACTGCTAACTTGAATTGCTTTGGGCAGTTTTGCAACTCATGCGGATCATGGCACAAGAAGCATTTCACTCGCTTCTTCTTGCTCCTCTTTTCCCTTGCTTGAACCAAGCTTCTTAGGTCCTTTGTCTGACCCATCATCCCATTTGATGGCAAACTTCTTCAGACATTTTCGCAACTTATGCGGACCATGACATAAGAAGCAGTCCACTAGCTTCTTCTCGCTTTTGGCTTCCTTGGCTTTAGCACCTCTTGCACTTAATCCAAGTCTCACGGCCTTATCTTTCGGCTTGCCTTCTTAGAAAGCATGAATTTTTTTAACATATGTGAACCGTCGTAAAGAAAACATGTGATCTTGCTGATGATCGCTAAACTAACTAAAAATTCAACTTAGGCAAACGCACCTTAGAAATAGCGTATCCACTAGGACTAAAAATACTAGTACTTACTATCTTTTTATTATCTAGCCTAAGAATTAAATGGATGCTTTTTAAACTAAGATTAACTATATAATTAACTAATAACACGAAAAAGATTAAAGTTGGAAAATACTTTTGGAAAACCGATGGAGAAGATAATACCCAAGGAAGAGTCCGCCTAGTCTTCATTTATTACTTTTGAATTAGACGATTTATTCGCTTGACTTAATCCGTAATAATCCCTACCTTATGTTAATATCTCTTTCGAGACTAAAAACAACTGACTCTAGGTTGATTAATCGAAATCTCTTTTTAATTAAAACCCCTATTGTCGCATTAACTCGATTTATGGACTCCCTTATTAGATTTGACTCTAATTCGACAGGTTTATGTCGTCCTATCTCTAGGATTGCATGCAACTCCACTTAATTATAGAAGATCTACTCTTAAACAGGGACTTTTGCTACACTGAATAAACACATCAAAACCTGAATTAATATCCTGGAATATTAAAACAAGGATTAAAAATCATAATTAAGAATAAGACAAGCATTTATCATATAATTCAAATAATAATAAGATCTATCTTAGGCTTCATCTCCCTTAGGTATTTAGGGAGTTTAGTTTATAACGATGGGGGAAAACATCTCAAAATTGGGAAAACAACAAAACATAAAGAAAACCCAAAGAACTTCAAGGAAATTGAATGGAGATCTTCAATCTTAAAGTAGATCCTGCTTCCAAGCTGATTCCGATGGCTGTCTTCGAGTATTCTCTGCATTCTACCTTATGTGTCCTCTTTGATCCTCTTTTTTTGTGTTTAAATAGGCTTTGGAATGCCTAAAATAGCCCAAAATTAGCCTTTTTCGAGTAGAATTAAAATAGGTCTCAACAGGGACACGGCCGTGTGGCACGCCCGTGTGGTGGTGCTCAAGCCCTGTGCAATTTTGATATGGTTTTAAGTCGACACGACCATTACACACAAGTGTGTGGTCTGCCCGTGTGACTAACACGGGCATGTGGATTACCTGTGTTGAAGTGTCTGGGCTGTGTGTAGCACTGAAATAAACCTATTTTGTCCGTTTTTCCCTTTTTCTCGCACTTTTCGCTTTCTTATGCTCATCTGGATATAAAACATGAAATTAAAGGATTAGGAGCATCAAATTCACTAAATCTTATGATAAATTATCTGAAAATATGCCAAGCTTAGGATTAAAATATGTTACTTTTGAGGTTTATAAAATATCCCCACACTTAAGAATTTGTTTGTCCTCAAGCAAAATCCTCATCTCACATTTAAAATAAATTCTTCTCAACTTATAATTCTCATCGAAAATGTTTCAAAGTAATCCGCAAGTAATCATACATCGAGAATTCAACTGAAAGAACATTAAAGTTTCAAACGATCCAAGTTGAGCATTTTAATCATAAGATCATAGGCATCCCCCTTTATCTAAGTGATTACCTTTAATTCCAAATCGACAAGGGTTGACATTCTCCCTGAGGATTCACTCAAATCACTCAAAGTGTTTAAGGTTTAATAATTAAGCACTCAATAGTCAAACATGAAAAGTTATTACCATAGGCTTGCATAAAAATCAAACATCCACCACTATAAATTAGATGATACACAAATCAAAAGGTCTTTAACAGGGTTGTAATGGGGCTTGGGTTAAAAGTGTAGATAAAGGCTGAAAAAGAGGGTTAGAATCAAAATTAATTTAATTTATTACCAAACTTAGAAAAATAAAGCTAATTGCTGAATTACAAACAGGTGCCAGAATTAAAACTATCCAAAACTAATGAGTGAGCTTTTTCTCAATATAATAACTCTAACTTATCCAAGCTCTTTATAATATGCAATTATATGAATATAAAATACAATTTTTTCTTTTTTTTAAGAATAAGACAAATACAAAATTAGAAAGTACATAAAAAAATAATTCAGCAACTGAAATGAACGAACATAGTTAGGTAACTAATCAAATCAAATCTCGATAAAAAAAGAGTTAATCAAAAGAGAGAAATTCTTAACGAGTCAAAAAAGGTTAAGTTGTGGGTTATCATTAAGGGGAAAATCAAGAAACAATGATTAAGGCTCAAAGGGGTTCACTAAGGGTCAATTATGTGGGTAGGCTTTTTATGGGGTAAGTGGGTTAAAACCTAGGTGCTTTTATCATCTTAGTATATCAAATCAAAGGTGTGGTCTCGACATTTATAATCGATGCAAGTTCTAGTATAACAAATCAGCATTGATTCACTCATAACCATCAATAAAAGTGAGCAAGAACAATATATGCTCTAAACGGCTCAAAATCTCACAAAAATTATAGGTTTTTGATGCCAATCCTGTAAATTCAAAACTTTAAGATATTACTCGATTCAGGGAAACAAACTAGCAATTTTAATTCTCAAAATTGCAACTTATCATGCTTGATTCTCTATTGTCCTCAAGTTTAAATAATCAATGCATAATTACCTATGTTTTAATTTAAAACATATAAATAAAAGTCATAAATCAATCAAAATTCATTCTAATAGTAATATGAGAAAATTATTTGAGAACAAGATATAATTCAGGGATTTTCTGATAATCATAATATCATAACCTCCCCACACGTAAGATCTCAATGTACAAAGATAGATAATAACAATATAAGCATAATATCATAAAAGAGGGGGAGAAGCAAAACTGCCCTGAATTTAGATGTAGTCCTTGGAACAGTGAAAGCGGGTTTATAGACATTGGAAATGATGTGCATGTGGACCTAGGCAGAGGTGAAGGTGATGGTAGAGGTTGGGTTCCACAATCACAGCGCCAAGCGAAGAGGTTATCGTAGTGGTCGGTGTCGTGGTGGCTATAGTCATGGTTGAGCAGGACATGGCATCGTGGATTATCTTTCCCCATAGGATTGTTTGTATATTCCTAAATAGCACTAATGGACTGAAACTTTTGAAACTGAGATATCACCAGTAATGTTTTAGGAAGTTATATCGATGGGGTTGTTATGGTTACTTATAAAGGAACAACCATAAAATTAAGGGGTTCAAAATATACTAATAAAAGTCTTTTAGAACATGAAAAATGAAAATAAATAAAAAATAAAAAAAAAGGGAAAGGAAAACAAAGTGAAAATAAATGGACTCAAAAGTCCTCATCGGCAGCTAGATCATGAGGTGGTGGTGCTGGAGGCGAAATGTGAAAATGCTGGCAAATCTGCTGCAAAGTCGCCTCTATGCTGTCGAATCGTTGAGTGCAACATTGCTCGAATCGATTCAGGTGATCAGAAATTTCTGTTAATGAAGTAGCCGCATGAACTAGTTTGGAACTCGGCGGTGGAGGAGAAGGTGGGTTCTCTTGGAAGGAAGGGATATCGTCAGTAATATCCTCGGGGTCATCTGATCAATAGCTTGTGCTAATTGGTATTGAGGAGGACCGAATCCATGACGACGCTCTCTCATCCTCATGTGAAGCATACTTGAGATACCCTGTGGGGACATCTGATCGATGAGTGTGAGTGATGAGGATTGCGCCAATGTGTTCAGGAGCCCAAAGTGTCGAGCTAGACGAGTCACGTAAGGGCCGATGCTGATGACTCCCTTTCGGTGTCGTTCGATTTGATGGCAAAAGTGAGGGCGATGAAGTCTGCAAGATCGAAAACATGCTATTGCCTCATGCTCCTTAAGAAGTATGCGTGTAAGTGTTAACGACGCCAGTGCTCTCTCGTCGCCCTGTTAAGGTGTGAGCTAGAAGGGCGTGGAGATATCGTAATGCTGGAGATAGAGCCGATGCCTTGGACCGGCTGGGGTCATAGATGCTCGTAGTAGGAATGAGGGCTGCCCAACATGAGAAAAGTGCGTAATGGATGTGACGGTGGAGATGGGGAAAATTGTCGGCCTCCATAAAGTTTTCTGTATAAAGTCCCAAGGCAACTCCGAATTCTGGGACACTCAATTGTCGCACTAGACCACCAAAACGAAATTGGATTGTGCCTAGGTCATCGTACACTGTCATAACCGTCTACAACTGAAATGTCGAACAAAGTTCCAAAGTAAACTCCAGGTATGTTGGCTCAATAATGTCGAAGAAACGGTCACAGGGAGCAGTAGCGAGGAGGGCCCGGACTGAGTCAGCAAGATGGATTTGTTCTAATGCAGCCCAGTCGATGCACTGACCCATGCCAAGGGGTCAGGCACGTAGAATTTGAAACAACTCCTCCTGAGGTCCCGGTGGAAATTGGAGGAAGGGGTGGCGTATCTCAATAGTCGTAGTTGAGGATGTCGCTCCTCTCTATTTTTGAGAAGCGGGAACTGTAGTCTTTTTACCACAAGTATTGGTTATAATGTTCCTAAAATAATACGTTAGCAAATAATCCTAATTAAAAAATTACTCCTAAAACATAATATTCGGAATCCAAATATGCAACTTTATAAAGTGATTCTAAATAAAAAGTAGATAATTAAACAACTAAATAAGTAAAATCCAAACTAAATAGGAATTAGAACTCAAAGATAAAGTAACCTATACTAAAAATAAATATTAACAATAGTAACTAAGAATTGGCAGAACATAATCATATTTAGACAAGAATAGTAAAATGTAAAAATAATAGAGTGAACAAATTATATGTAAAGAACGCATGCCAGATAGACATCAAACAGTGGGTAATCATAGGAATAATAATGAATAATGGAAAGAAAAGAAAATAATGAAGAAATAGAATAGGTAATAAGCATAAGAAATAACTAACATAAAATACTTACTATTATAATCAAAATAGTAATTGTTAGGGGTGAAAGAGGGAACCAGAAGAAGTGATCGGAGATGCGGATGGTAGTGTGGTACATAAGAGTACGATGGTGCTTGGTGGTCAGATGGAAATGGGAAAAAGGGAAGAAGAGGGGAGAAAAGGAAATGGAAAGTAGAGAGGAGGAAAATGGTAAATGGGAAGATAGTGAGTGGGGGTTTCTATTGACGGTGGCTCATCGAGGAGTGCTGGCCGGAGTAGAGGGTAAGGCTTGTGGCGGAAAGGAGGTGAATAGTGAAAAAGGGGGTGTGAATAGTAGGTTTAAATAGGGATAGGGTTAATTTTAGGGTTAGGGTTTCAATTAAAAAGGGGGCCACGGTCGTGCAGGCCCCGTTTTGGGCCACACGGCCTTGGCTCATGCCCGTGTGTCCCACTCCTAGGCCATGTTTTTCGTGAAATTTGAGTCAGTATCGCACACGACTTTTAAGACACACCTGTGATCACAAGGCCGTGTGCTCGTTCATTCGCTTCTTCCATGCCCGGGTCATATTCTCCACGCCCGTGTTCTGTAGTCAGGATTGCCCACGGCTTTTGGGCACGGCCGTGGGATCTGCCCGAGTTCCATTCTGACTTGTTGAAAATTTCAGTATGTGTTCAGGTTCCCACACGGTCGTGTCACACGGCCGTGTTGATTTAACGTATTCCATGCTCATGCTGATTATTGGGAAATTGGAGTGCGTTTCACCATGGTCTAAGACACGCCCGTGTCTCTCAGCCGTGTGCTCCACATGACCATGGCTAGTTATTGCAGCCTGGTGGTACTCTGACTTGGGAAAATACATGTCTTATTTTAACACGACCATGGACACGCCCATGTCTCCAACCTGTGGTGAGTATACGGCCTAGAACATGTCCGTGTGTCAGGCCGTGTGTGCCAAAAATACCTGCAGTTAAATTATGAAAATTGAAAGAAAAATAAAGTTATTTAGTGGGGTTAGTGCTTGAGTTTCCTCTCGAGAAGTGCTTATTTAAAGTCTAAGCTTGACTTTACCCTGTGGACATATTTAAGCAGGTTCGCGGAGCCGTAGCTCTTCTCCACTATCTTTAAAATCCTCACCATTATAAAGTTTAAGACGATGTCCGTTTACCTTGAAAGTACCTTGGGTTGGATGACTTACCTCTACTGTGCCATATGGAAAAATGGTTTGGACTACGAAAGGACCCGACCATCGCGGTTTTAGCTTCCCAGGAAACAATTTGAGCCTTGAGTTGTAAAGTAGGACAAGATCTCTAGCTTCAAATTGCTTGTGTTGCTTTAAACTAGCATCATGGTGGTGCTTCGTTGCTTCCTTGTATAATCGTGAGTTCTCATACGCATTAGCTTGCCATTCATCTAACTCGTTTAGCTACATCAATCTCTTATCACTTGCGAGTTTGGGATCAAAGTTTAGGAATTTTATATTCCAAAATGCTTTATGTTTTAGTTCAAATGGTAAATGACAATTTTTACCATAAACAAGACTGTAAGGAGATGTTACTATGGGGGTCTTAAAAGCAGTTTCATAAGGCATCATCTACTTTCATTGCCCAATCATTCCTATTTTCCTCCACAGTCTTTTCTAGGGTATGTTTAAGCTCTCAGTTTACGACTTCGACTTGTCCACTAGTTTGAGGATGGTAAGGGGTAGTTGTTCTGTGGTAAATTCCATATTTCTTAAGGGTTTTATCAAATTGAGCATTACAAAAATGAGTACCCCTATCATTGATAATTATTCTAGGTGTTCCAAATCGAGAGAAGAGTTTCTTAAGGAACCTCACCACCACTCTAGCATCATTAGTAGATAAAGCTTGGGCTTCCACTTATTTGGACATATAATCAACGGGTACTAAGATGTATTTATTCCTAAATGAGCTAGGGAATGGACCCATAAAATCAATACCCCATACATCAAATATTTCACATGAAAGCATGTACGTTTGAGGCATTTCATCATGTTTAGAGATATTACCTGATGTAAAACCTGATTCAAGTGTTTTATGTGCGGTCCTAGTTCCACTGTAATGTCCTCCAGTCAGTCTTGAGGGCAATGTTCCAAGATTTTAATTGCTTCTGACTTCGTAACGCATCTTCTAATAACTTGATCTGCACATATACAGAAAAAAATGATATTCCCCAAAATAGTTTTTTACATCAGTAAAGAATAGTTTCTTTTGCTGATGTGTCAACCCTTTTGGTGTAACATTAGCAGCTAAATAATTTACAATGTCTGCAAACCAAGGTTTCTCAGAGTCAGATATAGCAAAGAGTTGTTCTTTAGGGAACGAGTCATTTATGTAACACCCCGAACCCGAGACCGTCGCCGGAGTCGAACACGAGGTGTTAACAGACTTTAAACCACTTATAAAAAAATTTCCCAGACATTGCCAATCTGCGTACTAGTTGCTTTAAAAATCATATCTTGAGTTCAGAAACTCAGAATCCAGTTCCGTAAATTTTCCCTGAAACTAGACTCATATGCCCATCTACATGTTTTTTTCTAGAATTTTGGTTGGGCCAATTAGTACAGTTTATTAGTCAAATTCTCCCATGTTATAGGGATCGACTACACTGACCTTTGCGCATTACGACTTGGATATCTCCCTGTACAGGGCTTCAATACTGATGCCGTTTGTTTCTATAGAAACTAGACTCAGAGAGGAATCTATACATATATGGCATGACTCATAATTGTCTCTGGTTAATTTATAATGAATTTCCAAAGTCGGAACAGGAAATCCAGAAACCGTTCTGGCCCTGTCTCACGAGAACCTAAATATCTCTTAACATACTGTCCATATGACCATTTCGTTACTTTCCTATGAAAATAGATTCATCAAGGTTCGTTTAAATAATTTATTCACTATTTAATTCCCTTCCTACTATTTTTAGTGATTTTCCAAATCTACATCACTGCTGCTGTCAGCATCTGCCTTTAAGGTAGACTTTACCTATTTCATAGTTTCCATGATTCAACTAGCCCTTTTAGCATAAATAGCACAATTTATGATAGTGATTAACCATTCCCATGGCCAATCCTTGTTAAGCATATCCACACCTCTCAATAACCATATCCATACCAAATGATTATAACATTATACTCAAACATATTTAAGCCATTTTCGCATGGCTAACCAAAATTATACAAGTCCAAAGGGTCCATGACCCACAACAAAAGGGTAGTCCTATACATGCCATATCCAGAGTTCAACTAAAAGAGTACCAAAAGGGCTTTGATAGTGTGGATGACTTCGACTTCGATGATCCCGAATCCGATATCCGACGAACAAAATCTATAAAACAGAGAGCCAAAGCAACGGGGTAAGCATTTTAAAGCTTAGTAAGTTTCAAGTAATGAAATCGGCTTTGACTAATGTATTACATTCACATAGCTAAATGGATCACTTTATTAATACACATTCTCATACACATACTTACTTCACACTTCATCAACATATACACACAAGGTATTAACCTATCTAAAAGTCGAAAGTTCGTTAGTCGATTGAACGGATACTATTAAAAACGAATCGACTTTTCCGATGCACACGCAAACATACCTTATCGTTTGGGTTTTTCGAGCGTATTAATTGAATGTATTACAGCACAACACGCTCACCTTCGAACCCAAGTTTCTTCGGAATTTAGCCGGATATAACCACAAGCACAAATGCCCTCGGGTCTTAGCCCGGATATATCAACTCGCACAAATGCCTTCGGGTCTTAGCCCGGATATATCAACTCGCACAAATGCCTTCGGGTCTTAGCCTGGATAAAATCACTAGCACAATTGCCTTCGGGTCTTATCCCGGGTATAGCAACTCGCACAAATGCCTTCGGGTCTTGGCCCGGATAAAATCACTACCACAATTGCCTTCGGGACTTAGCCTGGATATCATTCAAATGCTCATGCACACATATATCGACAATCATGACACATCCATATTTCACTTTCGTTACTAAGGCTCAAACACAAAGCATTTATTAAACCTTTCCAATTTCGGCTCAATAGCCACACACAAAGAGCATGATTTCAATTGGCTTTATAACATAGTCTCTATGCACATTCGGCTATCCATCATAGTATGACTAATCATTTCAATATAATTCAAGTAGGGTCATTACTCGAAGACTTACCTCGGATGTTGTCGAACAACTTTAATGGCTATTCAATTACTTTTTCCTTCCCTTTATCGGATTTAGTTCCCCTTTGCTCTTGAGCTTAAAGAATACAAATAGGAGTATTCAATATTTAAACCAATAATATGAATTTATTAATCACATTCGGCAATCACATATCATTAAATTTTCAAACCAAAATGTCATTATATGACCACATATACACATATCCATATACTTAAGCTCAATAATTATAATATAATATCATGTACTCACTTTAAGTATATTGCCGAATATACTTAATCATACATACACCTAACCAAAATAATTTCTAAAATCTTTATATCATTTATACACTAAGCCGAATACTCTTACCAAGTTCACCTATATTCTTCAACAAATTCTTCATTGATCAAACACATATTCGGCTAAAGAAGTGGCAATTTTAGCAACTTTTGATTTAATACTTAATCAATTATAATACATCTAAATATTCTTTTCATATTATTAACTCAAATCACATACATTATTTAATATAACATTTTCACCTTCGGCATTAGTATCAACCATAGTAGCCGATTCTTCCTACTTTGTACCCATGCATCTATTTGATCCTTAGTTAGTTCAAACACTCACACACTAAGATTCATCCAATTTTAACAAGAAATAAAATCCTTAATCCTCAAACTACCATGGCCGAATGTTATAACCCAAGCCATATATATTGTTCCTCAAGGCCCTTCAAGGACCACATTCGGCACCTCCTTAATAACAACCCAAATTTCAACCTTCAAGAAAGAAGAAAAAAAATATATGTGCTAAGAGCTTCAAACTACTTGGCCAAATATCAAACCTCCTAACAATCAAAACTTAAGCCATGGAATGATTAGAACTTGAACTAACCACCTTCTTTATACAAAATTTTCCAAGAATTTCAAGGTACTTACCACTTCTTAATCCTCATCCAAACCGAACATAAAGCAAGAGAACTCTTTCTTCTTCCTTTGATTTTTCGGTCAAGAAGAACAAAGAGGATGAAGCCTTTTTTTTCTTCTAGTTTCGGCAAAATGGGGGAGCAAGGATGAAACAACTTTGGTTTCTCCTCCCACTCCCCTCATATTTTATTGTTCTTAACACAACATGTTGTCATAAACTTTTCATAATATGTTTTACCCATCACAATTTGTCTATCCACCTTGTCATGGCCGGCCACTACTATTTAGGGGGGAATTTGACATGCAAGTCCCCCCTTTTTATTTCATGCACTAATAGGTCCTTATGCTTTGACCTATCACATTTCAAAATTTTCTCACATAAGTCCTATTTACTAAAATTCACCTACAATTAAACAAAATTCAAACACGAAATTTTCACACATGCACATGTACATATAATGAGCATCAATTATGACGGTTAATTATTTTTATGACTCGGTTTAGCGGTCCCGAAACCACTTCTCGACTAGGGTCAATTTTGGGCTGTCACAATTTATCTCATGTTCATCAAGCTCCTTAAAAAGTGAGTTTTCTAATCTGGATAGATGATCTGCTGCAAGATTTTTCACTCCCTTCTTATTTTGAATTTTTATATCAAATTCCTGCAACAATAATATCCATCTTATTAGTCAAGGTTTTGCATCTATTTTAGTAAGGAGGTATCGAAGAGCTGAATGGTCAGTGTAAACAACAACTTTAGATAATATTAAATATGGTCTAAATTTATCGAATACAAAAACCACAACCAACAATTCTTTCTCAGTCGTCGTATAATTTTCTTATGCGGTTGTCAATGTCTTGCTAGCATAATAGATTGGTTGAAAATGCTTGTCTTTTCGCTGTCTAAGAACCGCACCTACTGCAAAATCACTCGCATCATACATTAGTTCAAAGGGTAAATTCCAATCAGGTGCAATTACAATTGGAACATTAATTAATTTATCCTTAAGAGTATTAAATGCTTCTAAACATTCTTGATTGAAATTGAAAGGCACATCTTTTTCTAGTAAATTCGTTAAAGGCTTAGCTATTTTAGAAAAATCCTTGATATATCTTCTATAAAATCTAGCATGACCTAAAAAGCTTCGAATAGCCTTAACTAACCTAAGGGGAGGTAATTTCTCAATAGTTTCAACTTTTGCCTTGTCAACCTTGATCCCTTTGCTAGAAATTTTGTGGCCTAACACAATCCCTTCATGAACCATGAAGTGACATTTTTCCCAATTCAGTACAAGGTTAGTTTCCTCACATCTTATTAGAACTCATTTTAAATTTTTAAGGCAAAGATGAAAAGAGTTATCGAATACCGAAAAGTTATCCATAAATACCTCCATAATGTCTTCTATGAGTTCATCAAAAATGGCCAACATGCATCATTGAAAAGTAGCAGGGGCATTACATAATCCAAAAGGCATTCGTCGATAAGAAAATGTACCATATGGACATGTAAATGTCATTTTCTCTTGGTCCTCAGGAGCTATTGGGATTTGGAAGTAACCAGAGAGTCCATCTAGGAAGCAATAATACATATGCCCAGATAATCTTTCCAACATCTGATCAATGAATGGTAAGGGGAGGGGATTTTTTCTTGTGGCATCATTCAATTTCCTATAGTCAATGCAAACTCTCCATCCTGTGACTGCTCATGTTGGGATCAATTCATTCTTCTCATTAGCCACAACAGTCATGCCTCCTTTTTTAGGGACAACATGCACAGGACTCACCCAAGAACTGTCAGAAATAGGATAAATAATTCCTGCATCTAGAAGTTTAATTACCTTAGCTTTTACGACTTCTTTCATGTTAGGATTCAGTCGTCTTTGAGTTTGCATACAAGGTTTATATTCAACTTCCATTAAAATTTTATGTGTACAGAAAAAAGGACTGATCCCTCTTATGTCAGAAATCTTCTAGGCTATAGCTCTTTTATGCTCCTTTAATACTAGAAGTAACTCGTCCTTTTCGGTTGGCTGTAAATCTGAGGCAATAATTACTAGTAACGTGGAATTATTTCTAAGAAATGCATATTCTAGGTGATTTGATAATTGCTTCAATTCCAATTTAGGAGGTTCTTCAACAGAGGGTTTTAATTTTAATTCCTTGTTTACCCCAATACCCTTATAGCTCTTCTATCTCAGTGAAGACTCATTAGAATTTAATTCGGCTTTTGCCTTACCTAACGCAAAATCATTGTCATTTACCTCCTCTCCTTGGGAAAGACAGAGTTCCAACGTGTCCTTATGAATGATTTCCTATAAAGAATCTTGAGTAGCATGATCAATAGAATCAATAAAATAACATGAGTCATCTTATTCTCTAGAAAATCTCACGGCATCATAAATTTTAAAAATAATCTCTTCGTCATCACCCTAAGCACAAGTTTACTGTCATCCACATCAATAAAAGCCCTAGTAGTGGCTAAAAATGGACTACCTAAAATTAAAGGCACCTCAACATCCTCATCCATGTCAAGCACAAAAAATTTAATAGAGAATATGAATTTATCTACTTTTACGAGTACATCTTCAATAATTCCCCTAGGATATTTAACAGATCTATCAGCTAGTTGAATACTCATCCTAGTAGGTTTTGGTTCCCCAAGGCCAAGTAGCTTGAACATTTTGTAAGGCATCAAATTAATGATAGTGCCTAAATCAGCTAGTGCCTTTTCAACATTTAAACTACCAATTAAGCAGGGAATAGTAAAACTTTCTAGATCTTTTAGTTTGGTTGGTAGTTTATTTTGGTAGTAAAACTTATTACAGGTTTTACCTTCTCATCCTCTTTCTTATCAACTTCTTATGGCAGCTTCTTTTCAGATTTAGTTAACACTTTCCCACTCCTTAGTGTAACTGCTTTCACATGCTCTTTTGGATTGCGTTCGGTGTTATTAGGCAGACTCTCGGGTGGTCTTTCTGAAATCATCTTAGCCAGCTGTCCTATTTGATTCTCGAGCCCTTGAATAGATGCTTGTTGATTTTTAAGTGCTGTTTCAGTGTTTTGAAAATGAGTTTTCGCTACTGAAATAAAATTTTTCATCATCTCTTCAAGGTTCGACTTTTTCTCTTGCTGGTAAGGTTGTTGTTGGAAGCCTGGAGGGGGTGGTGGTCTCTGATTCCCTTGGCCTCCCCATGAGAAATTTGGGTGGTTCCTCCAACCTACATTGTAAGTGTTACTGTAAGGATTATTTTGAGGTCGAGGATTATTACCCATATAATTTATTTGTTTGTTCTCCATGTTGGGGCTGTAGGGTAGGTATTCTAAATTGCTCGTTCCACCTCTACTTGCATCGCACTACATTACTGGATGTACTTGCGTAGAACCAAATAAATCATCAATCTTTTTATTCAAAAGTTCTACTTGATTTGAAAGCATAGTAACCGAGTCGACGTTAAAAACGCCGAATGTTTTTGTCAGCTTTGTCTTTATGACTTGCCACTGATAATTGTTTAGTGACATCTCTTCTATGAACTCATAAGCCTCTTCAGGTGTCTTATTATTGATGGTTCCACCAGTAGCTGCGTCGATCATTTGTCTAGTTGAGGGATTCAGACTGTTGTGGAAAGTTTGAACCTGTAGCCAAAGAGGTAACCCATAGGGAGGGCACCTTCTCAATAAATCCTTGTATCTCTCCCATGCATCATAAAGTGTTTTTAAATCCATCTGCACAAAAGAAGAGATATCATTCCTCAAC
This sequence comes from Gossypium hirsutum, assembly GCF_007990345.1. Lineage (NCBI taxonomy): Eukaryota > Viridiplantae > Streptophyta > Magnoliopsida > Malvales > Malvaceae > Gossypium > Gossypium hirsutum. The sequence continues at coordinate 45,557,259 of NC_053431.1, read as the reverse complement.
TTTGCTATTTCAGCTGACGAAAAATATTTAAGAAAAATTTTTTCAGTCATTTGTTCCCAAGTAGTGACTGACTCTTGTAGTAACGAGTTCAACCATTGTTTAACCTTATTCCATAATGAAAAGTGAGCAAATGGCATTAACAGAAATTCCATTGATCTTAAAGGTGTCGCAGAATTCCAGAAAATTTGCTAAATGAGTGTTTGGATCCTCATCTTGCAAACCATCAAACTGAACAAACTGTTGTATCATTTGAATCGTGCTAAGTTTCAGTTCAAAATTATTTGCAGCAACAGCAGGTCTAACTATACTCAATTCAGTTCTTGTTAAATTGGGCTTAGCATAGTCGTACATAGTACGAGGAGCAGGATTCTGATTCACTGGATTTGCGACAACCACAGGAGGTAGCGAATTATTTTGATTTTTAGCCATCTCCTCGATGTTATTGGTATCATCCTCATGCTCTTCCTCTATATACCGTAGACTTCGCCTTATCTTTCTAAGATTTCTACGGGCTGTGCTTTCAATTTCACTGTCAAAAAGTAGAGGCCTGACGTGTTTCTTCTAGTCATAAACTATAAAAACCTGCCAAAAGCAAATAAAAGAAAAATTAGTAATTAAAATAAAAACAAATTTAAATAAAAATAAAAATGGCTAAATTAATAAAAATTAAGTGTTCCTAATATCTTAGTCCCCGGCAACGGCGCCAAAAACTTGATGCTTGCTAAACTAACTAAAAATTCGACTAAGACAAGCTCACCTACCGAATAGTAGTTTAGTTATGGTGAGACTGGAAATATCGTATCCACAAGGACTAAAAGTACAAGTAATTACTATCTTTTTATTATCTAGACTAAGAATTAAAGGGATGTTTTTAAACTAAGATTAACTATCTAATTAACTAAGAACACTACAAAGATTAAAGTTGGAAAATACTTTTGGAAAACCAATAGAGAAGACAATACCCAAGGAAGAATCCGCCTAGACTTCACTTATTACTTCTGCATTAGACAATTTATTTGCTTGACTTAATCCGTAAGAATCCCTAGCTTATGTTAATATCTCTCTCGAGACTAAATACAACTGACTCTAGGTTGATTAATCGAAATCTCTTTCTAATTAAAACCCTTATTATCACATTAACTAGATCTATGAACTCCCTTATTAGATTTGACTCTAATTCGGCAGATTTATGTCGTCCTATATCTAGGATTGCATGCAACTCCACTTAATTATGAAAGATCTACTCTTAAACAGGGACTTTTTCTGTACTGAATAAGCACATCAAAACCTGAATTAATATCCTAGAATATTAAAGCAAGGATTAAAACTCATAATTAAGAATAAGACAAGTATTTATCATATAATTCAAATAATAATAAGATCTATCTTAGGTTTCATCTCCCTTAGGTATTTAGGAAGTTTAGTTCATTACGATGGGGGAAAACATATCAAAATTGGGAAAACAACAAAACATAAAGAAAACCCAAAGAACTTCTAAGGAAATTGAATGGAGATCTTCAGTCTTGAAGTAGATTCTACTTCCAAGCTGATTCCGATGGCTGTCTTTAAGTATTTTCTTTCTTCTACCTTCTGTGTCCCCTTCGATCCTCTTCTCTTGTGTTTAAATAGACTTTGGAATGCCCAAAGTAGCCCAAAATTAGCCTTTTTCGAGTAGAATTGAAATAGGTCTTGACAGGGACACGACCGTGTGGCATGCCCGTGTGGTGGTGCTCAAGCCGCGTACAATTTTGATATGGTTTTAAGTTGACACGGCCATTACACACGGGCGTGTGATCTGCCCGTGTGTCTAACATGGGAGTGTAGATTACCCGTGTGGAAGTGTATGGGCCGTGTGCAGCACTGAAATAAACCTATTTTGTCCATTCTTTTCCTTTTTCTCGCACTTTTTCGCTTTCCTATGCTCATCTGGACATAAAATATGAAATTATAGGATTAGGAGCATCAAATTCACTAAATCTTATGATAAATCATCCGAAAATATGCTAAGCATGGGATTAAAATATGTTACTTTTGAGGTTTATCACTTGCCACTCTTTTTTTTAGGTTTCCTCTTCCCAACTTGTGGTTTCCCGTTACCACCATTGCCGTTGCCATTACCATTATCTTCCTCGTGATTCCTTTCATATATGCCCTTTTCCTTGGACTTGGAAGACTCAAGCTTGTCTTCCACTAGACCCAACTTGACCATGGACTCCACTACCGTCATGGTTTTCGATAGCTCTTGGACACCTTATTGTTCCAATTCCTCTCTAAACCACAACTTTAACCCATTTTGGAAAGAAAAAAATGCCTCAATCTCGGTCACATCTGAAATTTGGAGCATGAGTTCCTTGAACTCTCAAACATATTCCCTCACTATGCCTCGTTGTGTAAGCCATCGCAACTTTGCTCGAGCTTCCTCTTCGGTAAAGTTTTGATAAAACTTCCTTTTTAACTCATGTTGGAACTCTTCCCACATCCTAATCTCACTATTCCTTTTATCTGTGGACTTGCCTTGCCACCATAAAAGCACAATATCAATAAGAAACATGGAAGTAATTTGACCTTAATCCCATCCTCCATGATGCCTTTAAGATAATGCTTCATCCTTCACAAGAAATTGTCTACATCACATGCAAATCTTGTCCCTACAAACTCTTTTTTCTCTGGGACATCTACCTTGCAATTTAGTGCTGCACTTGACACTCCATTCCCTATGGTTTCTCAACACAAGGTAAGCTCCTCTATTCTTTTCTCAAAGCCTTCATCGTGACCATTGTTTCCTCCTTCAAAGCCAATACCATGGCTTAAAGATCATCATTCCTCTCTGTTAGCTTATTTCTAGTGGAATTTAACAACTATTGTACCTTTTTCACATTTGAATTGAGAGACAAACACAAATTCCCTAGATTGTTCCCGCTAGTCTTCGAGTGATTCCTTCACGTCCCCCATGGACTCTTAAAGATTGGCCACTCAGTCCTCAACAGCTGACAACTTTTCCTTTAATAGGATTGGTTTTTTGCCCACCAATGGGTCTCATTTGACTCATTTTGATTGGCAACTTTTTTTGACATCTCGATAGTGCCTTCACAACCCAAGCTCTGATACCAACTATCACGGGACTAGAGCTTTAGTCTCTCAATCCATATGACTTTAGGTGATCCTTTCGTTCAAACATGCCTAATTTAGCCTAACCACCAAACGATGAAAGATTTATAAAGAATTTGTCCAAGGCACCAATTTATATAGTAGAAGCAACACAAATCAAAAGAAGGCTTACAAGAATAGAATATCCATAGAAAATAATGCATTAGAGGTGTTTAACTAAATGCTCTCAATTGTATCCATTTTTTTAAATAATACAAGAAAAAATGAAATAATGGATGAATGAGTGATTTACAAGTGAGGGGGAGGTTATCTATTTATAGTTGAGCTTCCCCAAAACCGATGGTCTAGATCAAGTTACATCGACGGACGAGATTAAGCCTATCCCTACAATTAAGGGATTTACAAGATTTACACAATCAAATAATATATAATCTTACAATATATTATTCTCATAAATCTTCTAAGATTAATTTCCCAATTTACCAAAGTAGCTCAACTTTCCATATCTACATCATTAGGCCACCTAGGCTTCAAATGGACAGGCTTCTTCAAGAGCTCTTTGAATCGGCCAACTTTCGTGGGTCAAATGATCCCTATCTAAATGATAGACCTCTATAGGGTGCATATTGTGTGATGGTTATGGGCTTTGAACTGTGGCCCGTGACACTAGGAGCCACTTAGTAAGTGCCTAAAAAGTAATAAACTGAAATGACAACTTCTTAATTTCTTTTTTGGTTTATAAGCTAATCAAGCTGTTGTTTTTTCCTAAACCCAAACATTAGAAATCTTGACAAATTTTGGTTTAATGATTTAAGGTGGACTTTATACAGTGTAGTAGAGATCCTGTTGGATTGTGAAGAGAAATCATGAAATAATGGCCATGTGTATCATAGTCCAAATGTACATGTTGAAGCTTCATTGTTATTAGAGCATTCTTGTGATCTTGTCCTAGCTAAATGGTACTGGTAATATTAGGTAGTGTGATCACAAAAATGTTTTTTGGATTGAGAAATCATTTCATACTTTGATATATGATTCGATTTTAAGTGTTAAAGTCTTTGAACGTCTCTTTCTCAGAGTAGACCTAAAGAACTTTTTATATATATTTCATCTGTAACAAGTTATATTCTTTTAAGTCCCACAAGGGATCCAATGCATTCCTAATGTACCAACAAGTTTTCTTGTGAAAAGAGGAGATTACTCATGCTTTATGTTATTCATATTTGAATATGCATCCCACACAAATATATTTAATTTGTTTATATTTATTTTAGATATATAGAGAATCATTCTCTCATAAACATACAATATATATTTTTATATTTCATCAACAAAGTTGTATATTTTACCAATTAGCACAGTTATGAAAGATTCTTTATTGTTGTAGTAGTAGTAAATTGACACATAGAGAGCACAATGCACCATTCTTTTATGTTGGTTTTTAATTTTAATAGTATAGTTCCCTTCCATGGTTCCCGTTGGGTTGATTTTTAGTTTGTGTTAAATTATATAATAAAAATCTAAAGCTTAAAATATGTTCTAAATCTCTATACATTTTATACATTTGGAATTTAATTTTCCTACTTTTATTTTCAAGTTTCTTTAGTTTTCAAATTTGAAAATTCAGGTCTAGTTGTTACCACTTTTAAAATTATTCTATTAAATTCTTTAGTGCTACATTTTAAAATTTTAAAAAATATACGTAGTCATGTAATGAAAAAAATAGTGTTGAAAATACTAATTAGATTTTTTTCATAAAAATACCCATTCAAATTTGTCATTATAAAATAAATTATTTATGTTGGAATGGTGCTCTTAAGAAAAGTTGACTTTGACATTCTAAATGAAATAAGTAACAATAGCAATTATTTAAACTAACTAATAACGTTAAACAAAATAGAAGGATCAAATCATGTCAAAATTAAAGTATATAGATTAAATCATAAATTTTAGCATAATGTAAGGACCAAAATTGAAATTTGACATTTGTTTAAAAGAAAAAGTAACGCAAACTTAAAAGAAATGAGAAACCACATGTCAATATCTAAGATATTATTGCATCCAAATTATATATAACAACATAATATTTTAATCGAAAAGTTAAGAATATTAACTGTTTGGAGTAAATAAAATTATACAAATTTAAGGAACAAATTATGTTAGTAATTGAAGTATAGAGATTAAATATCAAGTTTAAGCATAATAAAAGGACCAAAATTGAAATTTAACCATTTTTCTTAAAAAAAGAAAGAGACAGCAAAGGTGGACCCATGGCATGTGAACAACAACATGGACACTACTTTTATATATAAGTTGACAAGAATAGGGTAATCTCTTGCCTTTTATTGATAGACTTCAAGGGTATATATAAATCTATATAGTAGTAGTTACGTAGGAATCAAATTGCTAAAAGATGTTATCCCATAATAATATCCTAACACCCGCCTTAAGTTGGAGCATGCAGATCATAAATGCCCAACTTGCTGAGAAGATATTCAAATTGCTGTTTACCAAGTGCCTTTGTAAAAATGTCAGCCAACTGAACGAAGGTCAGTACATAAAAAAGTACAATCAACCCATCCTGGATTGCATCCCTAACAAAGTCACAATCCACTTCAATATATTTACTATGCTTGTGAAATACGAGATTCTGTGCAATATGCAGCGCAGATTGCCTATCACAAAATAAAAGAATTGCTTTAGGATGATGAACACCTAAGCTCAATAGCAACGTCTTATTCCACTTGAGCTCACAAGTGATGGAAGCCATAGACCTATACTCAGCCTCAACAGAAGAATGTGAAACAATATGTTGTATATTAGTTTTCCAAGAAATAGAAGATTGTCCTAGAAAAACAAGTCAGCCAATAAGCGAATCCCAAGTTAACAAACAAGCAACCATTCTGAAGAAGACCACCCTTTCAAGGACAAATCACTATTAGATAGCAAAAGAATCCCTTGACTATAAGAGCCTTTCAAGTACTGGATAACACGCAGAGTCGCATCGTAATGGTCCTGCCTTGACTCATGCATAAATTGGGATAAGACATGAATAGAGTATGCCAAATCTGGTCTAGTCACTACCAAATAAATCAAACAACCCATTGAACGTTATACGACTCAAGATCAGACAAAATCATCCTTGTAATATGCGCTAATTTATGATTTTGCTCTATTGGCGATCCTACGGGCTTTGCTCCCAAAAGACCCACCTCCAAAATAATATCAAGTGCTTATTTCCTTTGATACGGAAATAACTCCAAAGAGCTAGAGCTATCTCTATCCCCAAAAATTATTTCAAATACCAAGATCCTTCATATGGAAGCAAGAATTGAGATATCCCTTAAAAGTTTTCAAAGCAGTGAAATCTTCCCAAAAATAAGTAAATCATTAACATAAAATAGAACATTAGTGCGTACAGTTTCCTTACTGTATGTAAAGAGAGAATAATCAGAATATGATTGAAAAAATCCATACCCTTTTAATGCAGTAACAAGCTTCGCAACCAACACCAAGGAGCCTGTTTCAACCTACACTAAGACTTGTGCAAACAACAAACCATTTTAGACTTATCAGGAGCAAAACCTAGACCAAATTGCATGTAGATCTCTTCATCGAGATCACAATACAGGAAGCATTGTGGACTTCCATTTGATGTAACTCCTAATTTTTTGAAGCTGCAATAGCTAAGAAAGCACAGAAAATCGTCATTTTTTCCATAGGTGCGAAAGTTTTATTATAGTCAATACCTTCTACTTGGTGATTACCAAAACAACAAGATGAGCTTTAAGTCTCCCAATGCTTCCATCAGAGTTATATTTAATCTTGTACACCATTTACTACCTACTGCTTTCTTTCCAAGAGGAAGTGTTTCCATAGACCAAGTGTCGTGATCCTCTGGAGCACAAATATCCTTTTGTATAGCATCATGCCATCCTGCATCCTTCACAGCCTCTTTAAAAGACTATGGCTTGATCCCTGCAGTAATAGATACAAGAAAATTTCAGTGTTTCACAGTAAATTTGTTACAATTAACATAATATAGTATAGGAAGTGGAGTACATGAGGAAGGCTCTGAAGTAGGTGAGGTAGGAGATGGACTTTTCTTTATGAAGATATACGTGAAAAAATCATAAAGCTTCACATAGGGAAATTTTTTTGATTCCCTTGTCCCAATTCAGGTGCATCATTAGCCAAAGCCCGTTGTACCGCTGTGTCATTGGAGGAAGAATAAGATATCACAGGTGTCGAAAGAACTCACAGGTGGTGAACTCACAGGCTGCGAAGTAGCAAGCATAGGAACTGTAGCATGTTGCAACACCTTTGACTTACCAAAATATGTATCAATAATTGTGTCTGCTCTTGCATATGGTAGGGGAGCATTGTCAGGCTCAATGGTTGTAGCATTCTCATCCGAATACAAAACAATATCCTCAAAAACTTTCACATCGCGAGGCACAAAGAACTAGAATCCAAATAATATAAATACCAACCCGTTTTGCCAAAAGGGTACCCACAAGAACTAAATTTTGACTAGAAAACTTATGACCCTTAGAATGTTCATTATGAGCAAAACGCAAGCAACCAAACACAAAAAGATCATCAAATAAAGGAGGGCTACCAAACAACATATCCTAGGGTGTTTATTGTGAAGAACAGGTGAAGGAGTCAATTAATGAGATGAGAAGCAGCCAACACACTGTCCCAAAAAGATATAGGTAGATTTCCCTAGAAACGTAAAGCACAAGCTACATTTAAAATATGCTGATGTTTTGTAACACCCCTTTACCCGAGTCCGACGCTGGGATAGGGTACAAGGCATTACTGGACTTAAACATAACCAATCATACAAAATTGAGTCATAAAATTTCATCTAACTTAAAACTTTTCATGTTTCATCATAAAGTCCCTAATATGGGATTACGAGGCCCAATACATACTTTGAAAGTGGTTTGGGGCCAAACCGAGGACTTTTGAAAACTTTGAAAATTTTCTTAAAAACAGGGGCACATGCCCTGAGCACATAGCTGTGTAGCCAGCCGTGTGGATGAAAGTTAGGCTATTTACCAAGCCTTTTTCCATCCAAAACATTTACACACTTATACCAAATTTATCAACACACAACATGGCATTATCATAAACATACAACTTAACCAATAATGGCCAATATCAATGGCCTTATACAAAATGAACTATCAAATAACATAGGCCAACATTTTAGGCCAAATCAATTATGACATGTAACAAAATAACCGAGTCCTCTATACATGCCATAATTCAAAATATTACTTTCAAAATACCAAAAGAGTGTTGATAGTGTGGATGGATCTCCGACAATCTCTGTACCTCGAGCTAGCTTGGTAACACTATAAAATAAGGGAAAAGAGAGGGGAGTAAGAATATAGCTTTGTCCGTAGGTATGTAAATAAAAAAAATTATTAACCTACTTTTATAAATCCTCAAAATATGTTTTCAAAGTAATACAATCATAACTACACATAGATCCACTATTTACTCAAGTTCAAAACGAGCTGTCTATTCAAGTCACAGTCACTAAATTATTTATATCTAGAGCTATGAAACTCCAAATTAAGATCCATTAATTTTCAAAAACTAGACTCATATATATTATTACCATAAAATTGTTAGAAATTTTGGTTTATCCAATAAATATAGTTTATTCTTTAAAGTCACCTCTGTTTTGCTGTCTGATAGTTCCAACCCCTCTTCACTAAAAATTAATTATCTCCTTATACAAGATTTGTATGATGTTTCTATTTGTTTATTTTGAAACTATACTCATTAAGGATTTTAAGAATATAAGTTATAACCCATAATGATTTTTTTACAATTTTTAATTATTTTTCCAAATCAGAAGAGGGAGTTCTAAAATCATTCTAACTCTGTCTCACAAAAATTCAAATATCTCATAATATGAAATTCTTTTGCTTATACTATTCCCTTTATATGAAAATATACTCAATAAGCTTTAATTTCATATCTTATTCAACCTCTAATTCAATTTCCACCATTTTTGGTGATTTTTCAAAGTCGATTTTTCAAAGTCATATAACTGTTGCTGTCGAAAACTATTTTATTACTAAATTTCACTCTTTCATGTTTTTTTAGTAATTATCATTGTAACACTTACTCCATATCAATCTTACCAAAGTTCGATCACATATCGAGCAAATTGCTCATAAGTTTAGACACACGTACTTGTACTTATTCATCACATAGTCATATTCAATTACACCTAGTAATTTTCTGTTGAACACATCGGAATAATAATGGATACCCGGTGGCCTGCACATAGTACCACCCTTGTAGTCAAAGCTACCTTCTTCACAAAGTGGCCTTCACATAGTACCACACTTGTGACCAAAGCTATCTTTCTTCACAAAGTGGCTTTGACATAGTACCACACTTGTGACAAAGCTATCTCTTCTCAAAGTAACCTTCACAAAGTACCACACTTGAGTAACTAGTGACATGTCACTTGTATCCTATTCTGTTCCTAAAACATAATAAAACATAATAAAATGTTATAACGTAAGTAAAAATGATGCGTTATTTACATACAAACTTACCTTGGTGCAAAATATGACGAATTTGCAATTTAGTCTACAACCTTTTCTTTTCCCCCATCAAGGTCAATTCGTCGTCTTTCTTGATCTATAATAACACATTTAACTCATTTAATACTCACATTATTCAATTTAGTCAAAAAATCACACTATGGAAAATTTACAATTTTACCCTTACAGTTTCACATATTTACAATTTTGCCCCAAGGCTCATAAGATGAAATGCACTTATTTTTCTCAAATCCTAGGCCTAGCCGATTCATATTCCCTCTTATAGCAGCTCACATTTTTCACTGAATCACATTTTCTACACATAATTTTACAACTTTGACAAATAGGTCCTTTTATGCAATTTCATCGACAATCACTTAGTAAAAGTTGTTTATCACACCCTAAACTTTCATATTCTTCCATAAAACATCAAAACACATGCATGTCATCCATGGGTAAAATTTTAAACACCAACCCTAGCTCCAAATAATGGTGGAAATAGCTAAACCGAGCTACGGGGATCTAAAAAATGTGAAGAACATTAAAAACGGAGCAAGAACGGACTTACAATTGAGCTTGGAAGCTTGAAAAATCCTAGCTATGTCTTCCTCATGTGAAATTCGGCCAAGGGGTTGAAGATGATCAAAAATTGGCTTTTAATTTTATTTTTAATTCATTTTAATTACCAAATGACCAAATTACCCTTAATGAAAAACTTTAGAAATATACCAAACCATCTCCATTTTTGTCCACCAACTTAACCAATGGTTTAATTACCATTTAAGGACCTCCAATCTAAAATTTCATAGCAATTTGACACCTCTAGCTTCTAGAACTCAAGTTTTGCACTTTTACAATTTAGTCCTTTTAACTAAATTGAGTGCCCGGACGTCGAAATTTTTGAATGAAATTTTCACGAAATCGTTTTGTGAAATTGTAGACCATAAAAATATAATTAAAATAAATTTTCTTAAGTAGGATTTGTGGCCCCGAAACCACTGTTTCAACTAGACCCAAAATCGGGCTGTTACATGTTTCTTCTCCACTCTCTCATTTTTTTTAGGTGTACCAAGACAATATGTTTGAAAAATAATGTTATTTATAAGAAAATAATCTTGGAGAAAATTAGATTTCATCTCTTTATCACTTCTTAGACACTTTATTTGTTGAGAAAATTGACGATCAACCATAGCAACAAATGACATGAAAACTTTGAAAACATCCTTTTTATTAACTAATAGATATATCCAAACAACACAAGAGATGTAACACCGCTAACCCGAATCTATCGCCGGAATAGGGTTATGGAATATTGCCGAAGTATACGGGTCAAGTAACAAACATTTCATAAACGTTTAGTGTTCATATCAGATTTCAATCAAATTTAATCATATAGTCCATTACATGAGCCTTCGAGGCCCAAATCATGCGTTAGAATCATGTCGGGACTAAATCAGGTGCCTAAAATTTTTTTCGTAAAATTTTAAAATTTTTCCTAAGTGTGGGGTCACATGCTCGTGTGGTCAGGCCGTGTGGGGGACACGCCCGTGTCTCAGTCTGTGTAACTCTCTGACTTGGGTCACGTAGTCAGGTTACACACCCGTGTACTAGACTGTGTGTAGGTGCAGGGCTCACACCCATGTATTGACACACGACTGAGACACACACTCGTGTTTCTGCCCGTGTGGACAAAAATAGGCTATTTTCCAAGCTACATTTATCACCCTTCTTGTCTTTCACCTACACTAATACTTGAACACCTTCATAAACCATGTAAAAGCATTCAAAACAAGTCTAAATCATGTCTTGAACATGACATATTATAACATACAACCAATGTACCTTTACGTACCTTAGATGGAAATTTATTTTCATGTTAATCTATTATTCATACTCATCTAGTTACTAAATGCATATATGTAATATCACATTCATTCTTTAAACATGATAGAACCACTTATAAATATATCAAAATATGTCAAACACAAGCCATCCCAATGGCTAGTTTCATTCAAAACATTTATATGCCATCATTGGCTAAATAACCTATACATGCCATTATAACCATAATTAATTTACCATATATACTGAAATAGGCTAATGGATAGTGTGAGTGATCTCTGCCAATGCTTTCAATCCAACGAGCCTCCGAATTACTAACAAGGGAAAATAAAACAGAGTAAACATATTATGCTTAGTAAGTTCGTATAACATGGTAATAAACTTACCATTCATTTAAATTCAATATAAACATACAAGGCATATTCAGTCAACTGAATCATGAGCCCTAACACATATCCTCATCACTCGTGTTAGTTATACATTCCACTATAACATCAAGAAACATATATGAGTTCAACAATAATTAGATTTCCATATTCATATGCTTTTCACATCATGTATTCATGTAACATATACAAATCATATCCCTTTATTTCAAGTTCAATTTCATAATAATTCACCCCAAACTCAAATTATTCCATGTCGGAACTTTATTCATTAAATCATTCGAAATATCAATGTCATACAAATAGTACACTCAAGGTGTACAAATCTATAATCCTGGATGAATGTATTCATCAAATAAATTCCATGTACATATATCATCATATTATATTTCCATATATCGTGTATCATCATTTTCATGTATTTCAGGTAGATACGTGTAATAATTCTTTTCCTATTCATATATTCTCATGTCAGGTTTTTACCTATTGAATTTGTTTGAAATATTGATGGATACACAGGTAGTACACTCAAGGTGTACAAAACAAGATTTGTCAAATCATATTCAGGGGTACCCGTTAGGGCACATAACCAGGGAGCACACTATCGAGCCACATATTAGGATGCTCAGATGAGCCATGTAACCATGTAATAGGACACTTATCCGGGCTAATCAGAAAAATCATAAGAGTTTTATCCAGGAAGCTCATAGAGCTTATTAGATATCTCTGAAGAGATACTATCAGGAAGCACCGGATAAGGTAGGAGAGAGTTCAAGCGAGCTTAATAGGACGCTCATGAAGAGTTACGTTTGTGTGCTCATTATATGCAGGATCACAACCGTTCACATATCAGGACGCTCACCAAAGAGCTGCAGTAGTGCACAACACATGCTAAATCACTGCCGATTAGTATGCTCGCAGGAACAATATAACAGGTTGCTCGAGAGGGCTTTTATCAGGATTACTCGTCCGAGCTAAATCTTGTCGGCAACATATACAGGACCTTAATATTAATACGGGAAAATATTGTATCCATTGACTTTCATTTATTCAAATGAGATTTAACATTTTTCAAGCATTATCATGCATGTGATTATTTCATACATTTATAATATTCACAAGACTTAAATAAACACATTTCACATTCATTTTAAGCATAAAAGTAACATTTTTATCATTTATCATTTATTGGGCATTATCTTTTATCAGGTTTTTGTTAGATATGTTTTCAAGGTCATACATATATGTGTACAATTCACATCACAACATCTAATTCAAGCATATAAATATACTGAATTTAGTTACATGAACTTACCTCAACAAATGTTCGTGTACGTAAAATCTACTAATCCGACATTTTCCTCTTTTCCTCGTTCTAGCTCCGAATTCAGTTTATTCGGATCTATACGAGTAAATTTAACATCAATTTAGTACAATTTAAACTCAATTCAATCCAATTTACATCTTAGGCAAAACTACCGTTTTGCCACTAAACTTTTAATTAATGACGATTTCGTCCCTAGACTCGAAAAATGAAATTCATGCAATTTAATCCTTGTTCCAAGGCTAACCGATTTTTACATGTAACATTTACAGCCCATGTATTTCATAAAATTTAGAATTTTTCCATGATTTTTACAACTTTTTAATTTAGTCCCTAAATCTTGTTTTCATCAAAATTCACTTTGTAAAAGTTGTTTATCTATTAACAACGTTTCATTTTCTACCATAAATTTCAAATTTTCAGCATATTCATCCATAGAAAAATTTTCATACTTTGATAACTTTACAAATTAATCCCCAAAATAGCTAGATTAAGTAGTTCCAATCTCAAAAATATAAAAAATACTAAAAACGTGACTTGAATACTTACCTAATTTGGCCAAGAAAGCTTGCTTTCTCTTTCCTAGGGTTTCCATGCAATATATTTGGGGAAGATGATTATAAATGATGATATTTTCATCTTTTTATTATTTTTCATCTTTATTTTTCATCTTTCCAATTTTGTCATTTTCTTTAATTTTATTTTCCATGGATGGATCATCATCCTTAACAACTAAGTATTTTTAATGGTCTAATTAACATATAAGGACCTCCAATTTAAAGTTCTATAGCTATTTAATCCCTTTAGCTATTAGAACTCAAGTTTTACTCTTTGTGCAATTTGGTCCTTTATCAAATTAAACATGTAATCGATAAAATTTCTTTAAGAAAATTTCACACAATATTGTTGTCATACTGTAGATCAAAAAATAGTATTAAAGTAATTTTTCTTTCTGGACTCGGATCTGTGGTCCCGAAACTACTGTTTCGATTTTATCGAAAATGGGTTGTTATAACTCTCCCCCTTAAAAATTTTTGTGCTCGAAAATTGTACCAGTAAAGAAGTCTGGATATTTCTTTCACTTCACATGCTAGAATTTCAATCAGTCTCTCACTATAATTGTCAAGCTAAATTTCAATATCTATCAGAGAAATATCATGTGACGGATATGATCGATACAATCGTAGCATATGCACATGAATAACATTGTGAATTTTATCAAGCTCTAGTAATAATGCTAATCAATACATAATAAGTCCGATTATTCTCAATGATCTCATATGGCCCGATAAGCCACATACTTAATTTGTCTTTACATCCAAACCAAATAATTTTCCTTCCATAACAAAATTTTCAAGGATATTTTATCACTAACTTAGAACTTTATTTATTTTCCTTTAAAATCCGCATAAAATCTTTGACAATCAGAAGCTGCCTTAAAACTGTTTCAGATCACTTTCACTTTTTCTTCGGTTTCCTAGATCAAATCAAATCCATGTACTTTTTCTTCACTTTTGCATTTATGACCATACATAATTTCGTACAGTGCCATCTTAATACTTAACTAGAAACTGTTATTATATGTGAATTCAACTAACGGTAATTATTTCTTTTCCAATTTCCTTCAAATTCTAGAATACAGCACTGAAACATATCTTTAAGAATTCTAATCACACATTCAGATTAACCATCCATTTGATGATAAAATACGATACTAAATTATAATCACTTACCCATAACTTCTTGTAACTTGTTCCAGAATCGGGATATGAATCGTGGATCTCAATCAGAAATAATAGAAACTGGCATACCATATAATTTGACAATCTTAGAAACATATAATTCAGACAATCTATTAAGAAAGAAATCCATTCATACCAGACTAAAATATGCAGACTTTATCCAACGATTGATGATTACCCAAATAACATCTTTCTTTTTCAGAAACAGGGGTAATCCCGATATAAAATTCATAGTAACTTTATCCCCTTTCCACTCTAGTATCATCACTGGCTGTAACAGTCCTGAAGGTATTAGTACCTGATGTTCAGCTTTAACTTGCTGACATATCAATCATTTAAATACAATTTTAGAAATATAAAATTTATTTGGGTCACTAGAGCATCTTTTTCGAATCAATGTACATTTTATTATTCTCCAAATGATAGACATATTACTATTATAAGCTTCATGCAAAAATTTCTGTACAAGCTCTAAATTTTTCAATACACAGGCTTTGCTTCTGAATAACAGACAATTATCAAATCCATCCTGAAATTCTAAATCAGAAGTTGACTCACTCTGTACCAATTTAACTTGCAACTCATTATCACTTTTCTAAGCATCACAGATCTGTTGTAGAAAGTTCGGTTTAACTTTAAGCTTAGCTAAAATTAAGTCATTAGCAGACAATTACAATCGGTTTTGTAACACCCCTGACCCAGATCAGACGTTATGGCCGAATCTAGCGCGTCACATTGAAGTGTTCTAGCGAAAACCTTATTTTCATTGAAAACCCTTCCTTAAAATGAGAACCTTAATTTACTTATAAAAACTCTCTTTCAATCGCGAAAGCTTGTTTAAAACATATGATTTATGAAAACCTCTCATTTTAAAATTAAGTTACGAAAACATAGAAAAACAAACTATGATTTAGGAAACCCATGTTCAACTTCTCATAATTATAACACATAAAAACAACAATCCAAATAATATTAAAAGGGAAGGCCTTATTACATTCCAGTCTAATATAACTTAATAAACTAGAAACTATATGCTCTTTTTTTTAAAAAAAAAAAAACAAGTCCAAGTCGTCTTGCTAGCTGGCCACCTCCGAGTCCCTCCAAACATCAAACCTTCTATTGAGCATCACCTGAGAAAAATAAAAGAGGGGGTGAGTTTTCAAAAACTCATTGTGTACAACCCTTGACGAGTAATAAGCATTCATCAATCCATAAAACCATACATGCAATGCAATGCAGTGCAACCCACCCCAATAATCCAACTGTTACACATCAACTCCGTCCCCTAATACACATCATATGGGATATAAATATTGACCCACCCATCCAATACACATCAATGGTAGCCCAGTTGCGGAACTACCTTCATTGCAGCAAGCTGCCAATCACATATTGGGCTTAAAAGTTGTCGTTGGACCCACGGTTGTCAAGCAACCATGCGATCCTCATATACTTCCTCCGTTCCATAATTCCCAACCTATATGCAACCTAAACAGAATATCGTATGTATGCAGCAGATATACATGTAACATCCATAAATCTTACATTCAACACATAGGGGTATTTTGGTCATTTTCGCCCTTAGGGGCATTTCGGTAATTTCTCTTTATTAGGTTTATTACTTACCTTGGCCCGTTCACAAGTCCTCGTTGGCTAAAGTGAAAAGATACTATGCACCATGTAGGATTCCAGAGAAGATGAGGTGAGTCATTAAGACCGCTTAAGTACCAAGTTCTCCCTAGATCCAATCCTAGACATGCATATACCCATTACCACACCTTAACCTTATAACTCGTCCACGGTCACAATTAATTAATTAAGTTTTATGTCAATTAAACAGTTATCAGATACTAGGCCCAAAATCCCTTATAGAGCCCAAACAAGTCTACATACATGCATATGGCCCACTAGGCCCAATTTCATTCATAGGCCCATTAGGCCCAAATCACATTCGTATGGCCCATTAGGCCCAAATCACATTCGTATGGCCCATTAGGCCCAAATCACATCAAGTTGCCAATTTTGCCTATTATGGGCTCAACAGCCCATCGGACCCACTTAGCCCATCCTGGCCTAGTTGGCCAAAACACTACCCAAGTTCATGGAATCGCCCATGGGGCCTCAGATAACCTATTGGTTTTCCCTTTACGAGTGTTCGCACACTCGCAAGACTACCGTATCTAAACTTTTGGCTTTTCGACATTTCTACTTTTCAACATTTCAGTTTTTCGGCATTTCGAGATTTACCGATCTACTTGTCTGTGTGCAGTGTATATACACACCTGGTAATAAAGCGTGCTACGATTCCCCTTACCACGAACCGACAATCGATATCACTCAATGATTACTCACATATACTTATCGAATACTTTACCAAAAGTCAAAATCTCACCTTAACCTTACCTGAAACGCCAACCTTAATGGCTTTTTCTTACCCACTAATCATGAGCACTTCTCAGATCTACATTAACCTTATTGTTAAAAACATAATGGGTGACTTGTATCCAACATATGTCACCCTTTTCCCATTAAAGCCTATTCAACCAACCCTTACCAAAGTGAAGAACACTTACCAAAATCTCACACCTAAGGAGCAAATCGGAAGGGATCCAAAAGACTGGGATTTGATACTAGTCCTACCAAAACAAATTAGAAGGAGTGAGGGATAGAGTAATCGATACTAGCAAAACCGATTGAGAGAACAAAGCACTTACACTAGAATTGACCAAGTGGAAAGGGTAGTGGCGGCACAGAGGATATTCGGCTCTTGTAACTTGTATGGTGAAAAAGGTTATTCGACACAAAGAAAACTAGAAATCGTTTAAAAACAGTGGTGAATCAAAAAGTAAACTTTGAGCAGGGAAGAATGGAGAATCGGCACAAAGAAAAAGAAGGAAGAACAATGGATTTTCGGTTTTTAGATCTTTGGAGAAAAATGTGTTTTCTGGCAACAAGGTAAGGGAGAATTCGGCATTAGCCTGGCAACTTCACATTCGACATCTATATATAGCCTCTAGCCGAATTTCCTATCCCCTAATCCCCAATTCCGCTCCACCTCTTTACACTCCTCATCTCCTAAATTTTCTCCCTGATAACCCCTTAATCCCCTCCTCAAATTTCTCCCTTTATCACTCCTTATAGAGTTCACATTCAACGCCACCACTGTCATCCCTTAAGCAAAAATAAATCCTTCCTTTGAACAAGGAGGGATTCGAACCCCTTACCTCCTTTCCTTGCATGTAACGCCACTTGCCGCTCTACCACAAGGCTTTCTTGTGTCCAATTCTTCCTTCATTTATTTAAAAGCCAACCTACTTGCCAACAAGGTTCTTTTAATAATTAAACCATAATTTCCTTCACCCCTAAGTTCGAACTCAACCTTAACCAAGACCTACTATCACATAATTTACACTTGACTAGGAATGTTAAGCACAATTTTTATCAAAACCGAAAAAAAAGTTCGAGATTTCAAAATTTTTGGGGCGTTACAAGTCTACCCCCTAAAAGAAATTTTACCTGATTCAAATAGTTGAAGATATTGACGTTGTATCATTTCCTCAAGTTCCCAAGTAGCCTCCTCAGCCTTGTGATTACGCCAAAGTACTTTGACTAATGGAACAGACTTCCTCCTCAGTACCTTAACATCACGACCAATTATTTGTATGGGCTCTTCCTCGAAAGTTAGGTCTGGCCTGACCTCGATTTCCTCAACCGCTACGACATGTGAAGGATTTGAGCGATACCGTTTTAGCATGGAAACATGAAACAGATCAGGAGGTAATTCCAACTGGTAAGCGAACTGGCCCAATCTGCCTTACAACCCAATATGGCCCAATGAACCTTGGGCTTAGCTTCCCCTTCCGTCCAAACATTAACACCTTCTTCCACGGAGAGACCTTAAGAAAAACTAAGTCCCCCACTGCATACTCTATCTCTCGACACTTAAGGTAAGCATACGACTTCTGCCTATCCAAGGCCTCCTTCAATTGATCCCGAATCAGTTTTACCTTATCCTCAGTATCTGCTACTAACTCTGGGCCCATAATTCTTTGTTCGTCCAACTCCGTCCAACATGTTGGAGTTCAACACCTTCGCTCATATAGTGCTTCATACGGAGCCATCCCAATACTTGCTTGATAGCTATTATTGTACGCGAATTCAACTAACGGCAAAAAGTCTTCCTAGCTACCTCAAAACTCAATTACACATCCTCTCAACATGTCTTCCAAAACTTGGATCACCCTTTCGGACTGTCCATCAGTTTGAGGGTGGAATGCCGTACTGAAGTTCAACCTAGTACCCAACGCCTCATGCAGCTTCTTCCAAAATTGCGAAGTGAAACATGGATCCCTATATGATATTATGGAAACTGGCACTCCATGCAATCTTACAATCTCTGCCACATACAACCTAGCCAGCTTTTGTAACGAGTAATTGGTGGAGACCGATATAAAATAGGTCGACTTAGTTAACCGATCCACTATAACCCATATTGAGTCTTTCTTAGTAGGCGTCATTGGTAGCCCACTAACAAAGTCCATAGTAATCCTTTCCCACTTATAGAGTGGAATCTTTACTGGTTGAAGCAATCTTGAAGGCAACTGATGCTCCACTTTCACCTTTTGACAAACCAAGCATTTACTTACGAATTCCATAACCTCGTGCTTAAGTCCAGGCCACCAATAAAGCTTACACAAATTCTGATACATCTTGTTTCTGCCAGGATGCATAGCATAGAGGCTGGTATGTGCTTCCCGCAGAATAGACTGCCTTAGATCATCGTCTTTTAGTATACACATTCTCCCACGGAAACACAACAGTCCTTCGCTATTTATCCCAAAGTCCGATGTCTCCCCATTCTCTACTTGTCTAAAACGAGCACCCAAAGTCTCATCCACTAACTGCTTACTCCTTATCTGCTCGACCCATGCCGGTTTTACTTGAAGTTCAGCTAACAAGCTACCATCATCCAACAGGCTTAAACGGGCGAGCATAGCCCTCAAGTCTAACTTAATCCTACGAATCAACGCATCGGCTACCACATTTGCTTTTCTAGGGTGGTATTCAATCGTACAATCATAATCCTTCAATAATTCTACCCACCTACGCTGCCTAAGGTTTAGCTTCGTTTGGGTAAGGAGGTACTTCAAGCTCTTATGGTCCGAATAAATCACGTACTTCTCCCCTTATAGATAATGTCTCCATATTTTTAGTGCGAAGACCACCGTGGCTAGTTCCAAGTCATGAGTTGGGTAATTCACCTCGTGAGTCTTAAGTTGTCGTGATGCATACACAGCCACCTTTCCTTCCTGCATCAACACGCAGCCCAAGCCCACATGCGACGCATCACTATAAACCGTAAACTCATTCCCAGGCTCTGGTTGAATCAACAGAGGGGCCTTAGTTAAGACCTTCTTAAACTTTCCAAAACTCTCTTGCTGCTTGTCCGTCCATTCAAACGATACTCCCTTCCTCAACAACTTAGTTAATGGTGCAGCAATTATTGAAAAGCCCTCAACAAATCGCCTATAATACCCTGCCAAGCCTAGAAAACTTCGAATTTTCGATACCGACTTGGGTTTTTCCAGTCTAACACCACTTCAATTTTCCGAGGATCCACCTTAATCCCTTCAGCTGACACCACATGTCCTAGAAAAGCAAACTCCCTTAGCCAAAATTCACACTTACTGAATTTAGAATATAGCTGTTTCTCCCTCAAAATCTACAACACAACCCTTAAGTGTGCATCATTCTCATCCTCATCTCTAGAGTACACTAAAATGTCATCTATAAAAACTACCATGAACCAATCCAGGTAAGGTTGGAAGACTCGATTCATGAGGTCCATGAAAGTGGCAGGTGCGTTTGTCAGCCCAAATGGCATCACCAAGAACTCGTAGTGCCTATAATAAGTTCTGAAAGCTGTCTTATGAACATCTGCCTCCTTAACCCTCAATTGGTGATACCCTGAATGCATGTCAGTCTTCAAGAAAATGGAAGCTCCCCTAAACTGATCACAAAGATCATCGATTCTCGGAAGAGGGTACTTGTTTTAATAGTTAACTTGTTTAACTGCCGGTAGTCGATGCACATTCGCAATGTCCCATCCTTCTTCTTCATGAACAACATTGGTGCTCCCCACGGAGACATACTTGGTTGAATGAATCCTTGATCCAACAATTCCTGAATCTGTACCTTAAGTTCTACCAACTCCTTTGGTACCATCCGATAAGGGGCGATGGACACCGGAGCCGTACCAGGTAACAACTCAATTCCAAATTTTACTTCTCTGCTGGGCAGCAATCTCGACAGCTCTTTGGGAAAAACATTAGAAAATTTCTTAACTATTCTCAACTCCTCAATAGTAGGACTCTTAACCTCCGTATCGCTAATATAAAACAAATGGGCTTCACATCCCTTTCGTACCAACTTCTTAGCCCTTAATGTCGAAATAATATTCGGCAAATAGTTCCGGCATTCACCAATCACCACCACTTCCTTATCCTCCGCTGTTCTTAACATCATTCGATTTGTAGCGCAATCCAAGGTGGTTCGGTGTTTCACCAGCCAATCCATACCCAAGATTAAATCGAACTCACTAAACGACAGCTCCATCAAATCCGCTAAAAAGGTAACCCCTTGGACTACTAAGGGTACCTCCCTAAACAACATATTCACTCCCACTGACTGACCTAACAAACTTATCACATTAATCTCATTTGCAGTAATTTCAAACATATCACCCAAAGGTTCAGTCCTATTGCATGCAACATATGAATGTGTCGATCGAATATCAATCAATGCAGTGTAAGGTAACTCATGTATAAAAAACATACCTATTATCACATCTAGGGCATCCCCGTCATTCTGTGACGAGCAACATAAACCAAAGCTGGCTGCCTCACCTCAGCATGGCCTACATTTTCACCTGGTGCTCCATGCACATGTCCACTGCCGTTACCGCCCCTAACCTGCCCACGACCCCTTGGCGGCAGCTGACCACCCCTTGGTGGCTGGACACCACCTAGGCCTGCAACTGGCACCTGAGCTGGCATTCTAGGGCAATTCCTAATCCTATGCTCCATAGATCCACAAGCTAGAAAAGCTTCCGTCCTCTTCAAACACTCACCCAAATGTCCTTTCCCACAATCAACACAAGGTGGCACCCCTAGATTAACAGCAGGGGGCCCTGCTCTAACTGGCCCATTAACTCTGGCCTTAGCCCTAGGCCTCTGTCCAACACCAGGAGTCTCTGCTTCCTTTTTATTCTTACCCTTTTCTTTTTCCTGATTTAGGCTCTCAGTGCGCTTTACCTCCTCCGCTATCTTTTCTTTCTCTACCAACTCCGAGAAAACTCGCTCCCTTTGTGGAGCTATCAATACTCCAAGGCTATCTCTAAGTCCATCCTCAGACCTAACGCAACGCTCATAGTCCGTTACCACCATAACTCTTGCGTACCTACTAAGGCGTAGAAATTCCGCCTCATACTCCGCCACAGATTTGTTTCCCTGGGTCAAGTTCAGAAACTCCTTCCTTCTAGCATCCACATAACTCGCACCTACATACTTCCCTTGGAATGCAGTTTTGAAGAACTCCCAAGTGACCTGCTCAGGTTGGGTGCCCTCTTTCACTGTCAGACACCACTGGTAAGCTTCTTCCCTAAGTAGTGACACTGCCCATTTCAACTTTTGTGCAGAAGAACAGTCCAAGTCCTCTATTATCCTTTTGGTGGCCTCCAACTAGTATTCGACATTAGGAGCCACACCAACCACGCCTTTAAAGATCTCAGCCCCATTTGATTGAAGTCACTCCGGAATGGACCCTCGATTCCCCGTTCCATTATTGGGCCCTGCGAACCTTTCCAAAATCCTCAGCATTGCCTACGACAATACATCTTCCCCTGCGGCCAGATCATACGGCCCAGTCCCAGCTACGGGTGAGGCCGGAGCCTCTTCTACTCCAACATCGGGCATATGAAACTAAAAGTACCTATCGAACTAACTATTATCGCGATGTAGGCAAGTGTACCTATCGAACAGTAGTATAGTTTTAGCAAGACCGGATTGTCGAACCCAAAGGAACTAAAAGCACTAGTAATGACTGTCTTTTTATTATCTAGCCTAAGAATAAAAGGGGTTTTTGTTTTAACTAACTAATTATCTAAACTAAGAATGCACAGGTAAAAGAATTGGGGAATTGCTTTTGGGAAAATCGATTGACTTGAGACAATACCTAAGGAAAAATCCACCTAGACTTTACTTGTTATTCTGGCTCTGAATCGGACGATTTATTCATTCAACTTGTTCTGTAGAGATCCCTAAGTTATGTTATTATCCCTATTCAAGACTAACAACGTCTAATCCCTAGATTGCATAACCGAGACTTTTCTCTAATTAACACTCTGAGGTTGCATTTACTCGATCTATAGATCCCTTTATTAGGTTTCACCCTAATCCGGCAAAATTTTGTCACCCTATTTCTAGGCGCGCAATCAACTCTGCTTTATTATGACAAAAGTACTCTTAGACAGGGTCTATTCCTCCTCTGAATAAGAGCATGTCTTGAATCAGTATCCTGGGATATCAAAACAATAATTAAGAACACATAATTAAGAACAAGTTAAATATTTATCATACGATTCGATTCAGAAAATAATAACAAGATTCGTCTTAGGTTTCATTCCCCTTAGGTGTTTAGGGGTTTTAGTTCATAACTAAATAAGAAAACATCTCAGAAGAATAAAGAATACAAAACATAAAGAAAACCCAAAACTCCTGAAGGGAAATTGAGGAGAGATCTTCAGTGTTGATGATGAATCTGACTTCTGAGATGGATCAATCGGCTTCCTTGGAGTAATTCCTTACCCCCTATTCTCTGTGTCCCTTTTTCTCCTATTCTAGGGTGTATTTATAGGCTTTGGAATGCCTAGAAGCCCTCAAAAGTGGCCTTTTCTGAATCAGACTTAACTTGGGCTCGGTAGGGACAAGCCCGTATGACACGCCCATGTGTGATTACTTCAGGTCGTGTTCGAGCCTGTTAGAATGGAACGGGCGTGTGCTATGCCCGTGTGAGTCGTGCTCCAATTCTACCAGATTGACACGGCCGTGTGGTCTACCCGTGTGAGGAGGTCCAAGCCGTGTTGATTTCGTACTTTGGCCTATTTTCTCCGTTTTGGCTCATTTCTCATTCCTTTCGCTCTCCTATGCTCTCCTAAATATAAAACAAGAAATTAAAGCATTAGGAGCATCAAATTCACCAATTCTAATGAGAAATCATTCATAAAATGCAATAAACATGGGGTAAAAATATGTATAATTTATGGTTTATCAAATACCCCCACACTTAAGCATTTGCTTGTCCTCAAGCAAAATTCTCAACTCATAATCAAAATAAATTCTTCTCAACTTATAATTTCTATCGATAATATCTCACATTAATCCATAAGTAACCATACATTGAGAATTCAACTAAAAGAACATAAAAGTTTCAAACTTTCCAAGTTGAGTATTTAGTCATACAAACTTAGGTGCTTCCCTTCGTCTAAGTAATTACCTTTGATTTAGAATATCACAGAGTTTCACATCTTCGCTAAAGGTTCACTCAAATCACTTGAGGTGTTTAAGGATAATAAATGAAGCACTCAATAGTCAATAATGAAAAGTCATTACCATAGGCTTGCATGAAAATCAAATCTCCACCACTATAATTTAAGATGACACATCAATCAAAAGGTCTTTAGAGGGTTGTAATGAGGCTTGGTTAGGGGGTATGGTCACAAGTTGAAAGAAAGGGTTAGAATCGAGATTGAATTGAAAAATTGCCTAACTAGAAAAAGAGTTAATATTCACTTGCGTACAATAGAGCTTCTCTCAGAATATGAAATTACAAATATGCATACATAGTTTTTTTTCTTTTTTTCTTTTTTTTTTAAGAACAAGTTACATAACATAGACTAGCTATTAAGAACAAGACATAGCTAAATAATTTATTCAATTCAAATCTCAATAAAATAGGGATTAATTTAGGGGATTTCAATAATAATGGGTTAAGGGTTAATATTAAGGTTAATACAAGGAATAGCTTCTTAGGCTCAAGGGGGTTTACTAGGGGTTAATCGTGGAGGTAGGCTTTGCATGGCATGAGTGGGTTAATCCTAAGTGCCTTAATCATTCTGATATATCAAATCAAATGGTATGGTCTCGACATGCATAATCAAGTAAGTTCTAGAATAATAGTTCAATACTGATGCACTCAAAGCAATAATAAAAGTGAGTATGAAAGGATGAATAGATGCTCAAAAGGCTCAAAAATCTCACAAAAATTATGGCTTTTTGATGTTTAGACTCATGAATTCCAATTTAAAGTAATACCTAGACTTGGGGAAACAACCTATAATTTTAAATTCTTAAAAATCAACTTATCATGCTTGATTCTTTAATGTCTTAAAGTTTAAACAATCAATGCATAAGTGCCTATGTTTTGATTCAAGATATATTAATCAAAATCATAAATCAATTAAAAATTATCCTAAATATGATATGAGAGCTTTTTTAAGAGAACAAGGTAATCATTCAGGGATTTTTATGATAATGAAATAAATAACCCCCTACACTTAAGATGTACATTGCCCTTAATGTACAAAAATAGATATTAGAGTGTAAAAATAAGATAGGGAGAGAAGTGAAACTTCCTGTATGATGAATTCCTCGAATTAAAGAGACTAATTGGTTCGAGAGTGGAGGAGGATACTCCGGCGGTCATAGAGGTTCATTAGTCCAGAAGTCTTGCACCAAAAGAATATTATATCTAGTGGTAGCTATGGTCGTGGTCAAGCAGGACATGGCAGTCGTGGAGAACCTTTCCAGGTGGAGTTTTAGTTCCTATGTGATGATGAGCTTAAGAGCTCTATATAACTGTGATAAAATCAGGAACTTTTTAGGGAATATTAGGAAGAATAAGTACTCTAAAAGAAATAACCAAAATTAATAATTAAAAATAAAATTCTAAAATCTAACAAAAATAAAAATTAGTTTCAATAAAAATTAAAAACATAAAATAAT
This sequence comes from Gossypium hirsutum, assembly GCF_007990345.1. Classification (NCBI taxonomy): domain Eukaryota; kingdom Viridiplantae; phylum Streptophyta; class Magnoliopsida; order Malvales; family Malvaceae; genus Gossypium; species Gossypium hirsutum. Next base: position 45,531,219 of record NC_053431.1, on the reverse strand, counting down.
AAATAAATATTTCTAAACATCTTCATCGCTGGATGGTTCGCGAGGTGGGACTGGCGATGAGATGTGGAGGTGCTGACAAATCTGTTGTAGAGTAGCATTAATGTTGTCAAATCGTTGAAAACACTGCTGCTCGAATCAGGTGAGGTGCTTAGAGATGTCAGCATATGAAGCCGCCGCATGAACTAGATGAGAGGGTGGTGGTGGCTGAGTCAATGGGTCCTCATGCTTGGGGGAACATCATCAGGAATGTCCTCGTAGGCCTCCTCCTCGGTAGATTGGGCGAGATGATACTAGGGAGGGTAGGTTCTTCGGCACCTCTCGATCATCCTCATGCTAAGCATGCTTGAGATGCCTTGTGGAGGTATCTGGCCGATGAGGGTGAGGGATGATTCTTGGGCCGCGGTGTTGAGGAGCCCGAAGTGTCGCGCCAGCCTAGTCACGTAGGGGCTAATGGAGATGACCCCCTGCCAATGCTGCTCCGTCTGGTGCTGAATCATAAGGGTGATGAAATAAGCAAGGTCGATGACTTGTCCTTGTGACATGCACCATAAGAAGTAGACGTCGTGGGTGTTGACGACGCCAGTGTTCTCTAGCCTCCCTGTAATCGTGTGAGCTAAAATAGCGTGTAAGTACCTTATGGATGGTGGGAGAACTGATGCTTTGGATCGGCTAGGATTGTATGAGGCCGTGCTAGGGGCCAAAGTGTGCCAGCACTTCGAGAGAGAGAAATGTATGTGGCGACTGAGAGCATGTAGTTCACTCTCCTCTTTGAACTCCTCCGTATATAGGCCTAGTGCAGTACCAAACTCTGGGACTCTTAGCTGGCGGATTAATCTGCCTAAGCAAAACTGGACCGTGCAGGGATCATCATACCTTGTCATTACGATCTGGAGATAGAACGTTGATCAGAGTTCCATTGTGAGCTCAAGGTATGTCGGCTTGATAATCCCGAAGAACAGCTCCCACGAGTCGATGGTTAAGAGAGCCCGAATCGCATTAGCCATCTGGACTTGTTCTACGGTAGCCCAGTCGATGCAGCGGCTTGCTGTTAAAGGTCCGGCCCGAAGTATTTGGAAGAGCTTTTCTTGGGGCCCTAGTGGAAACTGTAGGAGAGGGTGACAAATTTTTGCAATTGGACCCGCAGAGGATGACGCTCCCGTCCTCTTCTTCGAGGCTGGTACGGCTGTTTTATTTCCTCTTGAAGATGACATTGAAGGCCTGTAATATAAAGAATAATAATAATAGGTAAACATATTCGAAGGGGAAGTAAACTATTTCAGCCAAGACTACTAATATGAAGCAAACTCAACCACAATAATAATGAAAATGAGAATAGAAATGTAATGGGTATAAGGTTTTCCTAGTCTCAATTTAACACAAATTGTATGGTAACTAACCTAGGAATGCAATTTAAATGATAGACATTGGCATGATAATAGCATGAAAATAAGCATAGTAATGTCATGGATATGAGGTGTGTCTAACAACTTGATTTAATTCAAAATGTATGATAAAGAACCTAAAAATGCAAACTAAATGATAAAGTAATGAACAAAAATGAAAATCAGTTCAAAAGTAATGGAGATTATGGTAATAATAAGCATTAGTAATGAGTAAAATAGAAGTGAAAGGAGTAAACAAAAGCTAAGGGAGAGAGATTGAGCTTTAAAAACGAAGTTGGAGGCCGCGTACGGGCGTGGTAGGGGGCCGTGTGGAGTTGCAGCGGCTAGGGCTAGGGTTTTTGAATGGAGAAGAAAGTGAATAGTGCAGGGTATTTATAGATTTTGGGGCACGCGGCCATGTCACACACCCGTGTTCCCTAATTTCAGCGCGTGTGATTCGCGAATTTCAAATTTGGGCGCGTCTGACATTTAGTACACGCCCGTGTTCCTCGGGCATGTGGGTTCACACAGCCGTGTCGCACGATCGTTTCTAGCTTCGTTTGCTTCTCCCATGCCCGTTTTAGTTCAACAGGTTCGACCACGGGTGTTAGACACGGGCGTGTCGCACGCTCGTGTTGTTTTGGCAGGCTCGTGCATGGCCATGTCACACCGTCATGGTGTTTTATCGTAGCCCGTGTTGGGGAAATATTTTGCCCTATTTTCATACAGCCTTAAGCATGCCCGTGTGCTTGGCCATGTCTCTGTGGAAACACCTGTATTCAAGATCTCTACTTAGTAGGTTAGGAGTTAAATGCCAAAATTTAAAGAAATTAATAATGTTAGTGCTCGGGTTGCCTCTCGAAAAGCTCTTATTTATAGTCTAAGCTCGATATACCTCTTCAGTAAATGGTCACGATGGTTTGAGGAGTTTATATTCCTCATTCCTGTTATCAATCTCATCAAAATAAGGTTTTAATCGGGTATTGTTTACCTTAAAAGTGCCGAACTTGGGATGACTCACCTCCACCTTACCGAATGGAAAAATACTGAGTACCATAAGAGGGATTTCTTCATTCGGTGTGGTAGTGATAATGTGGAGATCTGCGGCATCTAATAAGACCTTATCACCAACCTTAAGTAAATTTGGGGAGGTGTCGAACTCATTCTAGCGTAATTTTGGTTTATCGTGTGTTCTTGGTTTATGTGCTCGCCATTTGACTAGCTCCTCTATCCGTAGCCTTCGTTCTTTATGAATGTGTCCTCTATCATTTCTAGAACATGGCTTGTGAACTTCTTTGAAGCTCAATTTCTGCAAAGTCATATTGCCAGTTTTAGTAGATTGGTGTGGACCATTACCTTCAATGTTCGATAAGATGTTAGAATTACGTGCTTGAAGGGTGATCGTTTCATCTCCCACACTAAGTGTAAGCTCACCTGTGCCAACATCAATAATTGTTTTAGCAGTTTCTAAAAAGGGCCTCCCTAAAATCAAAGGGGTGTTATTATCCTCCTCTATGTCTAGAACAACGAAATCAATGGGAAATATGAACTTATCTACTTTCACTAGTACATATTCAATAATACCCTTAGGGAATCTTATAGTTTTATCTGCCAATTGAATGCTCATCCTAGTTTGTTTAGGTTTCCCAAGACCTAGTTGCTTAAACATTTTGTAAGGCATGACGTTAATACTAGCCCCTAAATCATCTAATGCATGACTTATATCTAAACTACCAATTAAGCAAGGAATTGTAAAACTCCCTAGATCTTTCAATCTGTGGGGTAGCTTATTTTGTAGAATAGCTGAGTAGACTGCGTTTAGCTCCACATGCGACACTTCGTCCAACTTCCGCTTATTTACTAAAAGCTTTTTTAAAAATTTCATTACATTTGGCATCTGCGACAAAGCTTCAATAAATGGTAAGTTAATATGTATTTTTTTCAAAAGTTTGAGGAATTTACCGAATTGTTCCTCTGAGCGGTCTTTCCTTGTCGCGTTAGGGTATACGACATGAGGTTTATATTCTTCATTCACCATTTTGTTATGACTTACCTCACTTTTACCTTTGCTCACCACAGTTTCTTGCATCAATTCTGGCTCAGGCACAATGAATCCTTCCTTATCTTGAGTACTAATTGCGTTGAGGTGTTCCCTTGTATTAGGTTCAGTATTACTTGGTAAGCTACCTTGTGGTTGTTCGGAGATTAGTTTGGATAGCTGGCCTATTTGAGTTTCGAGCCCTTGGATCAATACTTGTTGATTCTTAAGTGCTGTCTCAGTATTTTGGAAATGGGGTTCTGATACCGAGATGAATTTAGAGAGCATCTCTTCAAGGTTTGGTTTCTTCTCTTGTTGATAAGGTGGCTGTTGAAAACCCTGAGTATTTTGTGGCTTTTGATTCCCTTGACCACCCCAAGAGAAATTTGGTTGGTTCCTCCAACCTGCATTATAAGTATTACTGTATGGGTTATTTTGAGATCGAAAGTTATTGTTATCCATATAGTTGTCTTGTTCCTCTTCGGTTGTAGGATTGAAGGATTGATATTCTGTATGCACACCTCCTCCACTTGAGTCAAACCTCATTACTGGATGTACCTGCGTAGAACTAAGTAAACCATCAATTTTTTTATTGAGAAGTTCTAGCTGATTTGACAGCATAGTAACTGAGTCGACGTTATAAACGCCGATTGTTTTTGTTGGCTTAGTCCTCATGACTTGCCACTGATAGTTATTCAGTGACATTTCTTCAATGAATTCATAAGCCTCTTCAGGTGTTTTGTTGTTGATGGTTCCTTCAGCAGCTGCGTCAATCATCTGTCTTGTTGAGGGATTCACACCATTGTAAAAAGTTTGAACTTGCAGCCATAGAGGCAACCCATGGTGAGAGCACCTTTGCAATAGATCCTTGTATCTCTCCCATGCATCGTAAAGTGTTTCTAAGTCCATCTGCACAAAAGAAGAGATATCATTACGTAACTTAGCCGTTTTAGCCGGTGAAAAATATTTTAGTAGAAATTTTTCGGTCATTTGTTCCCAAATAGTGATGGACCCTCGTGGTAACGAGTTCAACCACTATTTAGCTTTGTTTCTCAGTGAAAAAAGGAATAACCAAAGGCGAATGGCATCATCAGAAATGCCATTAATTTTGAAAGTGTCGCAAAACTCCAGAAAATTCGCCAAGTGAGTGTTGGGATCCTCATCCTGCAAACCATCAAACTGAACAAACTATTGTATCATCTGAATTGTGTTAGGTTTCAGTTCAAAATTATTCACAGCAATAGCAGGTCTAACTATACTTGACTCAGTTCCTGTTAAAGAAGGTTTAGCATAGTCATACATAGTACGTGGAGCAGGATTTTGATTAGCCGCAATTGCAGGAGGTAGCTGATTGCCTTGGTTTTCAGCCATCTCTTCGGTTGGGGGTTGACTGTCATCTTCTTGCTCATTCTCTGTGTATCTTAAGCTTCGCCTTATTTCTCTTTGGTTTCTACGAACTGTGGATTGATTTCTTTGTCAAAAAGTAATGGTCCCGACAGGTTTCTTCTAGTTATAAACTATGAAAACCTGCCAAAAGAAGGAAAAAGAAAGTTAATTAGTAATAATAATAAAATTAAATTTAATTAAAAATAAATTGCTAAAGTAATAAAAATTGAGTGTTCCTAATATTTTAGTTCCCCGGCAACGGCGCCAAAAACTTGATCGCGAAGTTTCGTGATAGGTTTTAAATATTTATAATTACTCATTCTTGAACAACTATTATCGCGATGTAGGCAAGTGTACCTATTGAAGAATAGTATAGTTTTAGTAAGACCGGATTGTCGAACCCAAAGGAACTAAAAGTACTAGTAATGACTGTCTTTTTATTATCTAGCCTAAGAATAAAAGGGGTTTTTGTTTTAATTAACTAATTATCTAAACTAAGAACTCACAAAGAAAAGAATTGGGGAATTGCTTTCGGGAAAATTGATTGACTTGAGACAATACCTAAGGAAAAATTCACCTATGCTCGTGTGGTCTGCCCGTGTGAGGAGGTCCAGGCCGTGTTTATTTCGTACTTTGGCCTATTTTCTCTATTTTTGGCCCGTTTCTCGTTCCTTTCACTCTCTATGCTCTCCTAAATATGAAACATAAAATTAAAGCATTAGGAGCATCGAATTCACCAATTCTAATGAGAAATCATCCATAAAATGAATTAAACATGGGGTAGAAATATGTATAATTTACAGTTTATCAGTGATCATTCTCTTTCGACTGATATGGTGGGAAGGGCTTCGGTTTTTCAATCAAGGTAAGTGGTTGTTGATTGGATGATCTAAGTGTAATAGTATAGTGTTATCTTGATGCTGGTTGATTAAGTGTTTACCTATTTTCAGTTGGTGCTTCGTGACTCTTTGAAGGAGGGGGAAAAATCCTTAGTTGGCGTTAGGGTGGACAGAACTTCCCTCGTGGCTTGACTGAAGGTATGTTGTTGTGAGGTTAACGATTGGGGTAGTTGTGTGTATTCAATTGAGTACTGGACTAAGTGAGTAATTAAGGATTATTGTTTAAGTGTAGGGTTCAAAGGTACGGGCAGTCTCTTCTCTCAGCAAATAGAAGCAAGGTGTCTAAAAATACTACCCTAATCGTAAATCGGTAAAATCAGAAATAATTGACCATCGATGCTACACGAGCGTTCGCTCCCTCACGTGTAGTCCGTATGCCTACACATGAGCATATGACAGTTGAGGCCGGCCATGAGAGATTTCATGGTCTGAGGTAGTATCGGGCTATATTGTGCCGAAATAAGCCGTGTGGGCCCCACGAGCATGTGGGCCCCTACGGGTAAACCACACGGATGTGTGAAGAATGTTGGGCCAGGCTGTGTAATCCACACGGCCAAGGCCATTTTTGGGCTTTGTGGGCCACATAGACATGTGGGCCCACATGGGCCCGGGTTATGGGCCTTGGGCCTATTTTTACTGTCTGACTTTTAAGGTTGTACGGGTCACCCTAGACGACTGTGGACCTGCTGTTGGGTCAGTAAGTGTACTTGGAGCCCTAATCGATAAAATGAATATTATGCCCCTGCATGATAAAATGACTGTTATGCTCTATGAGATATATAATTATATTTGACCATGCCACTTTAAACACATTGAATACAACTCTGATATTGTGACACGACGTGACACGACATGACATGATGCATGATATGTTGCAAGGGGATGGGTTATATTATGATTGGAGGAAGTGGACTGTACTGGCAGCTCTGTTGCCGCAACCAATACTATTTTAGAGTGTAGGGATGGGTGGGTTATTATATCACCACATGGAGTGTAGGGCTGGACGGAGATGGAGTGTAGAGGCTGGTTGGGTAGGATCTTTAATTGTATATCTGTACTATACTGTCACTGAAATGGGCTCTAACCCAACTGATACTGATACTGGTACTGTAATGGGTTAAGGCCCTAACTGATACTGAATTGTCACTGGATTGGGCTTAGGCCTAAACTGTATATACTCACTGTTTGGTTACTTGATATGGGATTACACACTGAATTTTTCATAACTCACCCATCTGTTTATCTGTACAGGTAATCCCCAGAGTTAGGCAGATTGGTGCTACAAGGGACTCAATGGTGGCCGCACAATCGCACTACTTTCGTATTTAATTTTAAAATTATAAGTAATTTTATTTTTGGGTATTTTTAATGTAATAAGGCCTCTTTGGATTTTATTTTTAATTTGTGATTTTAATTTGCTTTGGTTATAACTGCTAGTATTAGGAACTCAAGTTTTAAAAAGAAACAATGTTTCAAAAAGTAAACGCAAGAAAGCAATTGATTTAGAAAGCTTCCACTATAAAATGATATCTTGACATTCAAAAAGTTTTTAAAATAAATACCTTTTGGTTTGGTCACAAGTTTAAAATGAATGACTCATTTTAAAAATCATCATTAAGATAACACAACAAAGATAAATATGGAAAGGGTTTTTTTTCAACGATATCGCACTTTGCCAGAAAACACTTCAATGTGACATCTTCAGATTCATCCAAAACATTTAGGTTGGGTTTGTGGTGTTACATTTAATGGTATCAAACTCAGGTTGCAAAAATCGTCTGTGGATTTGGGTTCTTTCTAAAACTTGAAACTTTTAAAAAGAACTGTTCCATATGAATTGAAGGTGTTTTGGAATGTTTTTACTAAATGTGTGGTACACCGAGTCTTCTGCGCTGAATCTTTAAGTCTTCGGAAACTATTGTATGTTTAAATTAAAATACTGAGACTATTGCAGGTAGTAGATTGCATTGAAATACTCTAATTAGGGTAAACTAAAAATTGTAGTAAGACTGCGATCTGGAAAAATGAACTCTGAATTACTAATACTGTTTTCCATAAAACATCCATTAATAAACACTGGAACTATAAAATTGATGCATAAAACTATTAATACAATTAAAATGCAATTTGATATGAGCACCAGGGGTACTCGCGAAAGGGGTACAAGGGTCTGCGGCGGAGGCTGAGGAGGTGCTCGTACTGGGTCTTTCTCATCTGGCCAAATGCCTAATGTTGAAGCTAGAGAGACACCGGCTTCACCTGTGACTGAGACTGGGTCTCATGAGAGTGCGGTTGGGGACAACGCATTGTCCCAAGCTATGATAAGGATTCTGAAGAGGGTCGCTGGGCCCAATACTGGTGCTGTGGGTCATGGGTCAGATACGGAATGACTCTGGTCAAATAGAGCTGAGATTTTTAGGGGTATTGCTAGATTTTCCCTTAATGTGGTGGAATATTAGATTGAAGCCACAGAGAGGATCATGGATGATCTCGACTGTGCCCCCAGCAGAAACTAAAGGGTGCAGTGTCACTGCAACTAGATGAGGCCTACCATTAGTGGCTTATGGTTAAATAGGGCACTCAGCCCGATCAGTTGACCTGGGAATTTTTCAAGACTACTTTCCAAAGTAAGTATGTGGGGGTTAGCTATGTGAATGCTCGGAGGAGAGAGATTCTGAATTTGACTCAGGGGGATAAATCAGTGGCTGAATATGAGCTTGAATTTTTACGGTTAAGCCGTTATGCCCGAGGGATGGTGGCAACTGAGTACGAGCGGTGTGTTCATTTTGAGGATGGCCTCAGGGATAGTCTTCAGGTTTTGATAGCTCCACAGAGGTAACGAGATTTTGCCGCTTTGGTTGATAAGGCAAAGATCGCCGATGATGTGAAGCGCATTGAGCGCCAGAATCGTGAAAAGGAGAGAGGTGGGAACAAAAGGGATTCAGAGCCCTCAATTTCATTTTTGAGGCCTAAGAAAAAGGCCAGGTTGATGGGCTAGTCAAAGTTGGGGTCCCTATTGCTGCTACTGGACTGTCCACAGTCCTGTGCTTATTGTGGGAGATGCCATCAGGGAAAGTGCTGGAAAAGGATTGCGACATGTTTGATATACAAATCATTGGAGCATCGTATCAGAGATTGTCCATAGAGGCCCGTCCAGATACAAGCTACTGGTATGGGTACTGTACAATTGTTGAGGGGTGTTCAGCAACCATCGAGATGCTGTGGTCAGGCCAGAGGTGAAAATAGCTTGGGTCAAGGTTAGAGGGCACCGGGCAGAGGTGCTGGTCATACTGAGGCGAGGCAGCCAGCCCTGGTTTATGCTATACATCGCCGAGAGGATGGAGTTCCCCAAATATTATCACAGGTACGTTCTCTATCTATAATGTACCTTATACTGCACTGATATATATAGGATCTACCCATTCCTACATAGTTTGTAATGTGTTTGAGACTTTGGGTTTCTTGGTTAAGAGTACTACGAGTGAGGTAACTGTGTTGAGTCCATTGGGGCAATCAATGAGGGTAGATAAACTGTTCAGAGATGTGCCTTTAGAGGTTCAAGGAGTTATCTTTTTGGCAGATTTGATGGAACTTCTTTTTGGAGAATTTGACTTGATTCTGGGAATGGACTGGCTGGTTAAGCATCGTGTGAGTTTGGATTGTGCTACTAAACGGATGGTACTAAGAGCTGCGGAGGATGAGGAGGTAATTGTAATTGGGGAGCATTAGAATTATTTGTCAAATGTAATTTTTGCATTAAGGGTCGAGAGATTGGTTCGTAAGGGTTGTAAGGCATACCTGGCCTACATTAGTGTTCCAAAGTCTGCGGTTTCTTCTGTTAAGGATATCAGAACAGTCAAAGACTTTCCAAATGTTTTTCTTGATGTGCTGCCTGGGTTACCTCCAAACCGTAAAGTTGAGTTTGGGATTGCGCTCCTGCCTGGTACAGCTTCGGTGTTTATCGCCCCTTATAGAATGGCACCGAAGAGCTTGTGGAGCTTAAGGCTCAGATTCAAGAGTTGTTGGATCGTCGATGCATTCGACCTAGTGTGTCTCTATGGGGAGCACCAGTTTTGTTTGTGAAAAAGAAGGATGGATCCATGCGTATGTGCATTGATTACTGATAATTGAATAAATTGACTGTTAAGAATAAGTATCCCTTACTGAGGATTGATGATTTGTTCGACCAGTTTCGTAGAGCTTCGATTTTCTCTAGGATTGATCTCCGATCAAGGTATCATCAACTGAGGTTTAAAGAGACTGATGTTTATAAGATAGCATTTAGGAGTCGTTATGGTCACTACGAGTTCCTAGTGATGCTGTTTGGACTAACGAATGCACCAACGACTTTTATGGATCTGATGAATCGAGTGTTCCAGCCCTATCTGGATTGGTTCGTAGTGGTTTTTATTGATGACATTATGGTGTATTCGAGAATTGAAGATGAACATGGTACACATCTCTGAGTGGTTCTGCAGATTCTGAGGGAGAAACAACTGTACGCTAAGTTTAGTAAGTGTGAATTCTGGTTGCGAGAGGTAACATTTCTAGGCCATGTGGTATCCGCTGAAGGGATTAGGGTTGATCCTTGGAAAATTGAAGCTGTACTAGATTGAAAGTAGCCTAAGACGGTATCTAAGATTCGCAGTTTTCTAAGACTGGTAAGGTATTATTGGCGATTTGTTGAAGGGTTTTCATTGATTGTTGCACCTCTAACTAAGTTGTTACGTAAGGGTGTGTCGTTTAACTGGACTGATGCGCAGCAAGAGAGTTTTGAGAAGCTTAAGAAAGTTTTGATCGAGGCCTCTGTTTTGATTCAGCTAGAGTCTAGGAAAGAGTTCACTGTCTACAGTGATCCATCACATGTCGATTTGGGGTGTGTATTGATGCAAGATGGTAAGGTTGTAGCATATGTGTCTCGACAGCCTAAGACGCATGAGGTGAATTATCTGACACACGATTTGGAGTTGGTGGCGATGGTATTCGCACTGAAGATTTGGAGGCATTACCTGTACGGTAAGAAGTGTCTCATTTACACTTATCACAAGAGCCTCAAGTATCTCCTCACTCAGAAGGAGCTAAATCATAGGTAGCATAGATGGATTGAGTTGCTAAAAGACTATGACTACGCAATCGAATACCATCCTGGGAAGGCCAATGTGGTGGAGGATGCGCTGAGTTGTAGAGCTATGACTGATCTGAGGGTGATGTTTGCTCGCCTCAGTTTATTTGATGATGGGAGTCTGTTGGTCGAGCTCCAAGTTAAACTGACGTAGGTTGAGCAGATTAAGGGTAAAAAGTTGGAAGATGAGTGACTGGGTCTTCGTTTTCGGCAAGTTAAGAGTGGGAATATTGTGGATTTTGGACTGAATAGTGAAGGGGTTCTCTATTTTCGTGAGAGAATCTGCATACTAAAGGATACTAATTTGAGGCAATCTATACTACGAGAGGTGCATAGTAGCCCTTATGCTATGCATCCTGGTGGAAACAAGATGTACTGTGACCTTCGTGAGTTGTATTGGTGGCCGAGTCTTAAATGTGAAGTTACCGACTTTGTGAGTAAATGTCTAACTTGTTAACAGGTTAAGGCTGAACATTAGTTACCTTCAGGGTTGCTTTAGCTAGTTAAGATTCCACTTTGGAATTAGGAGAGAGTGACTATGGACTTCGTTAGTGGGCTACCCTTAACGCCTACTAAGAAGGATTCAGTATGGGTCATCGTGGATCGATTGACCAAATCTACCCATTTCATACCAGTTTATACTGATTACTCATTGCAGAAGCTGGCTAAACTATATGTGTCTGAGATAGTGAGACTGCACCATAATATCTGATAGGGATCCTCACTTCATGTCTCAATTTTGGAAGAAGCTGCATGAAGCTCTGGGTACAAGGTTAGACTTCAGTACTGCGTTCCATCCTCAGATAGATGGTCAGTCAGTGAGGGTGATTCAGATACTAGAGGACATGTTAAGGAGTTGTGTGATTGATTTTTGAGGCATTTGGGAGGATTACTTGCCGCTAGCAGAGTTTGCTTATAACAGTAGCTATCAGTCTAGCATATAGATGGCACCTTACGAGGATTATATGGTTGTAGGTATCGTACTCCTTCATGTTGGACTGAGTTGGACGAGCGATGTATTCTGGGCCCTGAATTGGTTTCTAATACCGAGGAGAAAGTTAGATTAATTTGAGATTGTCTGAAGGTGTCATCAGACAGAAGTCATATGCGGATCTGAAGCGTAAGGAGAATGAGTATTTTGTGGGGGGCTTTGTTTTTCTCAAGGTCTCACCATGGAAGAAGGTACTAAGATTCGAATGGAAGGGTAAGTTGTGCTCTAGGTTCATTGGGCCTTACCGCATACTGAAACTTGTGGGGCTGGTTGCATATCAATTGGAGTTACCTCCAGAGTTAGACCAGATTCACGTTGTATTTCACGTCTCTATGCTGAGACGCTCTGCTCTGATCCCACGTATGTTGTTTCGGTTGAGGAGGTTGAGGTTAAGCCAGATCTGACTTTTGTGGATGAGCTGGTTTAGATATTGGATCGCGATCTAAAGTTATTAAGGAAGAAGTCTATCACACTGGTTAAGGTTCTTTGGCATAACCACAGCTTTGAGGAGGCCATGTGGGAACCCGAGGAGGTGATGTGACAACAATACCCTTATCTGTTCTGATCTGGTAAATTTTGAGGCTGAAATTTCTTTTAGGGGGTAGAGTTGCAACGCCTCAAAATCCTAGATAGTTATTTTTGTTTGTTTGCGACACACAACTGTGTATTTGCTTCAGTAGTTAAGTGTTCTGGGAAGTGTCTGAGAAGTCTTGGGTTCAAGCCTTGACTTGTGCAAAAGTTTTGTTTTTTAATATGAATAGACCTCTGTCCCTAGTCAGTAGGCTTTTAAATTAAGGTGAGTATAACATAACAGAAAGGGCCTACTGGTCTAAGGGATAAGTGGTGTGTTACCTATGTCTGAAGTCTAAAGTTTGAGTCTTTGTGTTGCAAGGAGTGTTTTATTTTGCAGTTGATGTTGTGGAAGTGTTGTGGTTTGACCGAAACTTGAGCGTTTGAGGAGTATGGGGAGTTGTGGCGAAATTTTAAGAGGTTGCTGGAGGGGATTTTAGTTGTTAAGGGATGTAGATAAGTGGGGATTTGGTTTAGTGATCTTAGGAGCGATTTGGGGAGAAATATTAGGAGAATTTGAAGAAAGTGGAAGAGTGGGTGTTGAATTAGAACTCCTAATTCTTAGTTTCGGCTTTGGTTAGTATTTTTATTCTTTTATGGTTTCTGGGACAGTTTTTGTTACTTCACTTCTTAGTGGCCGAATTCTGCTAAGGGATCACTTGGGTACCTTTCATTTTAGGTTTATTTCGATTTTGCTCGTCAATACAGTGCCCCTATTGATCAAATTCTCTTCTTTCTTTACTCCTATAGCAATCGTTCTTTTCCTTGTTCCCTTTTGTGTTTGGCCGAATACTCTCCTTCCCCTTTCTCAAATTCTTTCGGCTTTTCGTTCTTGGTTTTTGTTGGTTCTTTCCTTTTCCTCTCCCTTTCTCTCAATCAGTTTCTCTTTGACTGATTGTTTCTTCTTTTACTCCCTTAACCTGTTATGCTTGGCCAAATACTACCCTTTCCTTTACCTTTACTGTGCCGACTCTTCCTTCATTGCTCTCTGTCAATTTTAGTGGTAATTACAAGTACTCAATTTTGCGTTTCAGTAAGATTAGCTTTTGGTTTTGGTTAAAAATATTCTTTTGAATAGTCGTTAACAGGAGGTTGGCTGAATTTTAGGTTGTAACTGAAGGCTTAGGTGATCATTCTCTTTTGACTGATAAGGTGGGAAGGGCCTTGATTTTTCAATCAAGGTAAGTGGTTGTTGATTGGATAATCTAAGTGTAATAGTATAGTGTTATCTTGATGTTGGTTGATTAAGTGTTTACCTATTTTTGGTTGGTGCTTGGGGACTCTTCGAAGGAGGGGGAAAAGATCCTTAGTTGGCGTTAGGGTGGACGGAACTTCCCTCGTGGCTTGATCGAAGGTATGTTGTTTTGAGGTTAATGATTGGGGTAGTTGTGTGTATTCAATTGAGTACTGGACTAAGTGAGTAATTAAGGATTATTGTTTAAGTGTAGGGATCAAAGGTGCGGGCAGTCTCTTCTCTCGGCAAATAAAAGCAAGGTGTGTAAAAACACTGCCCTAATCGTAAATCGGCAAAAGCCGAAATAAGTGACCGTCGACGCTACACGAGCGTTCGCTCGCTCGCGTGGTAGCCCGTATGCCTAACATGGGCGTATGATCATTAAGGCCGACCATGATTGATTTCATGGTTTGAGGTCGTATCGGGCCATATTGGGCCGAAATGGGTCGTGTGGGCCCCAAAGGCATGTGGGCCCCACACGGGTAAACCACACAGATGTGTGGAGAATGTTGGGCCAGGCTGTGTAATCCACACGGCCAAGGCCATTTTTAGGCTATGTGGGCCATATGGACATGTGGGCTCACATGGGCTGGGGTTTTGGGCCTTGGACCCATTTTTACTGTTTGATTGTTAAGGTTGCACGGGTCGCCCGAAACGACTATGGGCATACTGTTGGGCCGATAAGTGTACCTAGATCCCTAATCGATAAAATCACTATTATGCCTTTGTATGATAAAATGACTGTTATGCCCTATGAGATATCTAATTATATTTGAGCATGCCACTTTAAACACATTGAATACACCTCTGATATTATGACACGACATGACATGTTGCATGATATGTTGCATGGGGATGGGTTATATTATGATTGAAGGAAGCGTACTGTACTGGCAGCTCTGCTGCAAATACTGTTTAGTGCCGCAACCGGTACTATTTTGGAGTGTAGGGATGGGTGGGTTGATTATATCCCCACATGGAGTGTAGGGTTGGATAGAGATGGAGTGTAGAGGCTAGTTGGGTAGGATCTTTGATTGCATATCTGTACTTTATTCTCACTGAAATGGGCTTTGACCCCACTGATACTGATAATGATACTGTAATGGGTTAAGGCCCTAACTGATACTGAATTGTCACTGGATTGGGCTTAGGCCCAGATTGTATATACTCACTGTTTGGTTATTTGATATGGGATTACAGTTTTTTATAACTCACCTATCTGTTTATCTGTACAGGTATTCCCCAGACTTAGGCGGATCGGTGCTGCTCAAAGGTGGCCGACAACCGCACATACTTCCGTATTTAATTTTAAAATTATTAGTATTTTTATTTTTGGGTATTTTTAATGTAATAAGGCCTCTTTGGATTTTATTTTTAATTTGGGATTTTAATTTGCTTTGGTTATAACTGCTAGTATTAGGAACTCGAGTTTTAAAAAGAAATAATGTTTTACAAAGTAAACGCAATAACTGCTAGTATTTAGAAAGCTTTCGCTATAAAACGATATCTTGAAATTCAAAAAGTTTTTAAAATAAATACCTTTTGGTTGGGTCACAAGTTTAAAATGAACGACTCGTTTTAAAAATCTTCATTAAGATAACACAACAAAGATAAATATGGAAAGGTTTTTTTTTCCAACGATATTGCACTTTGCGAGAATACACTTCAATGTGACATCTTCAGATTTGGCCATAACGTCCAGGCCGGGTTTGGGGTGTTATAAGGATTAATAAAGTCACCGGGTTAATCTTGAGGACTTAAGAAATTTAGAAAGTTAGGTTCAATTTTAGGTGGTTGTGGTGGAGGAAAAGGAGGAGAAGTCTCGCTTCCAGCCATTTGAATGATGAAAGAGAAAAATTGTGTAAAAAACTTGCTAAGATGCTATGACAAGAATCAGGTAATCTCTTGCCTTTTATTGATAGACGTAAAAGGGATATATATATTTTTACAGTAGTAGTTACTTATCCCATAATAATATTCTAACATAGGTATATATATATTCAATACATTAAAAGTTTGGAGACAATATGATTCACGGGTTGATGCGTTGTAGATTCATAGGGTAAAATTAGGTAATTTTCATACTTAAAGAGCTTTTTCCCGAGTTTTTTTAGAGTCATTTTGTGTTATTTTTACATAATTAGTAGAAGGTGTAGTAGAATTTGTTTTCTTAGTGTTTTTTGCATATATTTTGAGTAATTGCATCTTATACCCTTCAATTGTGAACTTACTCTTTTTGAAAATGGCATTGTAGGTCAAAATGAATGATGGAATTGTGAAAAACTCAAATTGATTGGAAAATGTACAAGAAGAACCCTTACCGTGACTACAAGGAAAGCCTTGTTGCGACAAGGATGCTACTGACTTGGCCATGGAGTTCTGTAACAGCCCGATTTAGGGCCTAGTTGGAACAGTGGTCTCGAGACCACAAATTCAAATTTAAAAATATTATTTTATTATTATTTTGATGTTATAGCATTAATATATTAGTGCATGAAAAAAATTTTGGTAACTTAATTTTGACGTTTGTGAGACTAATTGCGAAAAAGGACTAAATCGCATAAAGTGTAAAAGTCCCAAATTGATAGCTAAAGGTGTTAATTTGTTAGAGAATCAAAATTGGGGGATTTTAAAAGGCAATTAGACCCTATTAGAAGAGTATAACTGACCATGAGACAAGGAAAATCAATTAGTCAAAGTGTTAGGTTTTGATGACATGAGCAAATTGAATAAAATAAAGAAAAGTTGTCATCTTTTCTTTTCTTCTCCTATACACCACCGAAAATCAGCCATTGAAGGGGGTTTGAAAGCTTAAAATTTTTAGCCACTTAGTTGACTCACAAGTAAGTGATTTCCATGTCCTTTGATGATGGTTTTTGTATTTTTTGAGACCCTAGAAGCATGAGCTTTCAAATGAGGGTTCTATTTTACAAAATGATTAAGAGTTTAGGGCTTTTCCATGAATGGATTTTTAGTGTTTGCTGAGTTTTTTATGGAAGAAAATGAGTCCTAGTTGTGTTATAAACAACTTTTGTGAGAGGTGTTAGCATGAAAACACCTAAAGGGACTATTTTGCATAAGTTGCAAAATAGGTGATAAGTGTGTGAAATAGTGGGACTTTGGAGTTGCTATAAGAGTGAAAAGATTTCAGCTAGGCTTGAAATACGAAGAAATTCTATAAAAATCAATTTTCAAGTATAGGGGCAAAATGGTCATTTTACCTAATATGGGAATTTTGGATTGCCTGATTTTATTTAGTGACTAAATGAGTGTATTTTGCTAATATAGATCAAAGATTTGCCAAATCTAAACCTAGATCGGGGGAAAGCCAAGCAAATCGACTAAATCGACTAGTCGTGTGTATTTTGTAATCCGAAGTAAGTTGCATATAAATAATACATCTACATTGCTAATGTATGTGTCGAATTGCATTTAAATTTAATATAGCATGAATTGCTTGATTGTGGAATTGAGAAAGTATAATGATAATAGAGATAGTAGAGTTTTCGTTGAACATAGGAAATAAACCGGATATTCATACTGTGACATTAGGGTCACTTGTGTGAGCTAGTGTAAGACATGTCGGAGACATGCATCGGCCACATTATGAGAGCTAGTGTAAGACCATGTCTGGGACATGCCATCGGCATTGAGACAAGGGTTAGTGTAAGACATGTCTAGGACAAGTATCAGCCTCGAGATGTAAGCTAGTGTAAGACATATCTGGGACATGCATCGGCTACGAGATGATAGTTAGTGTAAGACCATGTTTGGGACATGGCATCGACTTGAGATATGGGCCAGTGTAAGACCATGTCTGGGACATGGCATTGGCAGCGTACCCATATATGAGGCTTAACAAATACCCAGTGATATTCTGAATGGTTCAACGGTGAATGTTATGTTCTTGAGCTAATGAGGAAAGTATAATCGTGTTATGAATGATACAGGTACCTAATTCGTATGTATGAGATATGAGCTCAATACATATAAAATGTGACTTGTATGGATGGTAGTGAGTAAGTTACACCTATGCCTAATTTGGTGTTATGAGCATGTTGATTATGAATAAATGTTGTGGTATACTTATTTATATGCGACTTACTAAGCTTTATGCTTACTCCCTTTCCTTTCCCTTTTCTTTTAGTGCAGCCTAACTAGCTCAAGGATCACCAGAAGTCAGAGATATCGATCACACTATTAGCCAAAACATTCGGTATAGTTGGATTTATATTTTTGAATATGGCATGTATAGGGTTAGAACTTATTATTTTGAGTCTTTGAGAATTGGCCAAATGTGTTGGCTTGGGATATATCTCACAGTTAGTATTAAGCCATGAATGATGGCTAATATTTATTTTGAGTTTATAAAAGATGTATCTTCACGGTTGAACGAATATCTATTGTGGCTGATTTGATTTTGGAAAACATGCTTGATTTGTTTTTGGTTGGCATTTGCATGAAAATAGGTATGCAAGGGTGGGAATGAGGCTTGGAAAATAGCCTTATATTGTCCACATGGGTAGACACACGGGCATGTGTCTAGGCTGTGTGGTCCGGCCGTGTGTCCCCTGCACGTGAAACTTTCAAGTCAGTATGCATGATAATAAACACACAGACAGAGACATGGCCGTGTGTCTCAGCCGTGTGGAGGACACGGCCCAGTACACGGGTGTGTGCCATGGCCGCGTGACATTCTGGGGATGCTGACATCAGAAACAGAATACCCAGGTTTTTGCACACGGGCTAAAACACAGGCGTGTCATGGCTGTGTGAGGGACACGGGCCATTGACACCAGTGTGTGTCTGGCCGTGTAAAAACCCCTGTAGGTGTGAATTAGAATTTAATTCCACATGCGTGTGGGGCACAGGCGTGTCCCAGGGTGTTTACGCCGTGTGAGCCATACAGAGCATCAGCACGACATGTCGAAATGGTCACACTTGGATGTTACCCTTCCACACGGGCGTATACCTTATTTTAAAGGCAAATTTCTTAAGGTTGGTTTAAGTACCCGGAATGGTTCCGAATAGTTTTTAACGGTCGATTTGAGGTTCGTAGGCCCATAATAAGAAATTTAAAGTAGAAATTGAAAAAGTTTTAATTTGGACCAAGTCTCGGTGACTTGAGACTGTTTGTATGCATGAGATAAAGTTAGGTAATGCCTCGTACTCTGACCCGGTATGGGTTACAGGCATAGGGTGTTACATTTAGTGGTATCCAAGCTATGGTTTAGTCGGTTCTAGGACTAACCTAGCGAGAGTACGAGTCTAGCTATAGATGCCATAGTTGTACATTGATAGTGTGACGAATTCTGACAATTATAAATTATGTTTTTATATAGTAAATGTATCTTGATAAAGCCACGGCGGATGACATGGAAAGTAATGAGACGGCTCCCACCGAAGGGACTGCGCCGGTTGAGAGTGAGCCTGTGACTATGGACCAAGGTGGAGGGGCTAGAGAAGCCTATCTCCAGATGATGGATGCTTGGTACACGGAGTTCGTTCGTGCGAACCCGAACACTCCACCTCCCCCACCTCCTCCGATTCCTCAATATGCCCCAGTAGCTCCGCAAGGTGTGGATATGGTTAGGAGGGAGAAAGCTCCAGTAGACAAGATTCGAAAGCAAGGGGCCGAGGAATTCTGGGCTAATATAGATAATGACCCCGAAAGGGCAGAGTTTTGGTTAGAAAACACCATAAGAGTATTCGATGAACTATCATGCACACCTGAAGAGTGCGTAAAGTGTGCCGTGTCACTTCTACGAGACTCGGCTTATCAGTGGTGGAACACTCTCATGTCCATTGTATCGAGAGAGAGGATCATATGGGAATTCTTCCAAGAAGAGTTCCAAAAGAGGAAGGAGTTTCTAGAGTTAAAGCAAGGTTGAATGTCAGTGCTAGAATATGAGTGGGAATTTGTGAGGCTCAGCAAGTATGCCCGGGAGTGCGTATCTACAGAAGCCACCATGTGTAAAAGTTTTGAGGATGGACTGGTTGACTTCTCATAGTGTTGTAGTGGACTGTGGGAGAAAAGTTATTGAGTTGAAATGTGAAAGCAGGAATGTTTTTCGGCTTGGACCAGATGAGTCAGATAAATTGCCCATAATAGTATCATCTTTGACTGCTAAGAAATATTTGAGAAAAGGATGTGAGGCTTACTTAGCATTTGTGCTGAATACTCAAGTGATTGAGTTGAAGATTGAGTAGTGCCGGTAGTTTCTGAGTTTGCAGACGTGTTCCCGGAGGAGTTACCTGGATTATCTACAGTAAGGGAAGTTGAATTTGGAATTGAGTTGGTCCTCGGTACGACACCCATCTCGATTACTCCGTATAGGATGGCTCTAATAGAATTGAAAGAGTTGAAAGCACAGTTGCAAGAGCTAATGGATAAGAGCTTTGTGAGACCGATTTTTTTACCATGGAGTGCTCCGGTACTCTTTGTGAAGAAGAAAGATGGGTCAATGAGGTTATGCATTGACTACAGGCAGCTCAACAAGGCAACAGTAAAGAACAAATATCCCTTGCCAATGATTGATGACCTATTTGATCAGTTAAAGGGAGCCACTGTATTTTCCAAGATTGACCTAAGGTCTGGATATTACCAATTAAGGGTTAAAGAGCAAGATGTGCCGAAGACTGCGTTTTGGACAAGATGCAGGCATTATGAGTTTCCCGCCATTCCCTTTGGTTTGACTAATGCCTCGACAGTTTTTATGGACTTGATGAATTTCATTTTTCGACCGTATCTTGATACAGGCATTATGAGTTTCTCGTCATGCCCTTTGGTTTATTCGTGTGATGAGAGCGAGCATGCAGAGCATCTGAGAGTTGTGTTACAAAACTTGAGAGACCTACAATTATATGTCAAGTTCAGTAAGAGTGAATTTTGGCTTAAAGAGGTCGAATTTCTAGGGGACATTGTGCCGGGTGATGGGATCAGAGTTGACCTAAGCAAGATCTCCGCTATTGTAGAGTGGAAACCGCCGAAGAATGTAACTAAAGTTCGAAGCTTTTTGGGTTTGGTCGGATACTACAGACGGTTTGTAAATGGATTCTTTATGATAGCTACATAAAACTGCTGCAAAAAGATGTCAAGTTCGAATGGACCGAAAAGTACCAACAGAGTTTTGAGCAATTAAAGGCTTTGTTGACCGAAGCACCAGTGTTAGTGCAACCGGAGTCAGGCAAGGAATTTGTGATATATAGCGACACCTCTTTGAATGGTTTGGGATGTGTACTCATACAAGAAGGCAAGGTTATAGCTTATGCCTCGAGACAACTAAAGCTACACGAGAGAAATTGCCTGACCCATGACTTGCAACTAGCGGCTGTAGTGTTCGCGTTGAAGATTTGGAGACACCATTTATATGGAGAGAAATGTCGGGTATTCACCAACCATAAGAGCTTAAAGTACTTGATGACTCAAAAGGAGTTGAATCTGCGGCAATGCCGATGGTTAGAGCTGTTAAAGGATTACGAGTTGATTATTGACTACCATCTGGGGAAGGAGAATGTCATCGCCGATGCATTGAGTAGAAAATCATTATTTGCGCTGAGAGAAATGAATGCCAATATGGCTTTGTCTGATGATGGCTCAGTTATAACAAAGTTTATAGCTAGACCGACGTTTCTTCAAGAGACCTGAGAAGCTCAGAAAGGTGATGAGAAATTGCAAGCCAAGAGAATTTAGTGTGAGTCGGGAATTGAAAAAATATGATGATAATAGAGATAGTAGAGTTTTCGTTCCACATAGGAAATAAATCAGATATTCATACCGTGACATTAGGGTCACTTGTGTGAGCTAGTGTAAGACATGTCTGGGACATGCATTGGCCACATTATGAGAGCTAGTGTAAGACCATGTCCGGGACATGGCATCGGCATTGAGACGAGGGCCAGTGTAAGACATGTCTGGGACATGCATCAGCCTTGAGACGTAAGCCAGTGTAAGACATGTCTGGGACATGCATCGGCTACGAGATGATTGTCAGTGTAAGACCATGTCTGGGACATGACATCGACTTGAGATATGAGCCAGTGTAAGACCATGTCTGGGACATGGCATTGGCACCTTACCCATGTCTGAGGCTTAACTAATACCCGGTGATGTTCCGAATGGTTCAATGGTGAATGTTATGTTCTTGATCTAATGAGGAAAGTATAATCATGTTGTGAATGATACAGGTACCTAATTGGTACATATGAGATATGAGCTCAATATATATAAAATTGACTTGTATGGATGGTAGTGAGTAAGTTGCACCTATGCCTACTTTGGTGTTATGAGCATGTTGATTATGAATAAATGTTATGGTATACTTATTTATATGCGACTTACTAAGCTTTATGCTTACTCCCTTTCCTTTCCCGTTTCTTTTAGTGCCACCTAACTAGCTCAAGGATCACCAGAAGTCAAAGATATAGATCACACTATCTGTAACACCCCTATCCCGTAACCGTCGCCGGAATAGGTAAGGGGCATTACCGGACTTATAACTCATGTCAGAACCGTAAAATTTTGAACTTTTTCTTGAAATAAAGATCATTCATTTAAATAAGTACTAAGCACAGCCAGGGATAAAATTTAAACTTCTCTAAGTAAACATTCAAAAGATGCCATTTTCGCATGGCTTATATACATTAACCAAAATATTCTTCCGCCACTAGTCTATTCTATACATGCCATAAAATAATTCAAAACATAACAGTAACAAGCAGTGGATAGTGATAGTGTGACTAGTTGCTGACGATCCCCGAGCCTGTAGCTTCCAAATGAGATCTATAAAACAGAGGAAACAAAGTAAACGGAGTAAGCATTACAATACTTAGTAAGTTTTAAGCAGTGTCAACAGATAATAATCAAATTATAACATAGTTGTTTGTATTTTTATTTCACTCTTCCTTCGGGCATACTATCCCTTTACCGAATATGCACATCTCATCATATACAATAGGCAGATAAACTTTCACATAAAAGTGAGCTCATGTGGCAGATATATTGTATAATTTCACATAACCTCTCACACTGATCCGATGTCACATAATCATAAGAATAGTCTCATAGATTGCTCACGTATGCATCACATAACTGCCTTATGATTTAGATTTAACATATAAACTTGGAGTACATACCTGTTTAACCTTTCGCATTGAATATATTTATAAGCAATTCTTATTGCGAAGTCTTATAGCTTTAAACTCTACTCAGATTATCGGCGAGACCTTTAGCTCAGATGAAATCTCCACACAAAGTCAGCGGGTCTTAACCGAGACATAGTCACCACATATGGTCATCCGGTCTTTAATCCCGGGTTTACATCATAGAGTTTCATACATATTTATTCACATGTTACAACATTCACATCGACTATCATATTTGTAATTCATTTACCTCATAAAATATCTAATAAAACACACCTTCCGCCGTTTGTCATTTGGCCACAATATATATATATACACATCTCATACATATCTCACATTAGCCATTTGGCTTTACCACATATCCATCTCATACACATTTCGCATTAACCATTCGGCTTTCCCACATATATACACATCCACGTTCATCACATTGGCCATTCTGCCTTATCACATGTATGCATGTTCACATTTATCACATTGGCCATTCGGCCTTATCACATATATGCATGTTCATATTCTTCACATTGTCCATTCGGCCTTATCACACATATGCATGTTCACATTCATCAGATTGGCCATTCGGCCTTATCACATATATACATGTTCACATTCATCACATTGGCCATTCGGTCTTATCACATATATGCATGTTCATATTCATCACATTGGCCATTCGGCCTTATCACACATATACATGTTCACATTCATCACATTGGCCATTCGGTCTTATCACACAAATGCATGTTCACATTCATCACATTTTCCATTCGGCCTTAGCACACAAATGCATGTTCACATTCATCACATTTGCCATTCGGCCTTAGCACACAAATGCATGTTCACATTCATCACATTTGCCATTCGGCCTTATCTCATGTATACACATTCACATCCATCACATAAAATCCTAAATCAAAATATAAATTTTCATGTATTCACATCACAATTATCCAAATATACTTCACATACCACATATACTTTCACTTTGTCTTGGCTGAATCTACATCTATCATTTTCCAATGAATAATTCAATTTCAAGCCATACTATCATTTCATATTCGAATACTTATAAACTTACAATTTCACAAATTTTAATATCAAAGATCCATCTAACACTCATATATCATTTTATAATATCACAATTTATAATTCAAGTATGGGTTTAATCAATAGCTTATGATCAACTAAAACAAGTTTTATCCATGTTTACAACATAACCACAAATTCTCTACAAGCTGTTTTCCTGAGAAACAGTCGTTAAATTATTTGTAACTGGGGTTACGAAATTCCAAATTATGTGCCGCTAATTTTCCATGAAAATAGACTCGTATATTCTCTATCCAAAAAATTTTCAGAATTTTTGGTTTGGCCAATCAATACCAGATTTTTCTCAAAGTTTCCCCTATTTTACTGCTTGACTACTCTGACTACTCTCCACTAAGAATTTAATTTCTCATTGTACAGAATTCAAAATGTGTTTTTTTTTTTTTTTTTGAAATTAGACTCATTAAGGAGTCTAAGAATAAAACTTTATCTTATAATCATTTTTGTACGATTTATAATGATTTTCCGAATACTGAACAGGGGATTTCGGAGCCATTCTGACTCTGCCTCACACAACTTTGAAAATCTCATTATCGGTAACCCCTTTACTTACACGATTTCTTGTATACGAAACTAGACGCATCAAGCTTTAATTACATGGTTTATTCAGCCTTTATCTCAACTTCCACAATTTATGGTAATTTTTCCAAAACACGCTACTGCTGCTGTCTGTAGCAGATTTATACAATTTACTTTGTAAAGTTCTCATTCACATATTTAAAACATAATATCATATATGCCGTCATTTAGAAAAGTCATTGACCTTAACGTATATACATAATTCATATTCATCCCATTTTAAAACTTAAAATTTACAAAGGAATCAAACTCAATTACTTAAGAACTTACCTCGGATGTTGTCGAACGATTTCAACGGCTATTCGATCACTTTTTCCTTTCCCTTATCCAACTTTGACCCCACTTGCTCTTGAGCTAAATAAGTATAGATAGAGATGTTTAATATTCTGATCAATAGTGTTTACTTATTATTCACATTCGGTAATCAAATATCCATCTCATTTTAATATATTATCATTACCACAATTAGTCTTAAACCTACCGATTTCATAACTAATATATGTTCATACACAAATGTTACTTTCACCAAATGCTCTTGTAATTAAAGTAATAACTTATCAATCAACTATCAAAGTCAAATGTCATTATATTACTAGATATACATGCACCCACATACATAAGCTCAATAATCATAATATAACATCATGTAATTATATTATTATTGTGACCGAATATACTTGGTCATACATACCTAAAACAAAAATCAAATTCCAATTTTTTTTTATTTCATTTGCTCACTAACCGAATTCACTTACCATGTTCACAAACACTCTTCAACGATTTCTTTTCTTTAGTCAAACACAAAATTTTCCTTCTCAAAATTTATTTTCCTACTAATTTAACTTACTCCGAGGTTGAATGCTACTTTAGCATTAAGCTTATATTCTCTTCGTTATTAAGTAATTGTTCATAGCTCAACTAGCATCCATTTTCGATTTAACACAAAAATTCATAACCGAATGTTGTTTATCTTAAGCTATCATTATATTATCAAAATTGAATTAATTAAACTCATATAAGCACTATCAAAACCAAAATCTATGTCTAGCATTACTCAAGGTCTATACTAAAAAAATCAATTACAAAGCCGAATTGTTCAAGTAACTCAACCATTTCACATTCATCTATTTCATGTACAAATACCAACACTTAAGTATTAACTAGTTAAACTTCAAATAACCACACAAAAAAAACAACAATCTAACCCCTTAATTTCTACTATGGCCGAAAGCTTAAGACATTACCCAACTCAAAATTTTGTCATGGGTTAAGCAAGGAACTTAAGAACTAACTCAAAATATACTAAAATTTCAAGAATTAGCATGAACTACTCACCTTATTCTTGAGTTCAAGATCACCGAATGGTTGTTCTTTGCTTCCTTTAGAATCGGCTAGGAAGACACATGGATGAAGACTTTGTTTCTTTCACCCATTTCCTTCCTTTAATTATTCTTTATTTATTTTATTGCATTCACCCATGATAATATGGCATCTAGCTAATTAAAGTTAATAGAAAATTCATATTTGATTATATAATTTGTAGCATGGCCGGCCACTACCTATAGTTTGGCTAATTTGACATGCAAGTACAAGCACTTTCCAACATATATTAATAGGCCACTTTAGCATTTGCCTAGCACATTTCTAAATTTTCTCATACAAGTCCTATTTAATAATTTCGCATACAAATGATAAAATTAAAGTATGAAACTTCCACACATTCATATTCACATATAATAAGCATCGAATATGACTGTTAATTATTTTTATGACTCGGTTTCGTGGTCCCGAAACCACTTTCCGACTAGGGTCAAATTAGGGGTGTCACACTATCAGTTGAAACATTTGGTATAGTTGGATTTATATTTTTGAGTATGTCATGTATAAGGTTAGAACTTATTATTTTGAGTCTTTGAGAATTGGCCAAATGTGTTGGCTTGGGATAGATCCCACTCTTAGTATTAAGCCATGAATGATGGCTAATATTTATTTTGAGTTTATAAAAGATGCATCTTCATGGTTGAATGAATATCTATTGTGGCTGATTTGATTTTGGAAAACATGCTTGATTTGTTTTTGGTTGGCATTTGCATGAAAATAGGTATGCAAGGGTGGCAACGAGGCTTGAAAAATAGCCTTATATTGTCCATACGGGTAGACACATGGGCATGTGTCTAGGTCGTGTGTGACACACAGTCAGCCCCATAGGCATGTGGTCCGGCTGTGTGTCCCCTAAACATAAAAATTTCAAGTCAGTATGCATGATAATAAACACACGGATAGAGACACGACCGTGTATCTCAACCGTGTGGAGGACACATCCCAGTACACGGGCGTGTGCCATGGCCGTGTGATATTCTGGGTATGTTGACGTCAGAAACAGAATACCCAGGTTTTTACACACGGGCTAAAACACGGGCGTGTTGTGGCCTTGTGAAGGACACGGGCCATTGACACAGGCGTGTGTCTGGCCGTGTGAAAATCCCTGTAGGTGTGAATTAGAATTTAATTCCACATGGGTATGGGACACAGGCATGTCCCAGGGTGTTAAGGCTGTGTAAGCCACACAGAATCAGCATGACCATGTCGAAATGGTCAAACTGGCATGTTACCCTTCCAAACGGGCGTGTGCCCTATTTTAAAGGCAAATTTCTTAAGGTTGGTTTAAGAACTCGGAATGGTTATGAATAGTTTTCAACGGTCAATTTGGGGCTCGTAGGCCCATAATAAGAAGTTTAAAGTAGAGATTGAAAACATTTTAGTTTGGACCAAGTCTCGGTGACTTGAGACTATTTGTATGCATGAGATAAAGTTAGATAATGCCTCGTACTCTGACCTGGCGTGGGTTACGGGTATAGGATGTTACAAGTTCTCAGTTCTATTAATTGTTGTGAGCATGAGAAAAGTCATGTTGTGACAAGAACCTTACTGAATCAACTATAAAGTTTCTTGGTTCCAATCCTTGTTGTGACCACATGATATACCTTGTCAGGACAACGCCGCCGCTATTGGAAGCAATGAAATAGACCTATCGTTGTTGCGACAACAAGACTGATGTTACCATAAAAGGCCATCGTAACTACTGGATCTGGAGCAGTTACCAAGGGTATAGCCAGGGAGTTTTGTTCTGGCCATTAACTTTTTAAGCTTAATTTTAGGTCCACATTATGGGAAAAAGTGTAATTGAAATATTTTAAACCGTTAGTATAAATATTATTCTTTAAAATAGATAAAAGAAAGGAAAAGAATAGCTAGAAAAACTTCTGAAATTCTTTAAGCTTTTTTGTGCAATTTACTTTTCTTAATTTTCAATTGTAAACTTTTATATAATGTTTTATGGAATGAAGATCAAGATGGGTTTCAATTGATGTTCATAAAGGATATTTAGTTCTTGAATGAGCAACCTTTAAACAAAATCTTGTTTTATTTACTTCGATTTCTTAAGTTTGATATGGAGATTGTAACACTCCATACCCAACCCGACCATCGTGTCCAAGCTATAGGATGCCACATTCATTGTCGGAGTAACTACGGTTAATTAAATTCAAATACATACCATTAATGATTAATTCCAAGTAATATAAACATATTATATGATATGGTATACAATAATTTTTGGGTTTTACACAAGCTTATGAAAGCTCTATTATTAACCCGAGGTTGAATTAGGACCAAATTACAATGTTTACAAAATCCCCAGGTTGACGCCACAATTTTGGGGTTACCTCGTCGTGACACTATCATGTGTGAATGTGTAATGCGAATGTCCAAGTATACACGTCGAATCAAGTAATAAAGTGATGAGTGAGTATTGTCTCCACAGGGATCAGAATTGATTAAAAAAATTGGTTATGTTATTACTACGAATTTGACTAATTAAACTGTGCAAAAGAAACATTTGACAAATTGATGAAGAGAATTAATGAATGGATGAATAAAATCAATTATGAATGAAAAATGCTAGGGAAATTGAAAAGCTATGGCAATTCTCAAAGAATAAGTGTGTAACACCCCTACCCATCTCCATCGTCAGATTGGGGTCACAGAGTATTACGATAACATTTCAAACATTTAACGTTTCATACAATTAAATATGCAACCATAATTACCATTCAGCAATCACATACCATTCATAAACTAATACACATATACGGACATTAAAACGAGTCTATGAGGCCCTAAAAATAGATGGAAAACATCTGGGGTCAATTTGAAACCAATTGGAAAAGTTAGGAAAATTTGAAAAAAATTTGGAAACAAGGGACACACGACTGTGTGGACTTTCGAAGTCCAGACACACGGCTGTGTCCCAGACCATATGTTTGCCTATGTGAGAATCGATGTTGGGTCACACGGCCTTGTCACTGGCCGTGTCTTTGTAACACCCCATACCCGAGACCGTTGCCGGAGTTGGACACGAGGGGTTCACAGACTAAATTCGCTTACTATCGCAGTCCATTTTAAAATTTTCCAGGCAGTTGGCTAACTGCGACACTGTCATCTTAAAAATCATATCTTGAGTTTCACAACTATAACATCAGTTTCGTAATTTTTCCCTGAAACTAGACTCATATTCCCATCTACATATTTTTTTTAGAATTTTTGGTCGGGCCAATTAGTACAGTTTATTAGTCAAAGTCTCCCATGTTACAGGGATCGACTACACTGACCTTTGCGCATTACGACTTGGATATCTCCCTGCACAGAGCTTCAATACTGATGCCGTTTGTTTCTATAGAAACTAGACTCAGAGAGAAATCTATACATGTATGGCATGACTTCTAATTATCTCTGGTTAATTTATAATGAATTTCCAAAGTCGGAACAGGGAATCCAGAAACCGTTCTGGCCCTGTCTCACGAGAACCTGAATATCTCTTAACATACTTTCCATATGATCATTTCGTTACTTTCCTATGAAAATAGATTCATCAAGGTTCGTTTACATAATTTATTCATTATTTAATTCCAATCCTACTATTTTTAGTGATTTTCCAAATCTACATCACTGCTGCTGCCAGCATCTGCCTTTAAGGTAGACTTTACCTATTTCATAGTTTCCATGATTCAACTAGCCCTTTTTGCATAAATAGCACAAATTATGATAGTGATTAACCATTCCATACCAAATGATTATAACATTATGCTCAAACATATATAAGCCATTTTCGCATGGCTATATACATTAACCAAAATATTCTTCCGCCACTAGTCTTTTTTATACATGCCATAAGATAATCCAAAACATAGCAGTACCAAACAGTGGATAGTGATAGTGTGACTAGTTGCTGACGATCCCCGAGCCTGTAGCTTCGCAATGAGATCTATAAAACAGAGGAAACAGAGTAAACGGAGTAAGCATTACAATGCTTAGTAAGTTTTAAGCAGTGTCAACAATAACAATCAAATTATAACATAGTTGTTCGTATTTTTATTTCACTCTTCCTTCGGGCATACCATCCCTTTACCGAATATGCACATCTCATCATATACAATAGGTAGATAAACTTTCACATAAAAGTGAGCTCATGTGACATAGATATATCGTATGATTTCACATCACCTCTCACACTGATCCGATGTCACATAATCATAGAAATAGTCTCATAGATTGCTCTCGTATGCATCACATAACTACCTTATGATTTAGTGCAAATCAAGCTCACATATAAACTTGGAGTACATACCTGTTTAACCTTTCGCATTGAATATATTTATAAGCAATTCTTATTACGAAGTCTTACCCGGACATAATCTCCACACGAAGTTATCGGGTCTTACCCGGACAAAATTCCCACACGTAGTCATCGGGTCTTTAGAGCTCGGATATAGTACGAGCACGAAGCTTACGGACATTAATCAGTGATAATATTCTCGCATAAAGCCTGCGGGGTTTTAACCCGGATATAGTACTGACACAAATGCCCTTCGGGACTTATCACATTTATGCACTTTCACATCCATCACGTTGGCCACTCGGCCCTGTCACATATATACACTTTCACATTCATCACATCGGCCATTAGGCCTTATCACATATATACACTTTCACATTCATCACATCGGCCATTAGGCCTTATTACATATATACACTTTCACATTCATCACATCGGCTATTAGGCCTTATCACACATATACACTTTCACATTCATCACATCGGCTATTAGGCCTTATCACACATATACACTTTCACATTCATCACATCGGCCATTAGGCCTTATCACATATATATACACTTTCACATTCATCACATCGGCCATTAGGCCTTATCACATATATACACTTTCACATTCATCACATCGGCTATTAGGCCTTATCACACATATACACTTTCACATTCATCACATCGGCTATTAGGCCTTATCACATATATATACACTTTCACATTCATCACATCGGCCATTAGGCCTTATCACATATATACACTTTCACATTCATCACATCGGCTATTAGGCCTTATCACACATATACACTTTCACATTCATCACATCGGCCATTAGGCCTTATCACATATATACACTTTCTTGGCTGAATCTACATCTATCATTTTCCAATATCACAATTTAGAATTCACGTATGGGTTTAATCGATAGCTTATGAGCAACTAGAACAAGTTTATCAAGGTTTACAACACAATCTCAAATTCAGCACAAGCTGTTTTTCCTGAGCAATAGTTACTAAATCATTTATAACTGGAGATACAAAACTCCAAATCACTTTCCGTTAATTTTTCCTGAATATAGACTCATATATCTTCCATCCATAAAATTTCCAGAATTTTAGGTTTGGCCAATCAATACCAGATTTTTCTTAAAGTTTCCCCTGTTTCACTGTTTGACTAATCTGACCACTCTTCACTACGAATCAGATTTCTCATTTTACAGAATTCAAAGTGTGTTGTGTTTGATTTAATTTGAAACTAGACTCATTAAGGAGTCTAAGCATATAAATTTTATCTTATAACCATTTTTGTACAATTTATAATGATTTTCTAAAAACAGAACAGAGGATTACAGTATCATTCTGCGCTGTCTCACACAACTTTAAGTATCTCATTATCGGAAATCCCTTTGCTTACACGGTTTCTTTTATAAGAAACTAGGCTCATTAAGCTTTAATTTCTTGTCTCATTTAGCCTCTAATTCAAATCCATAAATTTATGGTGATTTTCTAAATTCATGTTACTGCTGCTGTCCTGAGCAGGTTTATCACAATTTTATTCTTCTGACATATCCTTTTAGCACTTCATAATATCATATCCATTTGGCAACATATCATATCAATAACTTACCTATACTTCATAATAGCCATTAGGCTATATGCATAAAAATTTACAATAGAGTTATGATTCTTTTAATATGTGCTTAACATATCATACTCAATCACATTATAGGCTTTAATACTTAAAACTTACCTCGATCGCTAATGTACGTCAATTCCGACTATTCGACCAATTTCCCTTTTTCCACGATCCGACTTTGTTTCCATAAGCTCTTGATGCTCAATCAACAATTTTTAACTTCAAATTTGCAAACAGCAATGTCGTCACTTTACATAACAGAAATTAAATTTCATTACTTAAACTATCCACGACAATCACCTTCCGAGCACCTTAATTTTCTTTAAGCTAAACTACCTCATAGTATACATATACACATTCGGCTAATTATAAAACAAATCAGCACTCATAACCGAATCATTGACTAAAATCACATTCGGTAATATGCTTTTAAATAATTTCAATATTTATTAACATCTAAAACTAATTTGCTTGGGGTGCCATGAATTATTCAAATCGGCCGAATATCATTGAATCTCTAAAATCATGCTTATAACCACTTGGCCGAGTTTCACATTTCAAAGCCACATATATATATAATATTCAAAGTATTTATCAACATTTAAAAATCCAAAACCATAAAACTCAATTCATATAACACCAAACTCAATGCTAAATCACCCTAGGCACATTCGGCACTAGCACAAGCACACACACATTTAACTTTTCTAAAATTCAACTTTAACAAGCTTCCTATGCTTCCATGATAAAAACCGAATGCTCATCTTACCACCAACATGCATATTTAATTATCTCAAGCCTCTCTTAATCAATTTTATTCATAATAGCATGAACTCAACAATCCATTACTCATACAAAACAACATAACCGAAAACCTTACTCATTCCAAAAATTCAAATCTCAACTTGGTCACAAAAATAACTTGATATCTCACCAACACAACATCAACACCAAGCAAGAATGATGCATCCATGGCCGAGTGTCATTTCCATCAAATAGCAAGATTTAGACCATGGGCTAGGTAGAACTCAAGCTAACAACTAAAACATGCATGCATCTCATGGAACATCATCAAACATACCTTAGCCTAGTTACATGCATGGCCGAACCTCTTCAATCTTTCTTCTTCCTTCCTCCTTAAAATTTTTGGCCAAGGATGAACCAAAGGATGAACATTTTTTTTTTGTTTTTCTTTCCTTCAACTCACGGCAAGGGGGGGACAATCACACATATCCTTTCTTTTTTTTTGTTTCTCATCCTACTAACACTAATATTTTATTGCCCATGCTCTTTATTTTATTGTTTCCTCCCATGATGCACCAACACAACATGTCTATGACATGTTTTGCCCATCACCCTTTGTCCATCCTAATGTCATGGCAGGCCACTACTAGATGGGGGGGGGAAATTGACATGCAAGTCCCCCCTTTTTCAACATGCACTAATAGGTCCTTATGTTTTGATCTATCACATTTCAAAAATGTCACACATAAGTCCTATTGACTAAATTCACATGAAATTTACTAAATCGAAGCTTAAAATTTTCACACATTTATTTTAGACAATAAATATCATGTTCAAATAATTTGGTTACTTGGATTAGTGGTCCCGAAACCGCTTTCCGACTAGGGTCAAATTAGGGGTGTCACAGTCTTAGATCGTGTAACTCACTGATTTGAGACACACGACTATGTTCTAGCCTATGTCTCTGCTCGTGTAACTCACTGACTTGGGTCACACAACCGTGTTGCAGGCCGTGTGTCAGCCAGTGTGGAAACTACACTTCTATTGTTATTCTAAACGCTTAGGGCACACACAAATGTGTGTTGCCTATGTGTGACACACGGCCTTGTGATAGACTGTGTCTCAGGCCATATGCACCTAAATGTACCTTAAAACCGAAGTTACCAATTTGTGGTTTCTTAGACACTAAGCAACCAATTCATCAATTATTTAACCTATTCAAAACACAATTAAACATGCTCAAAACATGCCAAAACAACCGTCTTAAGTGCCCAACCAATGTGCCCTCATTGACACCACATTTAATTCATCCATCACCTAACCAATATGCCATTCATAGGCACCTCAGGAAAAGTTCAATCATTCAAATAAGTACAAATCTTACTCTTCTATACATCTAATCCATACATTTCATGAACAAATCTCAACTTAATAAGTCATGCCA
Source organism: Gossypium hirsutum (assembly GCF_007990345.1). Lineage (NCBI taxonomy): Eukaryota > Viridiplantae > Streptophyta > Magnoliopsida > Malvales > Malvaceae > Gossypium > Gossypium hirsutum. The sequence continues at coordinate 45,497,283 of NC_053431.1, read as the reverse complement.
TACATTTCTCAAAATAACCAATTTCATTGAACTTATAGTATTCAACACATATACAAGCAAATTTCAACCATTACAAAACATGTTCCATAAACACATGCCACCCATATCTATATATATACCTATAATCACATGTTCAAAAGAAACAACTTCTAGGACAGATTTTCACCCATTCACAATTATACAATAAAAGTTTAAGATCCCAACAACATTATCTTAGGTGCATGCCATAATGTAAAAGAGAGTATCATCAACGTTGAGTCTGAGATTTGATTGTTGGATACTGAGTCGTCAAACACAAAAATAGTACCTAACCTATATATGAGGAAGCAATCTTATATTAAGTGATCTCATTATCTCAAGAACCTCAATAAATTTGATGATCTACATTTTCATAACCCATAGCATATATAGTTATATTTATAGAAGTTACCACTCATTTCAACTGAATATTTCATCCATCTTCCATAATAGCTTTCATACACCAACCTTCTATGGTGAATTAATTATACTTTGTCGATTTAAATCATTTAATGATTGGCACCCGATGTCTATCGGTTAAATCGTAACTAAACTTTGCACCCAGTGCTAGTCGTATGAATCGACATATATAGAGAATGTGCCTAACACTAGTCAGATAAATTGACAGAAGTTGCACCTAGTGCTAGTCGGATATACTGACATTTATAATAATGTGCCTAGCACTAATCAAATGAATCAATGATGTTTTGCACCTAGCGCTAGTTAGATAATTGACGATGGATGTGCCCAGCACTAGTCGAACGAATTAACGATGTTTTGCGCCCAGCGTTAGTCGGATAACAGACTATTGATGTGCCCAGCACTAGCCGAACGAATTGACGATATTAATTACCTAATCGCAAATCCATAATATCACATTTCATAACTCAATATCACATTCACTTCAATTATCCACTAATCATTCATTAATTCATTTCATAGTGTCACATTCCATATATTTATGAATTTGTCAATATCCATTCAGTAGAACTTCACTAAACACAAATAAGAGCATAGTTAAGTAATACTTAACAATTAAATAATTAAATATTAAGTAAATAATGTTTGAGTTCTAAGACCATGAACTTACCAAAAGTCTCAATACTTCCTATGACTAATGTCGATTAATCAACTACTTTCTCTTTCCCTCGAGTAACTATTGTTCTACTCGCTTCTTGACCTATATACAATAATTCAATTTACTTAATTAACTCATAATCACAATAATTCAACTCAAATAAGTTATCTTAATAATAAAATTTCACACATTTACCATCAACAATTCAACCTCATTCAATTACATCCTTACTTCACATTTAAATCAATTATCATCTTAAAAATTCAATGTATAATTAACCAAACTTATAAGGTCCAAACAGCTCTTTAATAATAGATTTTTTTTAAAGTTTGAACCATGTTATTTTCAATTTATAACATTTCAATCCTTGAAGGCTAACATAAGAAAAATCATTAAACAAGATAAACATTTTTCAAGCTCTAAAACATAATAATACAACCAACACTTCTAGCTCCAAGGACAGCCCCAAAAACAGTCTCTATACTTTTCATAACCTACTAATTTAGTTCCCCATCTAACTTGAGTAAGCTAAAATAATTCAAAAATGCAAAGATTATTCAAAATGGACCACACAAACACATGCATGCAAGGAAAAGAGCTTGACCAAACTTCCAGCACTCTCTAATGGCATCTTTTCTTTCTTCTTTTCGGTAGCAACCCCCAATTAAGGAAGATGATAAACTTCTTTTTTTCCCTTATTTGTTTAACGTTATTTTACTAAGCTCTCTAATGGCTTCTTTTCTTTCTCTTTTTCGGCAGCCAGCCCCAACTAACGAAGATGATACACTTCTTTTTTTTTCTTATTTCTTTAATGTTATTTTACTAATTATTTACCTTTTTTATCCTTATAACATAACTTATAAATCAACTAGGCATATTCCATAATTGTCCACTCATATTTTGCATGATTTAGTTTCCACTTTAGTCCATCAGCACTCTAATTTCTAACAACCTACTACTATTAACTTTTGGAACTAAATTTTTGTAACACACTAAACCCGACCTAGCCGTTATGGCCGAATCTGGCAATGTCACATTGAAGTTTTTTCGTAAAACATGATAACGTTTGAAAAGCCCAATATTTATTTAGCCCCTTTATGTGATCTAGAAAATAATTTTAAAACTTGCATCACTATCAAAAAGTATTTACTTTAAAACGTTATTAATTCCAAAATCTCATTTATCGTCGAAGCTTCTGAAACGGTTTTGCGTATTCATGGTATTTTGGTAAATTACGCATATCTTTTGAAAACCCGCATCCTACCACTAGCAGGTATAAATCATAATAAAATAATAAAAACCCAAATTAAAGAATAAAACTTAAAAAGGCCTTTTACATAAAAATACCCAAATAAAACTACTTATAAATTAAAAGATAAATTCGAAAGCGTAAGCTATTGTGTGTCCACCTTCGAGTCCCTCACAACACCAATCTACCTAAGGATTACCTATACAGTTAATACAGTTGGGTGAGTTTACAAAAACTAAGTGTGTAATCCCATAACATCACAAAGATAGACATGCAGAAAGCGAATACATTTTGGGCCTAAGCCATCTCAGTAACAGTAACAGTCTGGGCCTTAGCCCATTTTAGTAACAGTAATCAGTGCAATAACCATGTTCAATGCAGTAACAGTAATCAGTGCAGTATGCAAGCAAAAAATCCTACCCAATCTAGCCTCTACACACTATCTCCGTACCAACCCTATACACCATGTGAGGATAAAATCGATCCACCCAGCCCTACACACCAAGTAGCACTGGTTGCGGCACTAAAACAGTATTGCAGCAAAGCTGCCAGTATAGTAGGCTTAAAGCCATCAGTAGGTCCACAGTCGTCTTGCGAGACACATGCGACCATATCAGTACAGTACATTTCCTCCAAAATCATATATCGCACCCCATGCAATGCAACTTAACATTATACATGGATGCAACATACATATACCATGGCATGCTCAAATACAATCATACACATCATAGAACAAACCTGTCATTTTAACTTACGGGGGTATTACAGTCATTTTACCCTATAGGGGTATTTTGGTCATTCTACCCTATGAGGGTATTTCGGTCATTTTACCCTATGATGGCATTTCGGTCATTTTATCACATAAGAGCAAAATTGTTATTTTATCACATAAGGGTTCAGGTATGCTTACCGACCCAACAAAAGGTCACAATCGTCTCGGGCAACTCGTGCAACCTTAATAATCAAATAGTAAAAATGGCCCAAGGCCCATAATACGGGACCATGTGGGCCCACACGCCCGTGTGGCCTACGAAACCCAAAAATGGCCTTGGATGTGTGTACTACACAGTCTGGCCCAATAATCCCCACACTTTCGTGTAGTTTACCCGTGTGGGGCTCACAAGCCCGTAAGGCCCACACGACCTATTTTGGCCCAACATGGCCCAAATCGGCCTCAGCCCATGAAATCACTCATGGCTGGCCTTAACGATCTTACGCCTACGTTTGGGTGTTCGGACTACCACACGAGCGAGTGCGGCTCGTGTAGTGTCGACAGTCACCTATTTCGGCTTTTACCGATTTATGACTAGGGGTGGTGTGGTTACACACCTGTTGTGATGTCGTAGCCGAACCGCTTCTGAGATCGAGAACCTATGGTCAACCACATTCCCTCATTAGCCTATCTTCATCGTTATGCCAAACCAAAATACCGAAAAGGAGTCAATCGATTCACTGACACTTACCAATCTAACAATCTCAGAACCCCACTGACATAACACCCACATATTGATCCAAAACTCTGACCTTCATAAGAAACGTTCAATCTATTGATAAGTATTTAAAATCCAATATGAAATACATTGCACTTAAAACACTTACCCTAAAAGTGGATAAACCACTTGCAAAGAGAAGAGTAATCGTCTTAAGCCTCCACAATAGAATCCACACTTCCTTGAATGATTTGGTAGATCATAAATTGTTAGAAGAAAGATCACATAGGCAGAGAAGAAATAAGAGGAAACAGAAGAACTTATCAATTTTTCACAGAACCATTACTAACTGAAATAAAATAGAAGCATAAAAGGCAGAAGTATTCGACTAACACAAAATCGTGGAAGGAGAATATCACTAAAAAGTAGAAGTGATGGGGGTAGAACTGTTCGATTTAAACAAATAGAGAGGAAATGGTTGGTAAAAGTTGAAAGAGTGGAGATGAGAAGAGAGAGGGTTGTACGACTAAGGTTTAGAGAAGTAGAGGAGGGAGGAGAATTGATTAAACATAGGAGCAAAAACTGAATTCCTTGAGAGGAAAGAAAAGAGAAATAGGCAATGGAGAAGACTCCAAAATACAATACCCGAAAGCACCCAAAAGGAAAGCACAGCAACCCCTCCCTAGACACCAATTGATTTTCCAATGAAAAGCAACTAAATAAAGTGACAAAACCCACCAAAACCGAAAACAAAGAGTGCCTAGTGTAACACCCCGAACCCGAGACCGTTACCGGAGTCGAACACGAGGTGTTAACAGACTTTAAACCACTTATAAAAAAAATTTCCTAGACACTACCAATCTACGTACTAGTTTCTTTAAAAATCATATCTTGAGTTCAGAAACTCGGATTCCAGTTCCGTAAATTTTCCCTGAAACTAGGCTCATATGCCCATCTACATATTTTTTTCTAGAATTTTTGGTCGGGCCAATTAGTACAGTTTATTAGTCAAAGTCTCCCATGTTACAGGGATCGACTACACTGACCTTTTCGCATTACGACTTGGATATCTCCCTGTACAGGGCTTCAATACTGATGCCGTTTGTTTCTATAGAAACTAGACTCAGAGAGGAATCTATACATATATGGCATGACTTCTAATTGTTTCTGGTTAATTTATAATGAATTTCCAAAGTTGGAACAGGAAATCCAGAAACCGTTCTGGCCCTGTCTCACGAGACCCTGAATATCTCTTAACATACTGTCCATATGACCGTTTCGTTACTTTCCTATGAAAATAGATTCATCAAGGTTCGTTTACATAATTTATTCACTATTTAATTCCCTTCCTACTATTTTTAGTGATTTTCCAAATCTACATCACTGCTGCTGTCAGCATCTGCCTTTAAGGTAGACTTTACCTATTTCATAGTTTCCATGATTCAACTAGCCCTTTTAGCATAAATAGCACGAATTATGATAGTGATTAACCATTCCCATGGTCAATCCTTGTTAAGCATATCCACACCTCTCAATAACCATGTCCATACCAAATGATTATAATATTATACTCAAACATATATAAGCCATTTTCGCATGGCTATCCAAAATTATACAAGTCCAAAGGGTCCATGACCCACAACAAAAAGGGTAGTCCTATACATGCCATTTCGAAGTTCAACCAAAATTGTACCAAAAAGGGGGGGTTTGATAGTGTGGGCGACTTCGACTTCAAAATCCCGAGTCCGATAGCTGGAGAACCAAAATCTATAAAACAGAGAATCAAGGGGACGGAGTAAGCAATTTATGCTTAGTAAGTTTTGAGCAAGGGATTCCAGCACAACAAAAGTATAGCATTCATGTAGCTAAACGGATAATTTCATATGCACAATTTTTCAATATCATACTTACTTCACATTACCAACCCTTTTATTCATACACAAAGATCAACTTAGCCAAAGGCCGGTAGCTCATTTATCAACTGAGCGAATACTTATTTGTAAGGGCTCAACTAATTCAAAGCACATACGAAACATACCTCAATGTTGGGATGTTTCAAGCGTATTAACTGTAATTTTTACAGCAAGATCATTCATTCCCAAATTACGTACCTTCGGAATTTAACCGGATATAGCTACTCGTTCAAATGCCTTCGGGACATAGCCCGGTTATAGTAACTCGCACAAATGCCTTCGGGACTTAACCCGGATTTAGTAACTCGCACAAATGCCTTCGGGACTTAACCCGGATTTAGTAACTCGCACAAATGCCTTCGGATCTTAGTCCGGATATGGTCACTTAGCACAAAGCCTTCGGGACTTAGCCCGGACATCATTCAAATAACCATGCACATTTAACAATAAATCATGGCACATTCGTATTTCATTTTCGTTAGCAAAATTCGAACACAAGACACTTATCATTCTTGCAATTTCGGCTCAATAGCCACACACAAAGAGCATGATTTTGATTTGCTTAAAACATGATCTAATCAAATCATAATTTAAGCTCTTTTACTCAAGAACTTACCTCGGATGTTGTCGAACGATTCCGATAGCTATTCGACCACTTTTTCCTTCCCTTTATCGGATTTAGTTCCCCTTTGCTCTTGAGCTTAATTAAACAAATAAATTGATTTAATCATTTGAGCATCGAAAAGTGAAACACAAGGCACTTAGCCCATATTTATACATTAGACATTAAAGTCACATATGTACGGAATCATGAATCAAACTCAACATTTTGGCTAATTTTCCCCCTTGGCCGAATTTTCTAAGCCAAGACAAAAGCATCAATATGCTTGCCTCTAACCGAATACATGCAACACCAATCTCCTTCCTATGGCCGAATATGCATGTCTATGTTGGGGCCGATTGCAACACTTAATACATTCTACAAGTATGGTCACTTGTATTGACTAAACACCATTTTGTTTCAAGTTCAAAACTTGGCTAATACACACATATATACACTAGTAAAGCATCCTCTCCCTTTCTATCAATTTAACACATGCATTACTCATTAATATACAAAAATTATATTCGGCCTTAGCACACAACTTGCTAGCCGATTCTTCTCCATCTAGCAACTAATGCACATATGTGCTCACTCAAAAATGCTAAAAAGAAGATTCAAGAATCATCAATCCACCATCACATGCATCATTAACAAGCTTTATATTTAGCATGCAATGGCATTAATACAAAATCCACCTAGGCCGAATATCATCCCCATGACATAGCAAAGATTTGAACCATGGGCTAATTAGAACTCAAGCTAGCAACTAAAAAAAACATGCATGAATCTCATGGCACAACCTCAAACATACCTTGATCTAGATACAAGTATGGCCAAACCTCCTCCTAATCCTCTTCCAAACCAAACATGAAGCAAGAACTCCTTCCTCCTTCCTTAGAATTTTCGGCCAAAAGAAGATGAAAAAGGATGAACAAAATTTTTCTTTTCTTTTCTTTAACTCACGGCAATGGGGGGGGAGAAACAACCACACACTTTTTTTTTTGTTTTCATCATATTCCCTTTCATTATTTTATGCCCATGCTCCTTATTTTATCATACTTCCCATGAAACACTAACTCAACATGTTTATGACATGTTCTTGCCCATCACACTTGGTCTACCATGCTTGTCATGGCCGGCCACTACTAATTAGGGGGGAATTTGACATGCAAGTCCCCCCTTTTTATTTCATGCACTAATAGGTCCTTATGCTTTGACCTATCACATTTCAAAATTTTCTCACATAAGTCCTATTTGATAAAATTCACTTACAATTAACAAAATTCAAACACAAAATTTTCACACATGCACATGTACATATAATGACCATCGATTACGACGGTTAATTATTTTTATGACTCGGTTTAGTGGTCCCGAAACCACTTCCCGACTAAGGTCAATTTTGGGCTGTCACACCTAGAGTCCCCATTCGGCATACCACTCTCTTCCCTTCATCTCCCCACAATTTTCTCCTAAAATCTCTCCTCATATCTCTCCTCAACTCCCTCTTACAATCCCTCCATGACCAATTCAAACTCCACTCTACTCTGCATCGTTTCAGTGAAACTTTACTACCTCCCATAGCCAATAGTAAAAATAATATCCATTTGTACAAGAAGGGATTCAAACTTCAGGCCACTAGCACACTCCAACGACACTTACCACTAGGCTAACAGGCTTTTTATGACATGTTTTACCCACATTTAAATAAAAGCCTACTGCCTAGATATAATGCTTATTCCTTTAAAATTAAAACTTTTTGTTCTTGCTCAGGCTTGAACCCAAGACTTCTCAGACTCTTCCCAGAACAGTTAACCATTGATATAAGCATGATTTTGTGTCACTTTCTTCCACAACTAACTATTTATTTGTCGCCTCCTACCTGCTTCCATGCACAAGACCCAATACTTTTAGGCCCAAATTTGGGGCATTACAATTCTTCCACAACTAACTATTTATTTGCCGCCTCCTACCTGCTCCCATAAACAAGACCCAATACTTCTAGGCCTAAATTTGGGGCATTACAATTCTACCCTTCATAAAGAAATTTCGTCCCCAAAATTTCCCACTATCAAAACAGTCGCTTAACAGAGACTACACCACTACGCTTTCGCTGCGCACTCTATTTCCAAAACCATACAACATTTCACTTCAGCGTTTCCAATACAGTCCATAGATAGATTGGAACCATGCGTCAATCCTATACTCCACTGCACGGTCATGAGACCCCACTCTAGCACCTCCATGGCCTTCACTGTAGCCACTTGTACCCCTTCTGCAAGTACCTCCGGTGCTCAAAATCGATTAGCATTTTATCTTTATTAGCAGCTTTATGCATCAGTTTATAGTTCCAGTGTTTATTAGTAAATGTTTTATGGAGACAATATCAAAAGTATAAGGTTTTAGTTTCGCACCACACATTGTCTATCGACTTACTCCAGTTTTAGTGCACACTACTAAAGAGTTTGCAGTATGGCATACTACCTACAGTAGTCTTAGTTGATACGATCCGCCTCGGGGTGAGTCAAGTCGTATGCGAGTTTGCCGGATCGTCACGAGAAAGTATCGTTCGGCTTTTTTAAAGAAGATGTTTTTAGGTTAAATAATGCGGAAGCTTTTTTTTAAAAAGGTTTGAAGATGGGTTTGAAATATGAATATTAAAGGTTCGGTTTTAAAAGAAACAAAAGAATGAAAATAGATTGAAGGTAGTTTAATAAATGATGGTTATGGAAGATGGTGAACTTAAAAGCAAGTAAGAACCAATATTAGGAAATATTGACCCAAGTACTTATACGCTTTCAAGGGGAAAATGAAAATGATAGAACCTCGACCCACTACTTAACAAAGTAGGAACCTCGGTATATGGGTGAACGCCACACTATTTGATAGTGATAAGTCCAGGATAGTGAAGAACAGGGTTGACGCCACTAGGCTTCCTAGATAAGCCAACGAAGTCCTCAACGAAATATGAGAGAAAGAAATCTCACAAATTCCATGAAAGTTTAACAAAGTTTCATTAAGTGAAAAGTCTCACCTCTTACAAATGAAATAACATATATTTATAGCCTAAATAAAAGTAGCCGAATGGACAAGCTTAGAAGCTAAGAAATTCAGCCATAAACACCTAGATAATTCTAGAAGAAAAAATCATGAATATCCATGAATGTGCAGCCCTTTAAAGTTCCATCATCCCCCTTGGCCGAATGAAGCTTTAATGCACCTTGAATACATGAATGGTTAGCTTGAAAATGCATGGTGTAACGCCCCAAAAATTGGGCCTAGAAAGAATTGGGCCTTAAGTCTGGGATTCGGATAAAAGAAAACCTGAATAATTAAGAAGTTTTAAATATTATCGTTTAAGAAAAAAAATTTGAATTACTACTAGAAAATTTTTACTGTATTTATTATTACGGATATTTTAAATTTTATTAGTATTATAGGATAAAATTATTACTATTAGAAAAAAATATATATATACTGTATGTAGGTTTGAAAAATTTTTATGAAAATTTTTATTTACTGTATTATTTGAAATTTTTATTATTAGATATATTTATAAAATTATTATTATTGGTAATTAAATAAGTAACGAAGGGCTTATAGTGTGGGGAAAAGTCCAGGGTTCGACCCACAAAATTCTTAAATTTGGCCTCTTAAGGAAATTTCGGTAGTAGGCCTTATTAATAAATTAGGCTGAGTTTTAGCATGAAGGAACACCTGGCCTAGTGGCTAAGCACGCTAGGAATGGCATGGGAGGTGCCTGGGATCAAGGCACGGCGTACACAAATGGTTGTTTTTCTACAACCAAGAATTTCCGCAAGAAGGCCGTATAAATATTTTGAGAGGAAAGGTGACACAAAAGAGGCACGTGGTCAGGTGGCAAGGAGGCGTTAAGAGTGTGCATGTGGTTAGGAGTTCGAGTCTGGTAAGGAGCATATTTTGTTTTATTTTTAAACAAAATCAGGACTGCAGTAGATAAGTGTTAAGATTAGTTGTGAGCAGATTATATCATGAGAAGAGCGTCAGTGCAGTGGCAGCAGCGCGGTACAGGGACTAAGAGGGCACGAGTTCGAATCCAGGTGCTGGCGTTATTTTGATTTGTTTTTAGGCGGACCAAGACTTCAGCAGGTAAGGTTTAAAGTCAATTGCGACTGTCATATATCCAAGAGCAAGCTACGACGCACTGGCCCGCAGCGTGCCTATGTGTGTGGAAGGCCTATGTTCGAGTTGCTGAGCGCGCAGATGCCCCTTTTTGCTGCATGTATGTGGAAGAGTAGTAGAGTTGGACCAAAACTCTTCCCAGGCAGCAGGCTGAAGCGGTCAAACGGTGGATAAGGCTGCTAGGTGGTCGGATGAATTTCAAATGCCTAATTCATGGAGCAAAGCAAGGGAATTTGAAATTAGAAAGAATTTTTAATAAGCATTAAGTACCGTATTTGTTTTTTTAATTTTGGCTTTTATGAATTATTCCCTTTTTGTTCATCTTTCCTTCATCGATAATAACCAAACCTATCTTCTTCTACTCTTCTTTTCTTTCTTTTCTTTTATCTCATCTCTTCCTTCTTTAATTTCCTTCAAAGCCGAATCTGTATTGTCATCTCCTCTTTTCTATTTTTCTATTTTCACTTTTTCATTATACTAAAATCCGAAACATCCATACTTTAGTGATTCGGGAATTAATTTTTAGATCTATTTCCTACTTGCGATTAAGATAGATTCACAGTGGATCTAAGATTTGAAAAGTGTTGGAAACGCTCCTGACAAGAACGTCTTTGGTGGTAAGCATTCAGATCTTATTTTTTCTTTATTTAGTAATTCGAGGATAAGCTAAAAACCCCTAAATACTTTAGAGAGACTATCGATTTTTGCCAAGATTAAAATTAAGTATTTTTCATTCGGTTTTTTTTTATATATGTGCGCATCGAAGGCTAGAGATCAAGATCTATTTGGAGGCTAGTAAGATCAACAAGGTTAATCGTGGGGGAGATCTCGTTAGCAAATCGTCATAAAATAGGTGTGTAAACGACACCCACTCATAGACTAGATCGGCAAAAGCCGAAAAGTCGAAATGCCAGAAAGCCAGCATTTTGTGAACTTGCGAGCGTGCGAGAGCTCGTGAGATGGTTGTTTGTTAGTTTTGGTAATCTAAAGCGGTATGATTGCAGAGTGCGCAATTTCGTGCACTTCGGTATATTTGGGCTTAATGGGTCAGAAACGAGTTAGTGGGCCAACAGGCCCAATTCGGTAAAAACGCTCGGTAAGTGCTTCTGTTAATGTGTTAATGGTTAGAATATGTATGTAAACTCTAGAATAGTAAATTTTATTAAACTACCCCTAAGTATGAAAATTATCGTTTTACCCCTAGGTGCAAAATGACCGTTATACCCCTAAGGTTAATTTTGACTGAAATGCATGATATTCTGATTATGTTTGTTGTATGCCATGACATGTATATCTGTTACATGGGGTTGGGTTTTGTTATGGAGGAAGAACCCGTTCTGGTGGCTGTGCCACATATTCTGATATAAACAGCTTTGCTGCGGATTATAGTTAGTGCCGCAACCGGTGCTAACACTGTAAGTGTAGGGATGGCGTAGGTGATTTATTCCCCACAGGAAGTGTAGGGATGGACGGAGGCAACTGCAGGGTTGGATGGGGTTATCATGCATTAATCACATGAGACTGTATTGAAATGGGCCCAACTGTGTTGATATGGGCAAGGCCCAATATATCTCGACTTGTATAGGGCTACGGCCCAGATTGATACTGATATGGGCTAGGCCCAGTATACTCTGTTACTGTAAGGGGCTATGGCCCAGATTAATATTGATATGGGCTAAGGCCCAGTTAACACTAAATTCTGAATAGGGCTTAGGCCCAGTAAAGCTTGAACTGATTTGGGCTCTAGTTAGGATACTTTACACACCGAGTTTCCAAACTCACCCCCTTCCTTAACCTTGCAGGTGAGACTTGAAGTGGGGGCTTGGAGCCGGAGGGGATTCAGAGTGGCCACGGTGATCGCTTTTGGGCTTTTGAAATAAGTGATTGGTTTTCTTAAGTTTACCTTATTTATTATTTATTTTTGGGTTGTAATAAGGCCATTTTAACTTTATTTTCTTCTCTTTTCTGGGATTATTTTATTTTAGTAACTTTAAACTGGTTGATAATAATTCAAATGGGCTAGACTTAGGGCGTGTTTTCAAAACGATACTCGTTTTCAAATAACACAACATCACGACTAATTGGTTTATCAAAGATATCCACTCAAATAAATTTCAACTCATTATAACCAAGTGTGGCAATGGTTGTGGGCATGTCTAGGATTGGATCCAATCGAAGAGCTTGGTACTTAAGCAGCCTTCATGGCTCACCTCCTCTGTTATGGATATCTACCTGGTGCCCAGCTTCCATTCACTTTGTTAGCTTAACAAAAGTCAGTTTTTAAAACACTAAAAACGAAATATGAATTTTAAATTTCAATGTGGCACGTCGAATTCGGCCATAACGTCTGGGCCGGGTTTGGGGTGTTACACATGGATCATGCATGAAACGTCCCAATGTATGTTCCTCCATAAATTTGGTCCATGAACCTTCAAAAACATGAACATTAAATAGCCCCTACTTGTATGAACGTCTCTAATACATGTACTCCCTTAAATGTCATCCATTGAACCTCAATTCTACATGCACCTCTTCATACATTGCACCAAGCCCTACATGAACTTGCATTAATTTCCTTCCATGCATGAATGTGTACCGTCCAAAGGGATTGGATCTTCTACATACATTCATGCATGAATCTTCATCATTCATGTAACCGAATGTGCATTTGAACCCAAACATTCATGTATTTTGTGTATTCATGTATTTGACAAATACATGAACTTGTAAACACCTTGAATCTGGTCATGCATGCACCTAATTAAATGTTGTTCATTCATGCATGTGGGATGTCCAAAAGAGATGTTTCTTCAAGCATTCATTGCGCCGTCCATGAGCATTGCACCTACAAGAAATAAAACAATTCATAAGACATCATGTGAACACACATAAATTCAGGACAATGTGAACACATTTAAGATATGTGATATCTATGACATATTAATAACAAATATTAATATAAAACAAATTTAATGCTTAAATAAAGATATTCGAATTTTATTTAATCCATTAAAGTCAAAAATCGGGTTTGAGCTAAAATGAGCTAAGCTTTAGCCCTTGAGCTAAAGTTGAGCTGAGGTTAAACTTCTAAGCTGAAGTTGAGCTAAGGTTTAGCTCGTGAGTTGAAAAATGAGCTAGGAGTAAGCTTGGTTTAGCTTAGGCAACTAGATTGCGCTCGAATGAGCTGGATTTGAGCTAGATGGAGCTCGTGGAGCTGGAAACGAGCTGGGATCAGCTTGCCAACATGTCACGGCTCAACTAGGGAGACTTGTTCGAAGAGGTTCGCTGGGCACGCTCGCATCAGTCCCCCCCTTTTAGGTGACTTGCCCTCAAGTCGAACCGTTTGTCTAAAGGACAATATTTTTTCTTGCTTGGTTTTCCTCGGTCGAATGGGACAAAGGATATCAAGCAAACCTGAAATTGATTCACCAATGGACAAGTTAACACATCACCATCATAAATAAGTAGCAGAGGGTTAAGACGATAAAAACCAATAGATAACCCGAATGTTGAGCAAAAGACGAATCTTATCTTACCGAATTGACTTACCAATTTTGGCAATGACAAGTGGAAAGTATTTAAATTTGGATGGTACATGTAAAATTTAGCCCGAAGGTCATATGGCAAGAATTTTATTCGTTCATAACATGGATACTTCACATTGTCGCTCAATTTCGATATGTCATCAACATGATCAATTGAACAAAATGGAAATAAGGAATGATCAATCACGCATCTTAACAAACAAGAATGAATTCCTCGTTTCAACCACAACATTCCAAATGGATCAAAACAAACCTCATTTTACAGTATTCGATTAAATGGAATAATATGGCCACTATCCATAAAATCATTACTAACAACACCGAGTTCTTCTCTTTTTAAACAAAGTAAAGGCATTTGTGACTTACTTTGTAAGTTACATGACGAAAGTTCAAATTTACCTCGTTCTCGCAGATCAAACCTTTGCTCCTTAGCAAGGTAATGCAATCGATAATTTGAACTCGAACAAACCTGTAAAGGTGAAAAGTCAAAAAGACAATTCTTGCTTTTCAAAATATAAGTTCCACATGAATGGAAAATGTTAAGGTCACCACGAAAAATGTACTTAAAAGGACAGGATAAAATGTTATTCACAGATGGAACGCCTGACTCAATTCCGGGATTAAAAATAAAATTTTCAGAATCAAAAACTTGGTTTTGATTTTGTAATCCAGCCACATACTTTATTTCCAAAAATAAAGAAAAGACTCGAAGAAGATGAAAAGGTAAAACAAAGTTACATACAATAAGATCACAATGCTTACCTTTTCTTGGAAACAACTTGAAATGGCTTACTCTCGACTTAAAGACTCGGTTTTGATCACTTATCCCCAATTGCAACAAAAATTTCATTTTCGCAGATAAGTCGTAAAACTGAATCAAAGAGACTTTAAACTGACAAATACACAAGCATTCATGCTTCACAAATCCTAGTCAAACAAAAAGTCCGAAACGTGGAAATTTCACATAGAAATTCAAAGATTTCTCTTGAAGAGCAAAATCAAACAAATCAAATATTTCATGCAAAAATCTTTTAACGCGTATATCGAGCAAAGAAGTTGTGTTCATACGACCTTTCAGAAATTCAAATCCATCACAAATCATTTGAATAGGCACGTTTAAAAAGAAAGATGAATTCAAAGAATTTACATAGCCATACTTATCAAATGTGAAAACCTTTTATCACATACATTCACAATTTGCACAGGATGAACCAATCCAACAGAATCAATAGAATTGCCATTATAAAACATGTCATAAGATGGAATCTTCTGGTATCTTTCGAATCAACATCGTTAGCATTAATATGTGAACAATAATTAGCCAAATCAAAAGATGGAAGTTTTTCAGAAGTTATGCCATCAAAATCTTTATGAGTAATTTTTAAATCAGGCGGCCTTGATTCGATAAACAAAGATTCCTTACCTTCCTTACCTTCAATTTCCAATGGGTGACGGTCGTCCACGGACTTACCTTTTTCAAACAACTGAAAACGCCTCTCGTTTTGAAGGTATCGAAGTTGGATTTGGTCGCACGGACTTTTAGGAACCTGAAAAGAAAAATCACAAAAAGATCGAGCAGAAGTGTTAGTAGAAAGAATCCTCGCTTGCTCACTAACATCGTTATCACTCGATTCTATTTCTTCTGAATCACTCGTTTCTGTTATCTCAATTTCTTTTTCCACTCTTTTTTCTTGTTCACATTCTTTTTCTCTCTCAAACTCTTTTTCATTCTCCTTTTCAATCTCAATTTCATTTTCATTTTCTTTTTGTTTTTCAAAGGCTTTTTCAAGTTCTCTCAAGATTCGCTCATTTTCTCTTTTACTTGCCTTTTGCCTCTCTTTTCCTTTTATTTCATTTTTTTTTCTTCTTTTGCTTTTTCTTTTCTTTTCTTTGTTTTCTCGTTACAAGAATGTACAAAAGAATCATGAGAATAGAGATCATGTTCGAAAGGCCAAGAACTATTTCTATGTGATTCACAATCAAAACTTCGTGTAGAACACTTCTTGAATAA
This sequence comes from Gossypium hirsutum, assembly GCF_007990345.1. Lineage (NCBI taxonomy): Eukaryota > Viridiplantae > Streptophyta > Magnoliopsida > Malvales > Malvaceae > Gossypium > Gossypium hirsutum. Next base: position 45,481,271 of record NC_053431.1, on the reverse strand, counting down.
TTTCTTTGAAGTTCGGGAAGAGGTATATCTATCTCTTCACACATTTTCTTGAAAGGAGTCAAAATCATAGTCGCCTTCTTGTCCTCTCAAACTCCTTGATGAAAAATACTCTCGTTCGAAGTCTCTTCTCGAATATGAGTCATAGTATGAATCTCTTTGCCTCGAAGTCAATGGCGAGAAAGAATCACGATAGGAACTTTTGTTCAAGTAGTATTCGACGGTATATCTCCGTTGTGTTTTTGGTTCCGTTTTTTGACTTGAAGAAACTCGATAACTTTGGTCTCATTTTTCCAATCGATCTAGCCTCACTTGCAGCTGGCCATTCTTCGCATTTCTTGAACCAAGTATTGGTACTCTGACTCGGTAAATTCTTCACAAGACATCTTGATTACTGAAAGGAAAATATGTTAGATCAAAACAAAAATTTAAGTACCTCACCACAAACCTCACGATTTCGCTCGGAAAGAAGAAGGAAAAAGTGACACTCTCGCTCGTGTTTTACACTCGATTGGCTTTTACCTCCGCTTGAATAGTCTCATACGTTCGTACCTTTTACCTCTCAAACTTTCTCCCGCAACTTCATTTTCAGACTTGCCAAGGCCTTATCGTAGGCTTAAGGGTCGGTTTCAAAATTAGGTAACAAAGGATAAAATATGAGGGGTTACGGGTTGGCTGAAAGAAAAAAAATTCTCCAGTTTAAGTGTGGCGATGGGATAGGAAGTGAAAGAAAAGATGGAAGAATGACTTCAAGATCGGGGCTGAAGTACAATAGAACAAGTTTTCACTTCAATTTTTTCGGATTTTTTTTGAATTTTTATTGAATTTTTTTTAACTTGTATAACTTTTTTTTGTACTATATCAGCAAACTAAATACAATAGGAACACTTCTGTACGCGATTTTTTTTCTTCGGCTACGTAGATTTTTGCTTTTATAGTAACAGCAACAAACTAATCAAAATGAGAAAACTTCGGTATACGGAATTTTTTTTTTGCTATACTCTTTTTTTTTTCTGGATCCTACATACTTTCGTTCACTTGTACTATTCCTGGGATGATTTTGTCGTGCGTACTTCTCGTTTGATTAGCTCTGGTACCAAATGATACGATCCGCCTCAGGGTGAGTCGAGTCGTGTGCGAGTTTGCCCTATCGTCTATGAGAAAGTATCGTTTGGCTCTTTTAAAGAAGATGTTTTTAGGTTAAATAATGCGGAAGCTTTTTTAAAAAGGTTTGAAGATGGGTTTGAAATATGAATATTAAAGGTTCGGTTTTAAAAGAAACAAAAGGATGAAAATAGATTGAAGGTAGTTTAATAAATGATGGTTATGGAAGATGGTGAACTTAAAAGCAAGTAAGAACCAATATTAGGAAATATTGACCCAAGTACTTATACGCTTTCAAGGTGAAAATGAAAATGATAGAACCTCGACCCACTACTTAACAAAGTAGGAACCTCGGTATATGGGTGAATGCCACACTATTTGATAGTGATAAGTCCAGGATAGTGAAGAACAGGGTTGACGACACTAAGCTTCCTAGATAAGCCAACGAAGTCCTCAACGAAATATGAGAGAAAGAAATCTCACAAATTCCATGAAAGTTTAACAAAGTTTCATTAAGTGAAAAGTCTCACCTCTTACAAATGAAATAATATATATTTATAGCCTAAATAAAAGTAGCCGAATGGACAAGCTTAGAAGCTAAGAAATTTAACCATAAACACCCAGATAATTCTAGAAGAAAAATCATGAATATCCATGAATGTGCAGCCTTTTAATGTTCCATCATCCCCCTTGGCCGAATGAAGCTTTAATGCACCTTGAATACTGGAATGGTTAGCTTGAAAATGCATGGATCATGCATGAAACGTCCCAATGTATGTTCCTCCATAAATTTGGTCCATGAACCTTCAAAAACATGAACATTAAATAGCCCCTACTTGCATGAACGTCTCCAATACATGTACTTCCTTAAATGCCGTCCATTTAACCTTAATTCTATATGCACCTCCTCATACATTGCACAAGCCCTACATGAACTTGCATTAATTTCCATCCATGCATGAATGTGTGCCGTCCAAAGGGATTGGATCTTCTAGATACATTCATGCATGGATCTTCTAGATACATTCATGCATGAATCTTCATCATTCATGTAACCAAATGTGCATTTGAACCCAAGCATTCATGTATTTTGTGTATTCATGTATTTGACAAATACATGAACTTGTAAACACCTTGAATCTGGTCATGCATGCACCTAATTAAATGTTGTTCATTCATGCATGTGGGATGTCCAAAAGAGACGTTTCTTCAAGCATTCATTGCGCCGTCCATGAGCATTGCACCTACAAGAAATAAAACAATTCATAAGACATCATGTGAACACACATAAATTCAGGACAATGTGAACACATTTAAGATATGTGATATCTATGACATATTAATAACAAATATTAATATAAAACAAATTTAATTCTTAAATAAATATATTCGAATTTTATTTAATCCATTAAAGTCAAAAATCAGGTTTGAGCTAAAATAAGCTAAGCTTTAGCCCTTGCGCTAAAGTTGAGCTGAGGTTAAACTCCTAAGCTGAAGTTGAGCTAAGGTTTAGCTCGTGAGTTGAAAATGAGCTAGGAGTAAGCTCAGTTTAGCTCAGGGAACTAGATTGCGCTCGAATGAGCAGGATTTGAGTTGGATGGAGCTCGTAGAGCTGGAAAGGAGTTGGGATCAGCTTTCCAAAATGTCACGGCTCGACTAGGGAGACTTGTTCTAAGAAGTTCGTTGGGAGCGCTCGCATCAATAGTAATCCTACCTATGGCTGTTTCAGTCAAAATCAAAATACAGCTTTCAGGGAGAACTTACTAAATCGACCAGGAGACTCGATGTACCACATATAGAATATAACCTTTCAAAATAGTTCAAATCATTTTCAAATAGTTCTTTTAGAATCTCAAAGTTTTGGAAGATACCCAAATCCACAGCCAAGTTTTGCAACTTGACTTTGATACCACTAAATGTAACACCCCAAACCTGACCTAGACGTTATGGCAGAATCTGGCAATGTCACATTGAAGTGTTTTTCGTAAAACGTGATAACGTTAGAAAAGCCCAATGTTTATTTAGTCCCTTTGTGTGATCTAGAAAATAATTTTAAAACTTGCATCACTATCAAAAAGTATTTACTGTAAAACGTTATTAATTCCAAAATCATGTTTATTGCCGAAGCTTCAAACGGTTTTGTGTATTCGTGGTATTGTGGTAAATCATGCATATCTTTTGAAAACTCGTATCCTACCACTAGCAGGTATAAATCATAATAAAATAAGAAAATCCCAAATTAAAGAATAAAACTTAAAGAGGCCTTTTACATAAAAATACCCAAATAAAACTCCTTATAAATTAAAAGATAAATTCGGAAGCATAAGCTGTTGTGTGTCCACCTCCGAGTCCCTCGCAGCACCGATCCGCCTAAGGATTACCTATACAGTTACTACAATTGGGTGAATTTAAGAAAACTCAGTATGTAATCCCATAATATCACAAAGATAGGCATGCAGAAAGTGAATACATTTTGGGCCTAAGCCCATATCAGTAACAGTAACAGTCAGGGCCTTAGCCCATTTCAGTAACAGAAATCAATGTAGTAACTATGTTCAATGCAATAACAGTAATGAGTGCAGTATGCAAGCAGAAAATCCTACCCAATCCAGCCTTTACACACCATCTTCCTACCAACCCTACATACCATGTGGGGATAAAATCGACCTACCCAGCCTTACACACCAAGTAGCACCGGTTGCGGCACTAAAATAGTATTGCAGCAAAGCTGCCAATATAGTAGGCTTAAAGCCATCAGTAGGTCCATAGTCATCTTGCGCGACTCGTGCGACCATATCAGTACAGTACACTTCCTACAAAATCATATATCCCACCCCATGCAATGCAACATAATATTATAAATGGATGCAACATACATATAACATGGCATGCCCAAATACAATCATACACATCGTAGAACAAATGTCATTTTACCTTACCAGGGTATCATAGTCATTTTACCCTATAGGGGTTTTCGGTCATTCCACCCTATGGGGGTATTTTAGTCATTTTATCCTATGAGGGTATTTCAGTCATTTTATCACGTAAGGGAAAAATCGTCATTTTATCACATAAGGGTTCAGGTACGCTTACCGACCCAACAGAAGGTCACAATCGTCCCAGGCGACCCGTGTAACCTTAAGAATCAAATAGTAAAAATGGCCTAAGGCCCATAATACGGGCCCATGTGGGCCCACACGCCCATGTGGCCCACGAAGCCCAAAAATGGCCTTGGTCGTGTGTACTACACAGCCTGGCCCAATATTCTTCACACTTTTGTGTGGTTTACCCGTGTGGGGCCCACAAGCCCGTGGGCCCACACAACCTATTCTGGCCTAACATTGCGCAAATCGGCCTCAACCCATGAAATCGCTCCTGGTTGGCCTTAACGATCTTACGCCCACATTTGGGCATTTGGACTACCACACGAGCAAGTGCGGCTCGTGTAGTGTCGATAGTCACCTATTTCAACTTTTGCCGATTTACGATTAGGGGTGGTGTGGCTACACACCTGTTGTGATGTTGTAGCCTAACCACTTCTGAGATCGAGAACCTATGGTCAACCACATCCCTTCATTAGCCTATATTCATCGTTATGCCAAACCACAATATCGAAAAGGATTCGATCGATTCACTGACACTTACCAATCCAACAATCTCAGAACCCCACTGACATAACACCCATATATTGCTCCAAAACTCTAACCTTCATAAGAAACATTCAATCGATTGATAAGCATTTAAAATCCAATGTGAAATACATCACACTTAAAGTACTTACCCCAAAAGTGGATAGACCACTTGTAAAGAGAAGAGTAATCGTCCTAATCTTCTACAATAGAATCCACACTTCCTTGAATGATTTGGTAGATCATAAGTTGTTAGAAGAGAGATCACATAGGCAGAGAAGAAATAAGAGGAAACAGGAGCACTTACCGATTGGTCAGAGAACCCTTACTAACTAAAATAAAATAGAAGCATAAAAGGGGGAAGTATTTGGCTAACACAAAATCATGGAAGGAGAAGAGCACTGAAAAGTAGAAGTGAAGGGGTAGAATTGTTTGGTTTAAACAAATAGAGAGGAAATGCTTGGTAAAAGTTGAAGGAGTGGAGATGAGAAGAGAGAGGGTTATACGACTAAGGTTTAGAGAAGTAGAGGATGGAGGAGAATTGATTAAACCTAGGAGCAAAAACCAAATACCTTGAGAGGGAAGAAAAGAGAAATCGGCAATGGAGAAGACTCCAAAATGCAAACCCGAAAGCACCCAAATGGAAAGCACGGCAACCATTCCCTAGACACCAATCAACTTTCCAAAGAAAAACAACCGAATGAAGTGACAAAACCCACCAAAACCGAAAACAAAGAGTGCCTAGAGTCCCCATTCGGTATACCACTCTCTTCCCTTCATCTCCTAACAATTTTCTCCCAAAATCTCTCCTCAACTCCCTCCTACAATCCCTCAATGACCAATTCAATCTCCACTCCACTCTGCAGTGTTTCAGCCAAACTCTACTACCTCCAATAGCCAACAGTAAAAATAATATCCATTTGCACAAGTAAGGATTCGAACCTCAGACCACTAGCACACTCCACACGCCACTTACCACTAGGCTAGTAGGCTTTTTATGACATGTTTTACCCACATTTAAATAAAAGCCTACAGCCTAGATACCGTGCTTATTCCTTTAAAATCAAAACTTTTTGACCCAAGACTTTTCAGACTCTTCCCAGAACAGTTAACCATTAAGACAAGCATGATTTTGTGTCTTTTTCTTACACAACTAACTATTTATTTGCCGCCTCCTACTTGCTCCCATGCACAAGACCCAATACTTCTAGGCCAAAATTTGGGGCGTTACATTTTCCAAGCTTTTGCAATTGAATCCTTTAACTAAATTAACTAACCAAACGTTAATATTTCTTTACTAATTTTTAATACGACATTCATCAACATATATAAACATTAAATAAATAATAAAATACTAACTCACTTGTTGAAATTGGGGTTCGAAAACTATAATTTCTAACACCACTAAAAATGGTTCATTACAAAGTGGGGAGGATTTGTACTGTTGAATGATAAAGGTTGGAATTACTTAGGTTTTATTTTTATATCATAATAATGGCATAGCAAAATCTTGACTATTATACTTCTTAGGGATTCACTACTGCAATCTGCTTCTTTCAAGGGCCAGACTTTAAGCTATCATTCTGAGTTTTTGTATGTCTATAGAACTCAAGAATGATATCTAGACTATTATTCCTTTTCATGTACAGGTCACAATTTCTACGTCTAGAGTGCTGCAAATATTCTTTTGAATGCTCGCTTGTATCAATTGATAATAATCTAATTATTTAATATTTTCAGAATTAAATCAAATCTAAAAACATACCATACAATCATCTATGTCTAGAGCTTGCATGCATGCATTTAAAATAATCACAAATCGAATGAAATAATAATCTACTCAAAATTAGATCGTGGGCATTAAAGATAGTAAAAATTCACCCAAAAAATTCCAACCCAATTAGATTTAGCTCATGAATTGGACATTCAAATTCAAAATAAAACCATTCAACATCATCATTCAAGTTTATGAATCACAAAGTTCAAATGAAAAAATAAAGGCAGAATTGCATGAAGCTCTCGCTACTTCAGCTTTCACTTTAATACTGAAAGTTGATGCAAAACCTAGGGCAGATTTCTTTTCCCCTTCCTTGCGTCTGTGATTTCCTTTCTGTAAGTTGCTACCCTCTCCTCTCTTTTATTTGAAATTTTCCATGAGAATTCGATGTAGAGAAAAACTATCTCCAATTTCACTCTCCCCAAAATCCTCGTCCCCTCTTTTTGTTTCTCTTTCCTCCTTTATAAGGTAAGTACCTACCTCTCAGGACACACCTTTTGCTTCGTCTTTTTCAAGGTTGTAACAGCCCGATTTTGGACCTAGTTGGAACAGTAGTTTCGAGATCACAAATTCGATGTAAGAGTATTTATTTTTATTATATTTTTATGATTTATGATTTCACAAAATGATTTCATGAAAATTTTGTTTGAAAATTTTGACGTTTGGGAACTCAAATTAGTCAAAAGGACTAAATTGTAAAAAGCGCAAAAGTTGAGTTCTACATGTTAGTGGTGTCTAGTTGTAATGAAATTTTAAATTGGAGGTCCTTATATGGTAATTAGACCATTGGTTAAGTTGGTGGACAAAAATGGACATGGTTTGGCATGTTTCCAAAGTTTTTCATTATGGACATTTTGGTCATTTAGTTATTAAAATGAAATAAAAACAAAATTAAAAACCAATTTTTGTCCATCTTCAACCCCTTGGCCAAAACGTGCATGGAGAAACCATGGCTAGGGTTTTTCAAGCTTCCAAGCTCGATTGTAAGTCCGTTCTATCCCCGTTTTTAATGATTTTTACGTTTTTGAAATCCTCGTAACAAGATCTATCTATTTATACCATTTATTTGAGCTAGGGTTGATGTTTAAAAATTTACCCATGTGTGACATGCATGTGCTTATGAAATTTTGATGTTCGGTGAAAACGTCCAAAAGGACTAAATTGTAAAAGTTATAAAATATGTAGTAAAATTGTGTTTTAATGGAAATTGTGGGCTATTATAGTTATGAAAATAGTTTGGCTAGGATTGTATGTTAAAGAAATTGAATAAAAATCATTTTACGAGCCTAGGGGTAAAAGTGTAAATATGACAAAGTTTAGGGGCAAATACGTAATTTTTCCATAGTATGTTTTTGGGTCACATTGAATAATTTGACCACTAAGTGGGCTAAATGTGATGTTATAGATCAAAGAAAACGAGATTCGTTCCTAGAACGAGGGAAAACGACTAATTGACAGTTTGGTCCTTCTTTGTCATTATTGGTGCCGAGGTAAGTTCATGTGTAAATAATGCAATATTATGATCATATTTTTAATAATTTATTAATGTATGAGTTTCTATGTTTAAATTGTTATGATGAGTGCGTAAATGACATTATGGACTATGAGAATGACATTGTAAACGAGTTCCATAAGGATGTGATATTGAGAAAATCCCGTTTAAACCTTTGGAATAATTTAGGATACAATGTGACATGTCACTAGGAACCATGCAATTTATGAGCTCTTGTGTAACACCCCTTACCCGTATCTGAGGCCGGGCTAAGGTACGAGGCGTTACTAGAAAAACATACAAACATTAAACTAAAATACGACCCATAAAATTTTATTCATATTTCAAAGCGTTCATTCTCTTACACATAGTCCCTTATTTGAGTCTACGGAGCCCAAAACATACTTTAGAAAGGGTTCGAGACTAAACCGAGAACTTACAAAAATCTTGGAAATTTCGTGCTTTAAGGCTCCACACGCCGGTGTCCCAAAGTCGTGTTCCATACACGGCTGAGACACATGGTTGTGTCTCTGCCTGTGTGGAATATACCTAGGCTATTTTCCAAGTTTTGGTCAACCGTGATCTCTTACACACTTATACAAAATCAAAAGCATATAACATGGTATTCATTTAATGATTAAACATCCTCAATTAAACCACAAACATAGCATTTGTATGTCATCATACATGTGTCTTTCATACTCATTTTACCTTGTTTATTATAGTACCACTTATACATTTATACCAAGATTATCATCTTACCAAATATCTTCAGCCTAATCATCAAGCATTCATATTTAAAGCTAGATCATATCTTTATAAAATACCACGATTTAGATGCGCAGAATAACATGTTTTCCTGAAACATTTCAATTCAATTCCATACCCAACAAGCATTACATTGAGACTAGTCATATATATATACATGTCATGATACATAACATTCTCTTTTTGTTTTCTTATAAACACATATCATTTATTTCATTATATCAATATTTCATATACCATAGTTTCCATGTATTCCACATATATTTATTTTCCTCCTCCTCCTCTCCATACCACATCCTTAATGTATATAGCATTCTTGTAAGTACGATTTCACCATTTACTAATAAATGTTCACATCAAACTGTCCACACGAGTCATAGTCACTTAATTATTTATAATTCGAGCTACAGAGCTCCAAATTAAGATCCGTAAATTTCCTCTAAAACTAGACTTACATATCGTTCCAAGTTAAGATCCATAAATTTTCATAATTTTTGGTTTAGCAATTAGTACAGTTTATTCATTAAAATTTCCCCTGTTTCACTTTCTGACAGTTCTGACTTGTCTTCACTAAAAAATAATTATCTCACAGTACAGAACTCGGATAATGTTCTTGTTGATTTATCTTGAAAATATACTCATTATGGATTTTAAAAATATAATTTTGAGCCTCTAATTATTTTTCTCCAAATTTTTTTGATTTTCCAAATTCAGAACAGGGGATCACGTAATCATTCTAAATCAGTCTCACAAAAACATAAATATCTCAAAATATAGAACTCCTTTGCTTTCTATGTTTCTATTATATGAAAACAGACTCATTAAGCTTTAATTTGATATCTCATTCAGTCTCTGATTCAATTTATACGATTTTTGGTGATTTTTCAAAATCACGTCACTGCTACTGTCCAAAACAGTTTCATTGCTAATTCACTCTTTCACACTTTCTTTGTATTAACCTCATTTTAACATACATATCACAAATCATTTTCATCACATTTCATACAGCACAAGTATAGGCCCACGATCACAAGGTCACCATAAAATCATCCTCATGTATAACTTACTTGTTTATAACCTTACCACATCCTGGTCACTTAATGAACACATCATTCACATAACCAAGTTCCTGCAGATATTCATCACAAAACTCACAAAGCAATACATAAAGAGTCTCCCGTTGAACACTTTGGATCAATCCTCGATACTTGGTGGTTTTAGCACATAGCTCCACCCATCATATAGTTCGGCTCTCTTGTACACATGGTGAACACTTAGTACCACCCATGTGACCTAGCCAGTTTATCTCGTAGCTCTCTTGTCTACATGGTGTCCTTCACTTGGAACCACGCATGCGACCTAGCTACATATATCCCGTAGCTCTCTTGTCTGCATGGTGTACACATAGTATCACCCATGCAACCTAGCTACATCATAATGTCTTGTAGCTCTCTTGTACACATGATGTGCACTCAGCACTATACATGTGACCTAGCTACATACCATCTGTATCATCCAATCTTTCCGAAGGTTCAACCGGGATTTCTCTCTCTTTTCCAACAGTTTCACCAATCAAGTAATTATCCACAAACATATTTCCAATATTTTTATAAAATATCATAATACAAGTAATAGTGATGTATTACTTACATATAAACCTACATCTTATTTAATATCAACGCAATAACATTAAATTACACATTGTCTTATTAAAAATCATATGAACTTACAATTTCCCATAATATCCATAATCATAAAAACCACATTTATGTATGATAATTCAATGCACTTCATGTACCATAGACATATTTTTAAATCAATTCATAAACTTGGCACCATAATCATTTAATTTAACATAATTCAATTAATTCACTAAATTTAACTTTCAAATATAAATTACAGCATTATTGTTGTATTCTTGTCATACCAACTTACATACTTTCAACACCTCGGAGATCATAGTAAATATATCAATTTTACATTGAAACGTGCATAAATTAATGCTTATTATACATATGAACTTACCTTGATATTAAAACGGCCATTTTACCAACTTTCCCAATTTTCGATTTTTCTCTCATTCTAGGTTCAAATCTTATTTTCCGGGATCTAAAACATCATATTGTACTTATTTAATTAATGTACTATTCAAAACAGTCCTTAACTCAAACTTTGGAAAAATTACAATTTTGCCCCTAAACTTTTGCATATTTACACTTTTTCCCCTAGGCTCGGGAATTAAACTTCATCCCTTATTCTTATGTTTTATGACATGATGATCACTTTTCCCTTCTATGGCAACATCAAATTCTCACTCTAACATATACTTATGACTATTAGGTATTTTTACCAATTAAGCCCTTTTGCTCGTTTTCACTTAAAACCGAGTAGCACAAGTTGTCTAACATAATTTAAAACCTCATATTGTATCATAAAACACCAGAATACACAAATTTTACCTATGGGTATTTTTCCAAATATGAACCCTAGGTTGAATTATTGCTAGCATAAGCTAAATCAAGTTACCGGGACTCCAAAAACGTAAAGAACTTGAAAAACGGGGTTAGAACGGACTTAAAATTGAGCTTGGGAAGCTTGAAAACCCTAGCCATGGAGTCTCCCTTGGTATACACGTCCATGGTGAAGAAGATGAGCAAAATTGGCTTTTAATTTTGTATTTTAATTCATTTTACCCCTAAATGACCAAAATACCCTTACTACTAAACTTTCCAAAAATTCCATCCATGTCCAATTTTTGTCCATAACTTAGAAATTGGTCAAATTGCTATTTAAGACCTCCTAATTAATATTTCAAATCAATTTCATACTAGAAACTTCTAGAATGCAAGTTTTGCAACTTATTCAATTTAGTCCCTAACTTCGAATTAAGCACTTTATGCATAGAATTTCTTCACGAATTTTTCACACAATCATGCAATCATATCATAGACCTCAAAATAATCATAAAATAATTATTTATATCTCAGATTTTGTGGTCCCGAAACCTCTGTTCCAATTAGACCTAATTTTGGGCTATTACATCTTGAGATATGTGATATATGTTTATGTGGTTCCAGGTGCTGGTCTTGTACGTCCTACCGGTGGCTGGGTAGTCCGGCATGTGTTGCGGATACCTAACAGCTTGTGTGAGCAGCCTGTGTAACTACGTCCTGATCGACAGCTTGTGTGAGCAGACCCGTGAGTAGCTTGAGAATGAGATTTTATGTGTTATGTGATATGAGGTAGCTTTAGCTACGTATGTGGCACTATTGTGTGAGCCTTTAGTGTATCCAATAGTATTCCGAGTATTCAACGGGTAAATCAAATATGAGTATGAGAATGAAATTACTACGAGTAAACAGGCATGTACGTAAGCCTATAATTGTAAATTCATGATTATTGTGGAAATAATTGTTCATTACCCATTGTGATTGATAGTGTACATACTTGTGATGTTGGATATATGATAAATATAAATGATGATTACGTGGTAGGCTTTTGGGTGGAATTGTGATGTGATCCAATATGTTTACATGCTTGAATTGTATTTCAATGGGTATGTTAAGAACGAGAAAGTATGTGACTATAATACGAGTGGTACAGGTATGTACAGTGAACTCATGTGAAGTGAATTTGGTATATGATGGATTTTTGGTAAGAATGTACACGAACAAGTTATGCTTTTGAAACATTGATAACCTTGTGAAAAATGATCTAATTTATGATGAATGGATACATGATAAGATTTGATAATGATCATGTGATAGGCTTATGAGCCTAATTGATTTATGATATAGTACGGTTCTTTTATTTAAATTGTGTTTCATTGGATATGAGGAAGGGAAAGATAGACATAATTTCCGAATAAAGTCATTATAAGAATACAGTAAGATATGAGCTTAGACAAGTGAAAGGTGGTTGAACTATATGTTGAAGTTATGTGTAACGCCCTGAATTTTGGGCCTAGAAGTATTGGGCCTTGAGTATGGGTCTGTAAGGAGGTTGTATATAAGCATTTAATTGTGCAAGGAAATGACACAATTAAATGTCTGCTTTAGTGGTTAATGGCCCTGAGAAGTGTTGGAGAAATCTTGGGTTCAAACTTGGGCTTTAGCAAATATTTTGGTTTTAAGTGAATAAAATCTTGGGTGCTTGGATGAAGGCCTTTTAAATTATTGTGGTAAATAAATGTCACAAGGAAGCATGTGGTCTAGTGGTTGTGGCGTCATTAAGGTTGTAAGGGAGCTTAGGTTCAAGTCTTGGCTCTTGCAATTTATTTTGGTTTTTTTTTAAAGGAACCTGGAGTTTGGCCTATAGACCTTATATTTAATTGAGGATAAAATATGACACAGAAAGACCCTATGGTGGAGTGGTAAGGTGGCATGTTGTATAGCTGTGAGGTCTAAGGTTCCAGTCTTGAGATGCGCAATGGAGTATTTATTTTGCTGTTTGAGCTGTGTAGGAGGTAGAGTTGGACTGGAACTCTGTGGTTGAGGTGATCATAAGAAAATAAGGAATTTTCATAATGGTTGAAAGTAATCCCACATCGGGAAGCTAACATGGGAATGAGAAGCTGGCTTTAAATAGAGTAAACCAGATGAGTTGGGGAAAAAGAAAAAGGTGATTAAGACCCAATGCAGAATGTGCCAAGGTTGGTGATCGTGGACTTCGGCGTGTTCTCATAAACATGTGTGTATTCATGCCCTTCATTGTTAGAAATCCGCAAAAGCTGAAAGTCGCCACGAGCGTTCTTGTGTTCTGAGGCTGTTCTGGGCCTCGAAGGGCCCGTGGGCCCGCTTGTGTAAATCTAACTGTTAGGTGGGAATAGTTGGGCCTGATGGGCCATATGAATGTGATTGGGCCTGATGGGCCATGTGAATGAGATTAGGCCTAAAGGGGCCAAATGAATAAGTTTGGATTTGTTAGTGTTTTAGTAAAGGGGTTGTGGACCTAGTTTTTGGTAACTGCTCAAGTAGATATAAAACTTAAATAATTAATTAATCGCAACCGTGGACGAGTCATAGGGTTAAGGTGTGCCAATGGGTATATGCATGTCTAGGATTAGATCTAGGGAGAGCTTGGTACTTAAGCGGTCTTAATGACTCACCTCCTCTTCTCTGAATCCTACCTGGTGCATAGTATCTGTTCACTTTAGCCAACGAGGACTTGTTAACGGGCCAAGGTAAGTAATAAACCCATAATAAAGAGAAATTACCGACATACCCCTGGTTGTAAAATTATTGAAGTGCCCCCGATTTGTAAAATTATCGAAATACCCTAGTTTATAAAATTATCGAAATACCCTTGGTTTGCAAAATTACTGCAATACCCTCAATTTGTAAAATTATCGAAATACCCTCGATTGTAAAATTATTGAAATACCCTCGATTTGTAAAATTACTGAAACACCCTCGATTGTAAATTTATTGAAATACCTTCAATTTGTAAAATTACCGAAACACCCTTGATTTGTAAAATTACTAAAATACCCTCGATTTGTAAAATTACTAAAACACCCCCGATTTGTAAAATTATCGAAATACCTTTGTAGTATAAAATTACCAAAATACCCTTGTAGTGTAAAATGACCGACATACCCTTGTAGGGTAAAACGACTGTTTTGCCCTCGAGAGTAATTGACCGACTTAGACTTCGAATTTGACTGATTTGATTATGAATGTATGACTGCGTTTTAATTGACTTGACTGTGGTTATATGACTGATATGCTCTTAATATATGTTTAGAAGACTATTACTGAGTATGGCCATTCTGCATACACGTGTGATGATTGAGCATGACATACATGACATATTGCATGGGTTGGGAATTAAGTAATAGAGGAAGTATATGAGGCTCACATGGTTGCTTGACGACTATGGATCCACCGATGGCTATTAAGCCTAATATTTGATTAGAGGCTTGCTGCAGTAAAGGCAGTACCGCAACTGGGCTACCATTGATGTGTATCGGATGGGTGGGTTGATATTTATATCCCCACATGATGTGTACCGAGGGACGGAGTTGGTGTGTAGCGGTTGGATTATTGTGGTGGGTTGCACAGCATTGCATGTATGATATTATCGTGATATTATTGCAATGTGGGCTTCGGCCCAACTGTGGCTAAGATGGGCTAGGCCCAATTGATTCTATTATGGGCTGTGACCCAAATGATATTGCAATAGGCTTTGGCCCACGTATGCTCTGAACTGGACTGTACTGTTACTGTAATGGGCTCCTACCCAGACTGATTCTAAATTCTGTCTATTTACTGACTGTTACTCTAGTAAGGGGATTACACACTGAGTTTTCGTAAACTCAGCCTGTTTAACTCTGCAGGTAATCCCGAGCGTTAGGTGGATCTGTGTTGCAGAGGGACTTGGAGACGACCACACAACTGCACATGTTTTTCTATTTCATTTATTTAGTTAAGCACTTTGGTTTTTTAGTTGGGTTTTATTAAGGCCTCTTTATTTTCTTAACTTTTTATTTGGGAAATTTATTTAGTATGCTTAATATTTGTTAGAAGTAGGGCATGGTTTCCAAAACAACAACTGGTTTTCAAAATATCACGTTTCCGTAACTGTTTAAAAGTAAGCTTTCATAACAAGTAAGGTTTTAAGGGAATTAACGTTTCACAAGTTTTAAAATGGCCAGAGGTTTTGAGCAGTAAGAAGGGTTTTCAATGAGAAATGGTTTTCAAAAATACTTCAATGTGACACGCCATATTCGGGCCTAACTTTTGGGCTGGGTTTGGGGTTTACATTTAGTGGTATCAGAGCCAAGTTACAAAATCGACTTTGGAATGGGTTTTAAAATTGGATTTTCGAAAGAATTATTTCAAAAAGGTTTGAAAAGATTTGAAGTATTTGAAATGTTTTTCTGAATATTTTCCTAAAAGTGTGGTTATCGAGTCTTCGGTGCCGAATCCGTAAGTTTTCTGTTAGACTGTACATAAAGTTAGATTTTGTATTTATTCAGTGTATGTTCTGGAAATTAGATTTTTTTTCTTTAGTTAGCAACAATACTGTGATGGATTAAGAAGGCAAGCAAGGTCGCGAGGAGTTGCCCGTCTCCCCGGAACATGAGATGGTTCAGGAAACTGTAGTCAAGCTTGGTACGAAGACACTGATCTGGTTGGTAAAGGAAGTGCTGGAAGAAGTGTTTGAGGTAAGAGTTAAGGCGTATGGTGAAACACTTCAGGCTAGGCACTTTGAGTGCAGCAGGAAGAGGGATCACAGTTCCTTTTAAGTCAGGTGTGCTTTGTTTGGATGTGATGTTTGAATATAGAAATTGTAGGCATGTGTGGTAAATATTTGTTTGCTTCTGTGGTTAGATGTTTTTGATGGGTGTGAGAGGTTTTGAGATTAAGTTAAGAGTGTATTAGTGTAGTTTGGAAATAGAGTGCACAGCGGGAGCGTAGAGGTGTAGATTGACCTAAGCGCTTGTTCAGATAGTTGGAAATTTCGAGGATGAAATTTTTTAAAGGGGGTAGAATTGTAACGCCTCGAATTTGGGCCTAGAAGTATTGGGCCTTGAGTATGGGACCGTAAGGAGGTTGTATATAAGCATTTAATTGTGCAAGGAAATGACACAATTAAATGTCTGCTTTAGTGGTTAATGAGCCTAAGAAGTGTTGGAGAAATCTTGGGTTCAAACTTGGGCTATAGCAAATATTTTGGTTGTAAGTGAATAAAATCCTGGGTGCTTGGATGAAGGCCTTTTAAATTATTGTGGTAAATAAATGTCACAAGGAAGCATGTGGTCTAGTGGTTGTGGCATCATTAAGGTTGTAAGGGAGCCTAGGTTCAAGTCTTGGCTCTTGCAATTTATTTTGGTTTTTCTTTTAAAGGAACCTAGAGTTTGGCCTATAGACCTTATATTTAATTGAGGATAAAATATGACACAGAAAAAGCCTGTGGTGGAGTGGCAAGGTGGCATGTTGTGTAACAGTAAGGTCTAAGGTTCAAGTCTTGGGATGCGCAATTGAGTATTTACTTTGCTGTTTAAGCTGCGTAGGAGGTGGAGTTGGATTGGAACTCTGTGGTTGAGGTGATCATAAGAAAATAAGGAATTTTCCTAATGGTTGAAAGTAATCCCACATCGGGAAGCTAACATGGGAATTGGTGAGAAACTGGCTTTAAATAGAGTGAACCAGATGAGTTGGGGAAAAAGAAAAAGGTGATTAAGACCCAATGCAAGATGTGCCAAGGTTGGTGATCATGGACTTTGGTGCATTCTCATAAACAGGTGTGTATTCATGCCCTTTTTTGTTAGGAATCGGCAAAAGCTGAAAGCCGCTACGAGCGTTCTCGTATGCTAGGGCTGTTCTGGGCCTCGATGGACCCGTAGGCCCGCTTGTGTAAATCTAACTGTTAGGTGGGAAGTAGTTGGGCCTGATGGGCCATATGAATATGATTGGGCCTGATGGGCCATGTGAACGAGATTGGGCCTAAAGGGGCTACATGAATAAGTGTGGATCTGTTAGTGTTTAGTAAAGGGGTTGTGGACCTAGTTTTTGGTAACTACTTAAGTAGACATAAAACTTAAATAATTAATTAATCGCGACCATAGACGAGTCATAGGGTTAAGGTGTGGCAATGGGTGTATGCATGTCTAGGATTGGATCTAGGGAGAGCTTGGTACTTAAGCGGTGGTCTTAATGACTCACCTCCTCTTCTCTAGAATCCTACCTGGTGCATAGTATCTGTTCACTTTAGTCAACGAGGACTTGTTAACGGGCCAAGGTAAGTAATAAACCCATAATAAAGAGAAATTACCGAAATACCCCCAGTTTGTAAAATTACCGAAGTACCCTCGGTTTGTAAAATTATAGAAATACTCCTGGTTGTAAAATTACCAAAATATCCCTAGTTTGTAAAATTACCGAAATACCCTTGGTTTGCAAAATTGTTAAAATACCCTCGATTTGTAAAATTACCGAAATACCCTCGATTGTAAAATTAGTAAAATACCCTCAATTTGTAAAATTATTGAAATACCCTCGATTTGTAAAATTACTGAAACACCCTCGATTTGTAAAATTATCGAAATACCCTCGATTTGTAAAATTACTAAAATACCCTCGATTTGTAAAATTATCGAAATACCATCGATTTGTAAAATTACTAAAACACCTTCGATTTGTAAAATTATCGAAATACCCTTGTAGTGTAAAATTACCGAAATACCCTTATAGTGTAAAATGACCGACATACCCCTATAGGGTAAAATGACTATTTTGCCCTTGAGGGTAAATGACCGACTTAGACTTCGAATTTGACTGATTTGATTATGAATGTATGATTGCGTTTTAATTGACTTGACTGTGGTTGTATGAATGATATGCTCTTAATATATGTTTAAAAGACTGTTACTAAGTACGGCCATTTTGCATACACGTGTGATGATTGAGCATGACATACACGACATATTGCATAGGTTGGGAATTATGGAACGGAGGAAGTATATGAGGATCGCATGGTTGGTTGATGACTGTGGATCCACCGATGGCTATTAAGCCTAATATTTTGTTAGCAGCTTGTTGCAATGAAGGTAGTACCGCAACCGGGCTACCATTGATGTGTATCGGATGGGTGGGTTGATATTTATATCCCCATATGATGTGTACCGGGGGACGGAGTTGGTGTGTAGCGGTTGGATTATTGGGGTGGGTTGCACAACATTGCATGTATGATATTATCGTGATATTATTGCGATGTGGGCTTCGGCCCAACTGAGGCTAAGATGGGCTAGGTCCAATTGATTTTGTCATGGGCTGTGACCCAAATGATATTGTAACGGGCTTAGGCCCACGTATGCTCTGAACTAGACTGTACTGTTACTATAATGGGCTCCGACCTAGACTGATTCTGAATTCTATCTGTTTACTGACTGTTACTCTAGTAAGGGGATTACACACTGAGTTTTCGTAAACTCACCCCGTTTATTAACTGTGCAGGTAATCCCCTGTTGGAACGCCGGTACCCCCATGGCACAGCAGAAAAAAAATATATATATACATTCTGGTGATTCAAACCATGGATCCATGTGCGAGGAACGAATCAGGGTGAAAAAGTTTTGAAATTACCAAAATTTCGATCTAAGTAGATAGTGAAGCCTCGGCAATGAGAATACTATTTTGATTTCGAATCCAAGCCGCAATCCTTATGATCCCGACCTCTATGCAATCCACCTAGTTGACAAAGAATGGAAGAAATCCCCCAAAACTATTTTCAGAGATATTTTGCTTGACAGCTGCTAGACCTAATAGCAAAGCTTCGGGTTTTTATATATATTTTCACTTTTTAGGGTTTTTATCCCTTTCTAAATATAACTCCTTTTATAATTGGTAGGTATATATCGAATTAAATTTTAATCCGAACATAATAATCATAATTAAAATAAATAAATATAATAATGTTTTAACCGAAAATTATAATTACATTAATTATAATAAAGATTTCGGTAAACTATATTTATTTAAATTTATATACAAACCTAATTCATATATTAATAGAATTATGTTCTCCTTATGTGTACAACATCCTCGTACATATAATATGTTCGATATTTGATTGCCCAATTAAATTAATTCTATAATTAATTTAATTCATGTGACAACCAAACACAATACCAACTATGTTTTATTCCATTCATTTCAACCATAGGGTGTGACCCTGTAGGTTCTTGTAACGTTAGCAGTAATACTAGAACGATTCTAATGTTACAAACAATGAGTGGCATCTAGTAATGCATCATTGCTACCTAAGTTACAAGAAGTCATGATTCGACATAACCTTTTGTGATTAATCTTTTATGCATTAATCTTTAAGTCCTTTATCTCTGGAATGGACACAAGTCATGGAATAGTCACACTTGCATAGTCCATCCCATGTTTCTTGATACCTTGAGTAGACTATGATACACAAATAAGTATGACATCTCATATCAACTTATTTGAGCATGGCCATGCATTTCTAGTCTCACTCAATCAAGTGGCCTAAGATATTACTCCTATTATGTAGGAGGGACTTATCCTATATTGATCAACCATATCCCTCTACATAGATTGTGGTATATCCAACATCAGCCTTTATAAATCAACCAGTTATGGTGTACGTTTGACTGTATCAAAATATACAACTCACGATGTTGGGATAATGATGATCTCAAGTCTGAGGATCATATACATATTAATCACTATGAGTAATGTTGTGACAATTATATAATAATCTAAGAAACATACTCATAGCGGGTCAGTCCAATATGTTGTTCCTAACACACATATTCATGCATTGATTCTGACATTCCATATCAATGACAACTCTTTATCATCAATCAACTACATGTTAGTCTTAATGCATTATGGTTGTCCTCGTCAACAATAATACTTGACTAAGGACCTTTTAAGAATAATCATATTATTCTCAGGACATTATTATAAAATAGTTTATTTATACACACAGAAAAGAAACTAAAATAATAATGGTAACACCTTATATTAATAAACATGGTAAATCAAGTATGTTATTACAACCATCTCATGATTGATCTTTGGGCATACTCTTACATCCCCAACGTTAGGTGGATCGGTGTTGCAGAGGGACTTGGAGACGACCACACAACTGCACATGTTTTTCTATTTCATTTATTTAGTTAAGCACTTTGGTTTTTGATTTGGGTTGTTTTAAGGCCTCTTTATTTTCTTAACTTTTTATTTGGGAAATTTATTTAGTATGCTTAATATCTATTAGAAGTAGGGCACGATTTTCCAAAACAACAGCTGGTTTTCAAAATATCACGTTTCTGCAATTGTTTAAAAGTAAGCTTCCGTAGTAAGTAAGGTTTTAAGGGAACTAACGTTTCATAAGTTTTAAAATGGCCAGAGGTTTTGAGCAGTAAGAAGCATTTTCAATGAGAACATGGTTTTCGAAAAACACTTCAATGTGACACGTCAGATTCGGGCCTAACTTCTAGGCTGGGTTTGGGGTGTTACATTATGATTACTTATAAATAATGTGCATGTGATTAAGAGGATGGAAATAACTTGTTAATTAATGTGATATGTTATAATGGGGAGACTATAGTGGCTAGGCTAATGCCAAGGCTTGTAAAATGATGTTTATGAGTTAAAGGAGTAAGCACTACGAACTAATAAGTGAAAATCTTAAGATTTAATGCCAATTGTAATAATATTATTCTCACGGTTGGATAAAGTAAATGAATGTTAATAGTTGTTATTTATTTGCATATAAACTTACTAAGCTTCGAAGCTTACCCCCTTCCTTTCCCATCTCTTATAGGTTAATTTAGCTAGCTTGGGTTGGAAATCGTCGGAGATGCCATCACTCTATCAAGCTATCATTGGGTATAAGTATGAAGTCTTTTGCATGCATAAGTAAAGATGAAATGATCTTGATCATGTCTTGTTTGTGTATGTTTAAGTACTCGATTATGCCATGTTAGTTGCCTTTGAAGTCATGTATGTGTTTGCGCAAATAAGGGTGGCAATTGGCTTGGAAAGTAGCCTCAAAGTTATCCATACAAGTAGACACACGGGCATGTGTCTAGGTCGTGTGTGACGCACGGTCTGCCCCATGGGCGTGTATTTCGACCGTGTGTCCTCTGCACCCTAATTATGTAAAATAGAATACCCAGTAATAAATACATGGGTAGAGACACGACCGTGTGTCTCGGCCGTGTGACCCTATTTTGTTGATGACATCATAAACAGAGTTACACGGGCTAAAGACACGGGTGTATCTCAAGCCACAGGGGCATGCGTGACCACACGGCCTTCCCACACGGGCGTGTAACTCCCCAAAATAAGAAAATTTTCTAAGTGTTGCAAAAGTTCTGAAAGTTCTCAGTTTAGTCTTGAACCATACCTAATGTATGTTTTGGGCTTCGTGGGCCCGTATAAGGGACATTATGCATGTGAATGAAAAGTTTAAAATTTAGACAAAAATTTATGTCTCGATTTTGTATGTTTGTGTGAATTCATGTTCGGTAATGCCTCGTGCCCTGTTCCGGCGTCGAATACGGGTAAGAGGTGTTACAAGGGTAGTTTATCTGGTACAAGTACAGCTGGCTGAGAGTGACGTGGACTTAGTGCTGCACCTTCTTAGAATTGCTATGGCATTCTTGCTGGCAATCTAACCAACATTTTGCCATGACAATATTTCACTTCATTTTCTTTCTCCTTTCTCTTTTCTCTTCTTCATCCTATACTTGCTGCCAACAATGACCAACACCTTTCTTCCCTAGTAACAAATAATGACACTTATAGCAGAAACCAAGCTTTGTTATGCAATGTTCTAAAAATATCCTTAAAATGCTAACATATTTACTTAATTATAAACAGTCAATTCAATCTAGAAGCCTAAAATATAACTCTTTCCAAGAGTTATCACACCCCAAACCTGAATTATCAGAAGTGGAGAATACTATTCCTAGACAACTTGACATGAATCTTTCTATTCCTTCTTTTGTCGTACTCAGTGTCAAAACCTTTTTTTTAGATTTTGAAAAACGGAGTTCGACTTTTTGAAAAATGAAAATGGGAGTCACCACCAACCTTTTTAGGTGTGATTGGATCACCTTTATAAAACATTTTGGTCTACGAAATGCAAGAAAATAGGTTCGGAAGTCGGTTACGCACAAAGAAGGATTAGCACCCTCGTAACGCCCAAGATTGGTACCGAATTGATTATTTATTGTCCTAATGTCAAAAATTTGAAAAGATTTTAAAACTTGAACAATTTAAAGTTGAAACTTGAGATTCCTTTGTTCCGAAAGTATACAAACATCACATCGAGCATGTTAGGACACGATGTTTTAAATCCTCGTAACTAAAATTATCTCATGATTTTGAAAATTTATTAAAAGGATATTTGGTTATTTAGTCAAACGAAAAAATCGCAACCCAGCATGTTAGGGCACTATTTTCCGAATTTCTAAACACCAAACATTGCCTTATTTAAGAAAAAAACTTTTTCAATTAAATGAAATATATTTTTTAAAACAATGAATAATATAGAATTTAATAAAAAAAATAATTTGACATAATACTAAAATTATTAAAAAATAAAATATAAAAGAGAATTAAAAAATCATGGAGATAGGGATTAAATAAAAAAAAGGTTGAAAACGAAGATGAACAAAGAATAAATAAGAACAAACCGTAGAAAATAAGAATGCAAGAGGGAGAGAAATTTGAGTGGATGCTCTCAAAAATTCTTATTGCTTCCCAAAACTCAAGTGGGAGAGGCCTCTATTTATAGTTGAGCCTCCCGAAATCCAACGGTACAAATCAATTACATCAATGGTTTCTACAAATTAAATCTCCAAGATTACAAGATCATATCTTCAAGATTGCATATCATATCTAAGATTACATATCATATCTAAGATTGCATATCATATCTAAGATTCCATATCCTTAAAGATTATATTTCCATATGAGTCAAGCTTATAGATGGACCTTAAATCTTTTCAAGTAATGGGCCATTCCGATTGGGCCAAATTATATGTTTGTAATTTTGGACTGAACTTGGATTTCATTTTTTTTGGGTTTATTATTTTTGTTTTTGGACTTATTTCTGGGCCCGGGCAAAATTGAGTGTCTACAGCTGCCCCTCTTTGCTCATTGTTGTGTAACAGGAATAGAGCAAAGACTATAAAAGGACCAATTTTGCCCGGGCTCACCGAGTCTTGAGTTCTTGATCCTTGATCTTCGTTAAATGGCCTCTTGACGGCTTCAATCTGCTTCACTGCAACTCAAGAAGGCGATATCTACTATCTTTGATCTGCTCCCTGTCTAATACAGAGACGTCAAATTTTCTTCTTCAATCTGCTCCCCGTCTAATACAGAGATGCCAAATCTGTTATCTCCGATTTACTCCCCATCTAATACAAAGATGCCAAATCTGTCATCTTGGATCTGCGTCGATGTAAACATATGAAGGTCAGATCTACTATGTCTTTAACCTGCTTCCTGTCGAATATGGAGATGCCAAATCTACTATCTTCAACTTGTTCCCTATAAACACAGGGATGCCATGCTGAAATCTTCAATCTGCTTCGCTGTAAGCACAGGAATGTCAGATCTGCTATGTCTATGATCTGTTCCCTGTAAACACAGGGATGCCAAATATGCTATCTTCAACTTGTTCCCTAAAAACACAGGGATGCCATGTTAAAATCTTTGATCTGCTTCGCTGTAAGCACAGGAATGTCAGATCTGCTATGTCTTCAATCTGTTCCCTGTAAATACAGGGATGCCGAATCTGCTATCTTCAACTTGCTCTCTGATAATACAGAGACGCCAAATCTTCTATCTTCGATCTGCTCTCTGCCAATACAAAGATGTCAAATCTGTTATCTTCGATCTGCTCCCTGTCTAATACAGAGATGCCAAGTCTGCTTAGATTTGCTTCAACGTAAACACGTGAAAGCCAAATCAGCTATGCCTTCGATCTGCTCCCTGCCAATACAGAGACGCCAAATCATCTTAGGTTTGCTTCAACGTAAACACGTGAAAACCAAATCAGCTATGTCCTCGATCTGCTCTCTGCCAATACAGAGACGCCAAATCATCTTAGATTTGCTTCAACGTAAACACGTGAAAGCCAAATCAGCTATGTCTTTGATCTGCTCCCTGCCAATATAGAGATGCCAAATCATCTTAGATTTGCTTCAATGTAAACATGTGAAAGCCAAATCAGCTATGTCCTTGATCTGCTCCCTGCCAATGCAAAGACGCCAAATCTACTGTCTTTGATCTGCTCTCTGCCAATATAGAGATGCCAAATCTGTTATCTTCAATCTGCTCTCTGCCAATATAGAGATGCCAAATTTGCTATCTTCGATCTGCTCTCTGACAATATAGAGACGCCAAATCATCTTGGATTTACTTCAATGTAAACATGTGAAAGCCAAATCAGTTATGTCTTCGATCTGCTCCCTTCCAATACAGAGATGCCAAATCATCTTAGATTTGCTTCAATGTAAACACGTGAAAGCCAAATCAGCTATGTCCTCGATCTGCTCCCTGCCAATACAGAGACGCCAAATCTGCTGTCTTCGATCTGCTCTCTGCCAATGCAGAGATGCCAAATTTGTTATCTTCAATCTACTCTCTGCCAAAACAGAGATGCCAAATCTGCTACCTTTGATTTGCTTTCTGACAATACAAAGACGCCAAATCATCTTGGATTTGCTTTAACGTAAACACGTGAAAGCCAAATTAGTTATGTCTTCAATTTGCTCCCTGCCAATACAGAGATGCCAAATCTGTTATCTTCGATCTGCTCTCTGCCAATACAGAGATGCCAAATCTGTCATCTTCGATCTGCTCCCTGACAATACAGAGATGCCAAATCATCTTGGATCTGTTTCAGTGTAAATACTTGAAGGTCAGATCTGCTATGCTTTAGCCTATTACCCTACTGCTTAGGGGGTTAAGGCGCACCAATCTTCATTGTCCCTTGAAGGACACAACCTGTATAATGTGTATGAATTCATGCCTATTGATTAGGATGCTTATGATTAAAATGGGTCAAATACTCCTAATTAAACCTGTTATAATGCAAAATGTTTATGAATATGACCTCTATTCAGACGTCACTACTCATTCTTTTATCCATGCTCATCCTTATTTCTCTCGAAATATCATTCTTTACTCAGCCCATGGGTTTGTACCATTCTTCAAATGCTATGACCCATCAAAGATATTTATAAGATGATCCTCTCTTAGGATCGAATCGTTTGATTTGTCCAATCATCATTTTTGACTAAAAAAAGAATTTCCTCGAGTTCTTTCAAACCTCACTTACGTGAATTCTTCGAACAATTGTTCTGTTTTAGTTTCTTGTATTATCTAGAAATTTCCAGAGTAATGAGCAAAACTTCATTTGTGAAAATTATTTAGTTTATCTATCATTATTTTAATGCAACATACTTTAAGAATATTGGAAGATGAATTTAATCTTGAGAATAATTAGATTTGAATAAATTTGTCAAAAATACAAAGGAAATTAATCTGATAGCTTATCTTTGAGAAGAAAGAGAATCTAAAGATAGCAAGCAGGATAAAAGTTAGATGCCCTAGATATCGCCGCTTGAGCGTCTATACACCAGCTCTATGAAGACTTTTTTTTTAAGTTCAACATGTGTTTAAAAGATCCAAAGTAATTCGTTGATGCCTTGATATGTAACATACTTCACTTCTCGTCGAATCCGGTATAACAACGTCACTGCATGACTTTCCAAATTTGAGCTACCCTTTCACGGGTTTTCAACTCAAAACCCCTTTGGTCTCAAGGCGCCCTTTGCGGGTTTTCACCTTGGCCTCTCCTTGTTTTTTCTTTTTTCTCTTTTTTCTTTTTCTTTTTTCTCTTTTTTTTTGAAATAGAAGTCACAAAGTGCCCTTTGCGGGTTTTCACCTTGGCTTCCCTTCTCCTTCAGACAAAGTACTCATTGACCGAGTCCGAATTCACTAGATCAGATAAATTCTTCCTATCCATTTCTTGTCAAAATTAGTGTACCTCTAGAGAAAGCCCTCTTCGCAACATATGGCCCTTTCCAATTCGGCATCCTTTTGCATGGGAAGGATATCTTTCAGCATAAGGTTTCCTTTATGAAATTCTTTTGGACGAACCTTCTTTGTCATAAGTCTGTGTCATCCATTTTTGGTACATTTGCTTAGGATGAATACTTTCAAGTTAAGTTTACTAGAGGTATTCAATTCTTGACTCCATCAAAGCTTGGAGGAAAAATCTTGATTCATAAACCCATGAGAAAGGGATTGCCCCAGCAGTAGTCCTGGCTGTTATTTGTCAAAACCTACAAAAAGATGGTTCAGTGATTCTCAGCAGACAAGAATGAAGTTGCTGACTTTATCCTTCAACCTGGAAAGCTGAGGTACAGAGACTACTCCCGGAGCATACATCCCAGCATGACTCGGTGATGTTTCTGAAGCATCCTTAATCTTCATAAATTGCCCCCAACTGTGAAGCTGACAAATGAGTGTAGCAAATAGGAGCCACAACAAATATGGCTGTGGTGCTGCTTTGATACATATAGGATAGAGAATGAACAAACTCTTACAGATCATCAGCCAAAAACCCAGCCTAGTCTAAGAGAACATGATAGTGGGTCTGCCTCGTGATTCCAATCATCCCAGCATGGGTACTAAGGTAAAAATCATTGCTCTTTGGATGGCATACTTTCTTGTCAATGACAGTACCATGTAGCATATTGTCAGGAGATCCTTGCTGAAAAAAAAACTTGGTATGATGGTTTTTCGTACAACAATAACCACAATCTTTAGGGTTCCACTTCTCGTCAAGGAACTTGTAAGCCTCAACAACTTGATCAAAACTTGATTGAATTGAGACTCGCTAACCCCATCCCTAAAAATAATGATTTGATCAGGTTTCCTCTTCCCTGAACTTTGTATAGAAGTCTAAGAGAGCTTCCTTCATGATACCGTCATCCACTTTGTTAGAAACTGGTTTTGAAGAAAGAATCTATCATTTTAAGCTTCAGAGACTGCGTACGGCCTGATGCCCCATAGCTGGAAATCAATGGCCACCGCCTGGAGCTAACTATCGTAGCTATTGACGACACATCAGACTGCTCAGGAAAGCCAAACAATGCACCCATTCCAAGAATGATGGTTGGAACCTTTGAAACAACTGGAATTGAAGTTGTTTGCCCAACGCAAGCATAGAGAGTAGGCGGTAGTTTCTTATGCCAATTTTTACCAATCTCGGTCATCTTCTGTAATTTGTTTTTCCTTCTTTTTCTTTTTCTTTTCTTTTGGCAACCTTTGTTGTATTGTGGTATGGCACATTATCTTTGAAAAGACTGCAAACTTTTGGCATTGTGCAGTTATATATAATCTTTTTTCTTTTCTTTTCTTTTTTTTTGAAATAGATGACTTTTGACTTTGTAATATTGACATATGAAGCTATCTCCCCTCTTAATGGAGCAGTTGACGTCCACAAAGATGAGTCATTGTCAGCTTGAAACTTTTGACGAGCTTGGGCCCATAACATACATGCCCCATAAGTCTTGACTCCCTTAAATTTGGCATTCATTGTACAACTGATGCGATCCCTTTTCATGGTGGACCAACAGTGCCCCAAAATCTCATGTATATTCTGACAATTGCAAATCCTCCTGCATGCGTTTTTGGACCACATTTTTGAATTCCCATAATAGTCTCAACAGGGTCTTGTCTTGTCTCCTCAGCTAATTCCAATTTTGCAATCTTTCCTTCCTCTAAGGCTATATTTCCTACCACCACTTCATGAGGTATAATCCATTTTCAACAAATTTAGAAACAAGTCACAATTTCTGTCACCTTCAAAGTACTGAGATTCCTCTAAACACATATCGCACTCAAAAGGAATTCTGAATCTGTAGTATCGTTGCCCGTGTCATTGATATCTAGGGATCTATGATAGGCATACAAAAGAATATACAAGGAATAAATGAATTCAAGAATGACTATTTACATGAAATGAAAATTTATAAAGAATGCCAAAGGTAAAAAGAATCAGAATGAAAGAGTATTTACTCGAATAAATAATAAAAGTATGTTTTATTGAAAATAAAAATGTCTGAACATGAGCCCACTTCTCAAAAGAAATCTCATTACTCCTAGGCTTTAGAGCAATAAGAGTGTTCTGAATATTACTCCGTAAAATTCCTAAAGATTACATGAAGTTCTTCTGCAGTCCAATTGTTTAAAGAACTTCCCGGTTCGTAAGGGCGAATGCCCTTAAGGTTTCTTTGTTCAGTCCCTTCCTCATTGATGATTTTCATTTCCAAACACCCCCTCTCCAGGTAAGCTATCCCTCCTAACACAAAAGTCGGGGATATGTAGGGGAACATCGTTAATTCCCATTCAACTTCTTTTTCACTCAGCCGTGACCCTCTTCTCTCTCTCTCTTTTTCTTTCTCTTTTTGATAACTTTAACTAATTTTGAATGCAAATGATACGATGAGATGCTATTAGATGCAAATGCATGAATGCAAAAGGATATCGATTCTGATTCAGTTTCATTTTAGAAAACGTTATTTAAGGAACAAAAATCTTTTCATAAAATGAATTACAAATACGCTTTCGCCCGTAGGCCCAGAGTCTTAACCCTATTTGATAACAAAGCTAACTTTCGACCACGATCTGATGTAGCTCATATTGGTGCTCAACGTGCTTGCCCTTTCTACCAGTATCTGTAAATGATCAGCTATCTCTTGAATTTGAATTACGGCTTCACCTATGAAGTAAGCTCTACAGCCAAAGACACATTCTCCAATGTCTGTGAAGTTGCTCTGATTACCTTGAAAGAAAGATTGGCGAACAAGTAGGCATTCCATCTTCGCAGCATACTGCCTCGAAATGATATCAAACATCCTCAGTGCTTCTTGAGAGTCTTTAAATTTCTGCCTCCACAGAACATTTCGAATTGCTTGCATGGGTATCTTTGCAGCATAGCTAATCTCCACTTTAAAAGTCTTTAAACAATACGATCTTCTTTAATCTCTTTCTTTCATGCTCATTTGGGCTGTCCCGACCATTAGGTCTTGCATTTTCATTATTTCTGATAGGTACAACATCCTAAAGTACCACAGTAAATTCCAGCTTGTTGTTTGGTAGCAGTCCTATAGTAAGTGAGCCTTTCTACCATCATAAGCAAAATTATTTCCATCCAATTCAATTTTGTATGTCTTATACCCCTACCATCCATGAGGTGACTATCTTCATCTGTAATGGTAGAAGTGTCCCTCAGTACTCCCCACGCTCACCTTAAATTGTTCATCTATCTTCATGTCGAGCAAATACTGCAATTCCCCATAACTATTGTAGAACAACTGCTTGGGTTCGTTACTCCATTAATCCAATATTTCCTTTAACTCTTGGAGGTTATTTTGCATTACACTAATGAGAGTGTAATCCCATAATTCTGATGTGTATCCTTCGGTGACACTATTTCCTTTTTCTATCTGGGTTTTCTCTGACCAAGCACAAACGAAAGAGTTGTCCTCCACTTTATTAAGATATTCGTTCCCTATTACAAAACTTTCTAACTCAGAAATCGAACCTTGAATTGACACCTTTTAATGATAAATGACATGCAATGATAGCAAAATAAGAAAAACAAGTCAGTGTCACATATATAAAAGAAATATAATAAATAAGAAATTATAAAGGTAGGCACTAAATGTCATCATCATACTACCTGGGGCAAGCACTTAAAGTTCACTATATGTAGTTCGGTTCTAAAGCAAGGGTACATGAACTAGCAGATTCCTCGATCCTCACCAATTATAGGCTCATATGTACCAAGTTCGGTTCAAGGGGACACATTTCCCTATGGCCATGCAGAGATGAAAATCTCACGAAGACATAGGTACGGATGTATCCTGGAAGCAATCCACTAGCCCATGTGGAGGTGAAAACCTCACGAAAATATAGCTTCTCACTCCCACTTAAGAGTGTGACCACAACGGTCATGCAAATGCAATGTGTGCTTAAACAATAACAAACATATGCAACAAACCCATGTAAAAATGACGTATTTTAAAAATTTTCCAAATTTTCGACATTAAGATAGAAAATAATCAATTTTTGGCTTGACTCTCTTATAGTCCTCAGCGGAGTCTCCAAGCTGTCGAAACCATTTTTTTTAGAGTTTGAAAAACGGGGTTTGACTTTTTGAAAAATGAAAATGGGAGTCGCCGCCAACCTTTTTAGGTGTGATTGGATCATTTTTATAAAACATTTTGGTCTACGAAATGCAAGAAAACAGGTTTGAGAGTCGGTTACGCACAAGGAAGGATTAGCACCCTTGTAACGCCCAAAATTGGTACCGAATTGATTATTTATTGTCCTAATGTCGAAAATTTGAAAAGATTTTAAAACTTGAACAATTTAAAGTTGAAACTTGAGATTCCTTTGTTTCGAAAGTATACAAACATCACATCCAGCATGTTAGGACAAGATGTTTTAAATCCTCGTAACTAAAATTATCTCATGATTTTGAAAATTTATTAAAAGGATATTTGGTTATTTAGTCAAACGAAAAAATTGCAACCCAGCATGTTAGGGCACTATTTTTCGAATTTCTAAACACCAAACATTGCATTATTTAAGAAAAAACTTTTTCAATTAAATGAAATATATTTTTTAAAACAATGAATAATATAAAATTTAATAAAAAAATAATTTGATATAATACTAAAATTATTAAAATATAAAATATAAAAGAGAATTAAAAAATCAAGGAGATAGTGATTAAATAAAAAAAGGTTGAAAACGAAGATGGACAAAGAATAAATAAGAACAAACCGTAGAAAATAAGAACGCAAGAGGGAGAGAAATTTGAGTGAATGCTCTCAAGAATTCTTATTGCTTCCCAAAACTCAAGTGGGAGAGGCCTCTATTTATAGTTGAGCCTCCCCAAATCCAACGGTACAAATCAATTACATCAATGGTTAAGATTAAAGGATATCTACAAATTAAATCTCCATGATTACAATATCATATCTTCAAGATTGCATATCATATCTAAGATTGCATATCATATCTAAGATTGTATCATATCTAAGATCGCATATCATATCTAAGATTGCATATCCTTAAAGATTATATTTCCATATGATTCAAGCTTATAGATGGACCCTAAATCTTTTCAAGTAATGGGCCATTCCGATTGGGCCAAATTATATGTTTGTAATTTTGGACTGAACTTGGACTTCATTTTTTTGGGGTTTATTACTTATGTTTTTGGACTTATTTCTGGGCCTGGGAAAAATTGAGTGTTTACACTCAGGGTTCTTTGTTAGAAGCTGGTCTTCATCCTTTTCATGTCAGTCCACCCGTCGGAGCTTAAGGCCATAGCTGAAAGCTTCAAGGGATAAGTTAAAGAAGGTGATAATCCAAAAGCTCCCTTTTTTATTGAATATTTATATTTTTTCCCAACTAGGTATCCTTTCATCAAAATCATGCTGCCTCTATACGTACAAGTTAGTTGTACTAGACTAGACAGCTCACACATTTTTATTCCTATCCGAACAACTGTCAGGTGGGGCGATAATTCTGGGCGCAATCTGAAAATACTAATGCAGCGACATCAGTACCAGAACATGACAAAATTAAGTATAACTAAGTTAAGATCCACTGATTTATAAAATGTAAATTACTAAACTAAAAATGCTAAAATATGTGCTAAATATAACTAAATGGGAACAGATTAACCAATAAGTAGGGAGAAAACATATATTCTTTCTAGTACTACCACACCCCTAACTTGAGTTTTTTTACTTGTCCTTAAGTAAAATAGAAACTGGCAAGGCTACACAAGAATTCACTAAGGTAAATAATCATTCTAGCAACTTGAATCACCTAAAATGCCAATGAATGATTCATATTCAGATGATAGAATATTGCATCGACAATACATAAGAATGAATGACTAAGATTGCATTTTCATCAAAACTAGCATCATGCTTCAAATTTTATATTCTATCTACTAATATAACATTTATTCTATATATATATATTTTTTGAATAAGGGATATCATTGAATTACTATACCTTTGTTCCTGAGAAGTAACGATGGAGTGCAACAAACCCCCAGGAAGTACGTAATTGCGTCAACACACACTCATTTCAACATTTCATAGTACACCCACTTTGGAATGTCATTTATTCATAACTATATATACATATGAGTAGCTGTAAAAGGCAGATTCATTCAAAATTCAAGGAATGCTAATAGTCATCCATTACTAATGCAACCTAAATCATTCATAAAAGAATTGAAGGTACAACATTCAGTCAAATGTATCCAACTCATTCATTGATAGTTCACATGATTCAAGAATTAAGCATCAAATGTAAAAAAAAAATTCAACACATTTGCATTAACCACAAATAAACCTTGCATGCTTCATTAAAAAAAATAAAATGTAGGTGTATTTCCAATCCCCATATGCATTCCCCCAATCTTAAAGTTCACATTGTCCCCAAATTAAAATGTGATGACAATAACAATGCAACGACAACGTTAACTAAAAAAATAAAAATTACAGCTACATGCAATGCATGAATGCTATAGCTAAAACTTAAAATAAACTAACTCA
The DNA here is from genome assembly GCF_007990345.1 of Gossypium hirsutum. NCBI lineage: Eukaryota > Viridiplantae > Streptophyta > Magnoliopsida > Malvales > Malvaceae > Gossypium > Gossypium hirsutum. The sequence goes on along the minus strand of NC_053431.1, from coordinate 45,448,347 downwards.
GTTTTCCTCGGCCATCAATGTGGCTACATGATGTTTCTTCTTCCTCCTATTTTTCTCCTCCTTCTTGTGCTTTTTATCTTTAGAGCACTTTCTCTTCTTTTCTTTGGGCTTTGCACGGTCTCGGATCACTCCTCAGGTTTTAGCTTTGCCCCAACATCATTTGCTACTTCTTGTGTAGGAGGGGTCACCTTGAGTGGTCCGGTATAGACCATTATAGCCAACAAATTGTGGTACTCCTCACTTGTTACCTCTACAGCTTCCGCCAATCTAGCTCCGTCTTACTCCAGAATGTCTTTAGTTACACCTACAAACTCGGATGCATTGACAATGTCCTCCACAGATTCTTTCCCAGTAGCTTCTGTCTCAGTATTTTCTTCCTTAGGCTTCTCCTTCACAATTTCAACACATATGTTTTCCTCTTCCACAGAAACTTCTTCCTTAACAACATACGCCTCTTGACCAACAATGACTTTACCCTCCACCAGGTTATCAATCCTTCGCATGTATTCATTAACATCCCTTGATTCCTCTTATTTCTCAACATTAGAGACACACAAAATGGGAGAAGATTCCATCGATCTATCTCTGTCCCTTAAGTCATCTTTCTAGGAGGAGGGTTCATATTCTCGGATAATCGGTGGGAATACTTGAAATTTTGGGAGTGGGTTCAGACTTAATTGGCATAATGTGGTTACAATAGAGGTATTATAGGCCCTGGTATAAGCGTAGAACAAATTTTGTGATCTGTCCATATCCTCTATTGTAGCGACAAGCCTGATTTGCTTATTGCTGATGGAATTGGCCAACTTCTCGATATCCTTCATTTTGTGCAGCAATGATGTCTCTGTAGTCAATTTTATTCCTTCGCTTTCTACTTTGGTTTTGCCTTTCCTTGTCTTGCTGGTCTCTGCCTCCTTCATTGTTGGCGTATCTTTGCCACAAGTCATTCTTTCAATAGATGCTTCATTGATCGGGCCTTTATTTTCCAAAATCTCTTCATCATCACGGGGCACGATCCCTTTCTGCTGGCACAGTAGCATCACCAATGACAGAAAAACCAAAATTCCATTTTGCTTTGTGGTGTAGTCAGAAATTTCCTAGTGGAGTATTGCGCCGACATCAATCTTTCTACCCTTGACAATTGAATGTATCAGGCACATTCTATCAAGGTTAACTGTTGTGCTGTCAGGAAGCGGCGGTGCATCGTATAAATCTTTCGACACAAAAATCTTTCACCAACAGGTCTTTCTTTTAGTCTGTGATATCTTCAATAAACTTGGAGTGTTCATCGACATCCACCTTAGTGTTGTATAGTTCATTGATTTTTGTAACATCCCATGGGATTAAACCTTCTCAAGCAAAGATGAACTCCAACTCATGGTCATAAAGGTTAGCGTAAAACCCATATACTAATAAAGGAGAATAACTTCCAAGATCCGTGTAGAAAGTCGCCCACTTCAACTTAGAGATGGTTCTGGAGACTTGTTTGCCCAAATCTTACTATTGTGAAAGGAGAATGCCCTATTCTAGGTGGAAGTTTCACATTAAGATATTGTTTTGAAATCGGTCTTTAGCCGCTTTCATTAAAAAGATCACCGGCTTCTTTTTCTCTGTTGACATAAAGGATTCCGACTCACGAACTGTAGTTGTAGAGGATGAGTGTTCTTCAACAGGCTTAGTGGCTTTCTTGGTTGATCCTCTCGTTCTTGCCATATTTTTCTTGTTTTATGGAGTGAAGATGATTTAAAGGTGTAAAGGTACGAACTTGGGGATGAGAAAGTGAATAAAAATTGTTGCTTGGGTGTTTTACAGTTGGCACAGTGAAAAGGGGTTTATAGTAAGTGAAAGAAGAATATGGAAAGACGTGATTTTCTGAAGGGAAATAAAGTTGGCAGGAATAATTTTGTCCATTGAGAATTGCGCCCTCTCAGACAGATCAGATGGATAGGTGACTTTCGATCAAAAGGTGGGATCTAAATTTCCTGAGCTGTCTTCATTCTTGCTGAGTTAGAAGCAACAGTACAATAGTACGAACTGCATTGACAATAGAGTCCAAGTGTGTCGACAATACTACCTAATTATTCTATAAAAATAAAAAAATAAAATAATCAAAAGAAAAAATAAAATAAAATTACCTAGTAATAAATTCCAGAGAAAAAAATTCAAATTAAAATTGTTCAACCAATGGAATGGTCTCTACCTTCTTTTGATCAATATTTCCAAGATAATGTTTCAATCACTGACCATTCACTTTGAATTGGTGTCCATCATTTAAATCTCTAATTGTGACTGCACCATGAGGAAATACTTCGACAACTTCAAAAGGTCAAGATCGATGAGAGCAGAATTTACCCGGGTGCAATTTCAGTTTAGAATTGAATAATAAAACTTGTTGACCCACGATAAATTGTCGCTGCAATATAATTCTTCCATGCCATCCTTTGGTATTTTCCTTGTAAATTGCAGCATTTTCATAGGCATTTTGCCTAATCTCCTCTAGTTCAATGATATCCAACAGCCTTTTCTTTCCAGCAGCTTCAAAGTTCATGTTCACTTGTTTAATTGTCCACATTGCTTTGTGCTCCAATTCAACTAGCAAGTGACATGCGTTCCCAAAGACCAGTTGATACGGTGATATCCCTAATGGAGTTTTGTATGTTATCCGCAATACCCATAAAGCGCCATCCAGTCTAGAAGACTAATCTTTCCTCGAAGGGTTCACAACCTTCTCAAGAATGTTTTTAAGTTGTTGATTTGACACTTCGTGATAGTTGATGTGGTTTTGAGTCGTATGTGTGTGCCCAATCGAGAAATTGAGTAAGTTGTGCTTCATTTCAAGAAAGGCTGAAAATGGGTAGAAGATAGGCTCACACAAAGGTTCAAAGAATGTTTAGGGAAGGAATGGATAGGTTTAGCTAAGGCAAAGGCCGAACCAACAATATGAAAGATTGTTGACCCAAGTCTTACAAGCACTTAGATGGATAACGATCGATGAAAATAGCAAATAAACCTTGACCCGCTATCTAACAAGATAGGAACCAAAGGTATAACGAACACCACACTTGAAGTGATAAGTTTGGAAAACAAAGGAAGGATAAGATGCCACAAGCCTAGCTTGATAAGTCAGATCAGTCCCAAAAAGAACAAGGAGATTTGAGCTCTTACAAGTTTTAAATATTTCATAAATTAAGCAAAAAGTTCCTACAATTAGCTGGAAACAAAGTATTTATAAGCATGAGACAAACCCTACCCAAACGGACACAAATATTCAACTTTATTGAGCTATTGATGAACTTAATTAGGCTAATTAAAACTACAAGACCTTTGATGAACTCTAAACATATGTAACGGCAATGGACATCATGTTTAATCTTCTCAATCAACTAATAATTAGCTCTAATGAGCTGAATAAATTTGGTTCAATACTTGATAATAGCCTTTTAATTTCCCCTTGGGCAGCCGAATGGACAACAGCCAAAAATGAATGGCATTTGGCACATGAACAGCCTTCTTTGTGTAAATGCTTAAATACAACCAACCAAAGGTGTAAATGGATGAATTGGAATAGCCACCATCATGTGAAAAATGTTTGGAAACTGAATAGCTTATTTGAAAAACTCCTTGTCCATTAAAATCTTCAAACATTTACTTGGAAAAGCTCATAACAGCTGCTGGTCGTTAATTTAGCTACATAATAGCTGAATATATTCCTCTCTTTAATGTCGATCCATGCAACAACTGGTTTAGATGATTACTTCACCTATAGGTACAATTAAACTTTAATGAGCTGTAGGAGCTAAGACTCATTTAATAAGCTAAAATAAATTAAATGGTTGTAGCAAATTAATTAAACTAGAACATATTAATTGCCGAAATTATTTAATCAACTAAATAAAATTAAAACAACTTAATTACTTAAACTAAAATAACTGAACATATTACTAAGACTCATTTAATACTTAAACTAAATATTATTTAAGTTTATTCCAGCAACTAAATGCATAAACTAAAGAAAGCTATAATTGAGCTAACTCGAATTAGATATTCCAGCAAATTGATGCACAAGCTAAAAACAAATAATGTGGAGTTCAATGAACTAGGATGAGCTATAAACGAGCTAAATGAGCTTATTTCAAGTTGCATGGAACACTTGAGCTGGACATCCGTGATTATTCAATTATTCCAGCAATGGTTTCCACCCCAATCTTGATCAATTAAAACCTGTACAAGAGTTAACAAACTAAAATTAAATTTCATTTTGCACTTGGTGTAACGCCCCCACGCCTGAGACCGTCGCCGGAGTCGAGTATGAGGTGTTACTAAGCTTAATTTAACATATTTAGAACTTTGGATTATTTATTTCTACATTCACAGCTTTTAAGCTACTTGCATCACAGTCACAAGAAAAATCATATCTCGAGTTACGAAACTCAAAATCAAGATCTGTAAGTTTTTCCTGGATCTAGACTCATATACCTATCTACTAATTTTTTTCTAGAATTTTTGGTTGGGCTAATTAGTACAGTTTATTAGTTAAAGTTACCCCTGTTTCAGGACTTGACTGGTCTGACCTCTGTTTACTACGAACCATATTTCTCTCTGTAAAAAATTCATATGACTATGAGGTTTATTTCTCCTCAAACTAGACTCAATAAGGATTCTGAGAATATAAAATACACCACCTAATTATAGTTTTACAATTTATGGTGAATTTCTAAATTTGGAACAGGGGATTCAGAAACTGCTATGACTCTGTTTCACTAAAATTCAAATATCTTCTAACATATAATTCCTTTACTTGTTTCATTTGTTTCATGTGAAACTAGACATAATAAGCTTAAATTTGATATGTAGTCCATCAGAAAATTCAATTTCTATGATTTTTAGTAAATTTTCAAACTCGAGTCAGTGTTGCTGCAGTATCCTGTTTATGGCAAATTTCATCCCTTTTATGAGTTTTTATGCACTAAGTATCTTATTAATTTTCCTTACATCAAACATAATCTAAACTAACCATTTTCATAATTTATCATTATCAAGCATTTCCTCAACCATTCCATCACCATACCATAAGATCATTTACACAAAAAAGGTATATTGCTATACATGCCATACTTAAATTTTCAAGCCATTACCAAAAGTCTTCCGGATAGTGTGACTGAGCCTTCGACCTATCCCGACTCCTGAGCTGGCTTGTCCAAAACTACAATGAGTAAGAAGGAGAGAGTAAGCATAAATGCTTAGTAAGTTCATATGCAAATAATAAGTAACATAACAAACAGTCATACCAATCAACATTAGCATGCATCACTAAAACACATATCACATTTTTAATCATTTTTCATCATCTTATTACCTTATCGTGGTTGTATCAATACTCAACTCGAGGGTTAAATACATACCTGTCCAAAATATCCATTTCATATCACTTACTAATACGTCTCTTTACATCTCGAATATTCCTCCATTTGAGTAGAACTTTACCCGTTGAACACATCGGAATATAATTCGGATACATGGATAACTTGCACATAAGTGCCATATATGCAATCAAGCAATCATGTAACCCGCCCATAAGCGAACTCGGACTCAACTCAACGAGCTCGGGCGTTCGCATCCATAAGTGAACTCGGACTCAACTCAACGAGTTCGGATGCCTAGTTACATCTCACGAACTCGGACTCAACTCAACGAGTTCGGACATTCGCATCCATAAGTGAACTCGGACTCAACTCAACGAGTTCGGATGCTCAACCATCCTAGTGACATGTCACTTGTATCCTAATCTATTCCTAAAGTTCAAACGGGCTTTTTCCTCGAACACTTATCCTTGTCGTCTTCCGTAGAATGCCGAAATCAATACTCGGTAACAATTATATTTAACAAGTAGCTCACATAATTTACATATTATTTGAAATTAACCACAAAGTATACATTTCATAATAAAATTCAGCATAACATATAATTAACATCAATAACTTAAAAATAACAATTATGCTACTTTATTTACACATGAACTTACCTTGGTACCAAAATACAAAGATTTTGCAATTTAGTCCACAATCTTTTCTTTTCCTCGATTGAGGTCGATTCCACGTCTTTCTTGATCTAAAATAACACATTTAGCTTATTTAATACTCACATTATCAAATTAATCCTTAACTCAAATTTTAGCAAAACTACAATTTTACCCCTAAACTTTTGCATATTTACATTTTTGCCCCTAGGCTCAGGATTAAATTTTATTCCTTATTCTTATGTTTTACAACATGCTGATCACTTTTCTCTTCTATGGCAACATCAAATTCTCACTCTAACATGTACTTGTGACTATTAGGTATTTTTACCGATTAAGCCCTTTTTCTCGTTTTTGCTTAAAATCGAGTAGTACAAGTTGTCTAACATAATTTAAAACTTCATATTCTATCATAAAACATCAAAATACACAAATTTCACCTATGGGTATTTTTCCAAATATAAACCCTAGGTTAAATTATTGCTAACATAAGCTTTATCGAGTTACCGGGATCTCAAAAACGTAAAAATCATTAAAAACGGGGCTTAGAATCACTTACTATGGAGCTTGGAAGCTTGAAACAAACCCTAGCTATGGAGAAACCTTGAAATTTCGGCCTAATGAAGAAGATGGACAAAAATTGGCTTTTAATTTTGTTTTTAATTCATTTTAATAACTAAATGACCAAAATACCCTTACTACTAAACTTTCCAAAAATTCCTTCCATGTCCTAAATTTGTACATGAACTTAAAATTGGTCAAATTGCTATTTAAGACCTCCTCATTAATATTCCAAAACAATTTCATACTAAAAATTTCTAGAATGCAAATTTTGCAACTTATTCGATTTAGTCCCTACTTTCAATTTAAGTACTTTAGGCATAGAATTTCATCACGAAATTTTCACACAATCATGCAATCATATCATATTCATCAAAATAATTATAAAATAATTATTTCTATCTCGAATTTGTGGTCACAAAACCATTATTCCGATTAAGCCCTAATTCAGGATATTACACTTGGGCCCCTCATGTTTAGGCCAATCTCGGTAACTTTGAGTTGTGTCGTAACATGATGCGCCCGGGATCGCTTCACTCGACTGCATCACTTCGGCTAGTTCATAGTTTGCGGATGGTAAGTAGTAGCCATTCTATGATTAGCTCTATATCTTTTCAGTACGGCTATCACTTGGTTGCAATGAAAGTGTGTACCTTGATCATTAATCAATTCCTTTGGTGTGCCAAAGCGAGTGAGTACATGCTTGTGAAAAAAATTAAGTACTATCTTTGCATCATCCTTCGGGATTGCAACAGCTTCAACCCACTTCGAGACATAGTCAACAACTACTAATATATAAAGATTTTCAAATGAACTGGGAAACGGTCCCATAAAATCCATACTCCAAACATCGAACAATTCAACCTCCATAATTGGCTGCTACAACATTTCATTGTGTCAGGATATAGCCAACGCGCTGGCACCTATCGCATTGATTCAGAAAATTGTGGGTGTCTTTGAATAATGAAGGCCAGTAGAATCCTGATTGGAGAACCTCCATAAGGAACATCATGACAGTGCTTCAGGATTGAAAGCATCTTCTCTTTCAGAAAAAAATGCCAAATAATGTTATCATTGCATACCTTGAATAAATACAGTTTATTCCAATGATACTTCACTACTTCACGAAGAAATCTTTCTTTTTGTGGCATGTGACACCCAATAGGAGTTTTCCACACGTTAGATAATTAACTAGATCTACATATACCAAGGGGTTGCATCTACATCAAATATATTTTCATCTGGGAATGCGTCGACAATTTGAAGTATGTTTTCATCTTCACTATTGACTTCCAATCGAGACAGATGATCTGAAACTTGATTCTCTGAATCCTTGAAGTATTTTATCTCGATGTGAATACTTGCAATAGTAAGATCCAGCGTACCTTGGTTTTGTATCCTTCTTCACAAAAAGGTATCTCAATGCTGAGTGATCAGTAAAAATGGTAAGCTTTGCATCGATAAGATAAGAATGAAACTTGTCGAAAGAAAAGACTACAGCAAACAATTCTTTCTCTGTAGTGGTATAGTTGATTTGAGCCTCTGTAAGAGTTTTTCTAGCATAATAGATGGCATGAAATATTTTTCCCTTACATTGTCTTAGAACATCACCGATAGCAAAGTCGCTTGCATCGCACATAACTTCAAAAGGTTGAGACCAATCGACTGCAACGAAAATGGGTGCATTTACTAGCTGCGTCTTCAATTGAATGAATGCACCAGACATGCATTGTCAAAGAAGAATTTTCGATTCTGTTCCAGCAATGAGCATAAGGGTTTTTCAATTTTCGAGAAATCTCTAATAAATCTTCGGTAAAACCCCGCATGCCCAAGAAAACAGCGAATACCTTTCACATTTGTCGGTGGAGGTAATTTTTCAATGATTTCCACTTTAGCTTTGTCTACTTCTATGCATTTTCTAGAGCCTTCAGCTGCCATGAAATGTCATTTTTTCCAATTTAGAAAAAGATGTATGTCTTCAGATCGTTGTAATACTTTATCCAAATTGTCAGCGTAATGAGCAAAATCATTCCCATCGTTTGAGAAATCATCCATAAGCACCTCTAAAGATTCTTCAATCATATTTGAGAGTATTGCCATCATGCACCTTTGAAATATGGCTAGTGCGTTGCAAAGACTGAAAGGCATATGGCGAAAAGTGAAAGTACCAAAAGGACAAGTGAAAGTTGTTTTCTCTTGATCCTCCAATGCAATAGCAATCTAATTGATCTAGAATAGCCGTCTAAGAAGCAGGAATAGGCTTTTCTAGAAAGCCTATCCAACATTTGGTCAATGAAAGGAAGTAGGAAGTGGTCCTTCCTTGAGGCCACATTAAGTTTGTGATAATCTATACAGACTCGCCATCTCATAAGAATACGTGTAGGAATTAATTCATCTTTTTCGTTGCTAACCATAATAATGCTACTCTTCTTAGGAACACATTACACTGGACTTACCAACTTACTATCAGAAATAGGGTAAATAATTCCAACATCAAGCCATTTTATAATTTCTTTCTTAACTTCCTTCATCTTCTCATTTAATCTTCTTTGTTGCTTAATTGATTGCTTGCTGTCATCTTCCAACTTGATCTTGTGCATGCAAAAAGATGGACTGATGCCTCAAATATCGACAATACTCCAAGCAATAGCTCATTTATGTTACTTAAAAATGTGGACCAATTTCTCTTTTTGAGTTACATCCAATGTTTCGGAGACAATAACGGGGATAGTATTGTTATCACCAAGAAAGACATATTTAAGAAGAGTAGGTATTGGTTTCAATTCTAGAATAAGAGCTTCATCGATAGATGGCTTGAAAATTGGAGCTGTTCTATTGGCTAAGCCTAAGGATTCGATCTGCCATCCATGCTTGAGTTCAATATTATTAAATTCAACCATGCTATCACAATCATCTACAAATTCATCATCAGATGTCACTGCAAACTCCTCAAAAAATATTGTGCATTGGTCATTGAATTCTACCTCAATTAGATCACCTATCATATTGACAGTATGGCATTCTTCTTTATCATTTCCTTGAATATATTCGAAACTACTGAAGGTAACGTGCTCATCGTTAAGTCACATGGTTAGTTCACTTTTGTAAACATCAATAAGAGTTCATCCAGTGGCTAAAAATGGTCGTCCCAAGATAATGAAAACCTCCTTATCTGCCTCACAGTCAAGTATGATAAAATTAGCAGGAAAAATGAATTTATTCACATGAACTAAGATATCTTTAATTTTCCCTTCAAGTTGAGTTGAAGATCGATTAGCTAGTTGCAATGTCACTCAGTAGGTTTCATGTGACCAATTCCCAACTTTCTAAAAGTTGATAACGACGTTAGGTTGATACTAGCTCCCAAGTATCATAAAGCCTTTCTCAAATAATGGTCGCCAATCGAACATGGGATAGTAAAGCTCCCAGGATCTTTCATTTTGGGGGGTAACTTATTTATCAAAAGAGCACTACACCCTTCTGTGAATGCAATAGTTTCCATATCACTGAGCTTTTTCTTTTTGGACAAGAGCTCCTTCATAAATTTCTCATAATTTGGAATTTGCACAAGCAAGTCTACTAAAGGAATATTGATCTGAAGTTGCTTCAGTGTGTTCAGGAACTGTAGGTACTACTTATCCTGCTCATTCTCCCTAAATCTTTGTGGAAAAGGTAAGGGTGGAGAAATATCTAATTGTGTCAACATCTTTATTTGCACCGACAGTTTCGAGGGTCAGACATTAGGTATATGAGTTACAAATTGTAGAACTTCTTTGTCTGGTACATCGATAAGCTAGTCAAATTCAACCTTCTCACCAGAGATCATTTCACCAGTAAATTGAGGTGTTACAGTAGAGTCTGTAGTTGGCTCTCTAGTTTGTTTACCACTCCTAAGCGTGATAGCTTTGCAGTGTTCTTTCCCTTTCGAACTAGAATTTTTCGTGTCACTAGGTAGTGTGCCCAGTGGTCGAGTATTTAGATTTGAAGTAAGTTGTCCTAATTGTGCCTCCAACACTCAAATAGAAAATGAGTTACCTTGCATAATAACTTCTATATGAGTCATATGCTCCAGCATTAAAGCTTCAAGAGCTGCTAATGAGTCAGAAGGAGACGGTTGTGTGTACTATTTTTGTCGATGTTCTTGAACATGCTAATTCGGCATTGAAGAGTGTTTTGGTTGCATCTAGGTCTAGTGTCAATGCATCTAGCCTTGTTGTGGATGCATCTGATTGTGCTGATTGTAGTTCTTCTATTTTTTATTGTAATTTCCTTATCTTGAATTATAATTGCCTTGAGTAGATATATTCCCATATCGAAATATCGCAACATTTTTTCGAGCATTCTAAGTTCCTCAAGACTGTTGATTGCTTGAAGAATTATTATAAGAGTTACCATAAGAATTGTAGCAGATGTTACTGACATAAAAGGCATTCTCTACATATTGCCCATTAGAATTCAGCATTTAGAACATTACTGGCTTGAGTTCAAAATTTCCAGCTTGGATTGCTGGCCTAACAACTCTCAGTTGTAAGTCATCCAAGATAGGTACTACAAAATCTAGTAAGGTCCTGTTTTGTATTTAACCGTCTTGCTACAATGGTGGGTCATTAGCATTTTGGTTCTAAATGGGGGGTTATAACTGCATTGTTTCTTGGCAAAGCCATATTCCATTGTTCTCCGAGTCTCCTCTGAATAGTTCTTTCAGTTTCTAGATCACAATAGGCAATAAACTCTGAATTAGTTCGAGTCATACAACACCTAAAATAAAATGTGAAAACAATGAGAAAATGAAAACAAGTTAGTAACAACTAAATATTATGCAATAAAAACAAACAAAAATAAACATCAAACAAACACCATCCCCGACAATGGCGCCAAAACTTGATTGACTGTTTAACGTCACAAAAATAATGTGCAAGCATACACTATCGATGCAAGTATAGTAGATAGATATGAGTCTGCCAAATATTGATCCCACGAGGAGGGTTGTCTTTTGTTTATCAATGTCAGTGCAATAAATGGATGGACACTGCGATGTTTGAGCATCAATGTTAGGAATGGCAAAATGAAGAAATGGATGGAGGAATAATGAAATTGGAATTCTATTAAGATTCCACCATCAAGGATTCTAGGAGCAAACCATGATATACGAAGCTCTGGGCCTTACGGGGGGGACACTTCAATGTTCAAGCATCAAGGTAAAATATGGAAAGAAATTATATCGATCGGTCCTTCGAGGCAACACCGTGACAATGGTCAGTAGGCTCTATGAGGTGACTGGAGCTATGAAAATGTGCAAGTGTACACAATCACAACAAGTAATAAAGTGACAAGTAAATGTTGAGTTTTCGTACCGACAAGGACTGTGAAAGAAATATTTATGAAATGCAACTTCAAACAATTTGGTGATGGAAAATATGTTAATTTGAAAAGGTTTTATAAAAACTAAAAATAATTTAACTAAAAAATAAAAAAATAAAAAAATGTTCCAATTCACAATTTCTAAAGATGAGTCTAATCAATATGACATAAATGTGTTAGATCAATTACATTCCTTAACTTAGAATTACTAAACCCATGCTCATGTTGTTACGAATAATTTCACAGCAACTTGGTATTTTGTTAACTAATACACATACATACTTACTAAACCAATTAATCTCTTGAACATATTCCATTGTAAATTCAAACAATTAATCAATTTTCATATGTAACTATAAGATTAAATAAAGTAACAACATATTCCTATATTAAAAAATTCAATCAAAATAATCTTGCAAGTTATGCAAGGCTAATGTACCGTTTAATGCCATCGCTAATTTAACCCTCAGCTACCTTAGAAGGTTAAATATGCACCAATTAAATATTGTGTCAATTAATTACAATTTCAATATGATTAATAACTAATTCATTTGTTACCTTACAATTGTAATGCAAGTATAACCTAAGCATGGGTTTATTTAATTGAACAATCTACCAATGCCTAATAACAACCCGAACATGATTTTAGTGATTTAAGTGAATAGAATGCAATCAATCTAATAAAAATTAAATTTAAGCCATTTTAATTAAATCAAGAATAACGATACAACAAATATTTGTTCATAATCACAACATAAACGAGAAAAATTAAAGAGAAGGGAACTAGGAAACAAATCCCGGTGTTTCTCCGAAGCCAAACTAGTATGCTCCTCTTCTTCTCTACTCGTTCTATTGATTCAAGGCCTTCACAAACACTTGAATGTTTCAACTCTAAGAGGGATGCAAGCTCTCTTTCAAGAGTAAAAATTGGCAAGGGAAAAGGACAAAGGAAATGGGAAAAATGAAGGAAATGGAAGAGAGAAATGAAGAGATGTGTGTGAAATGAGTTTTGTGAAATGAGGAATAGAATAGGGGTATTTATAGGTGGGATTTTCTGATCAAAATAGAAAGAATTATCGGTCACTCCCTCTCCCTTGGCCGACCATGCATTAAGCAAGTTTGAGTGATTCAAACTTGCTATTTTTAGTTAGGGCAAAAAGTAAAAGGCTTGAAAAGTGGAGGGGGTTGAATGGCATTTAGGAGAAGTTCAATGTTTGTTTTTCAAGTGTTAAAATGAGCTAAAATCAACTAATTGGGTCAGCTATATGGATTTTTTAGGTTACCCTATTATTGTTGGATCAGTCCTCTTTTATCTAGCACAATTGGGTCACTTTCTTCTTCAGACTTATAATTAGTTTTTAACCCAATTAATTTTGGATCAAAATTAATTATAAAATATGTATAATAATCATTATTAGACTATATTTGTCTAAAAAAATAATTAGCCTTACTCTTGATTCACTGGAACAGTCCGGTTTAGACCCTAGTAGGAATAGTGGTTTCAGGACCATATATTTTTAGTTAAAAATATTTTAATATTATTTTTAGTGCTTATAATATGTGAATTGACATGTGTGAAAGTTTCGTATGAAAATTCGATCATTTGTATGCTTAATTTGTGAAAAAGACCTAATCGCGTAAAATGTAAAAGTTGTCTGCTATTTGTTAAAGTGCTTAATTGATTTGTCTTATTAAAAGAGAGGTCCTTATGATGCAATTAGAGCATTTAAAATATGAGTGGACATTAATGGCCTTGATATTAATTTTTTAAATGTTTATAATGCAAGGGTAAAATGGTAATTGATGAATTAATATATGATTTATTAAACAAAACATAAAAATTAGGCCATTTTTATGTTCATATAGCCGAATTCATCAAATAAAAAATAAAGAAAGGAACTTTTAGGGTTTCGACACTTTGATTATTGATTGAGGTATGTGTTTTGATCTGTTTTCGATAATTTCTACGTTTTTGCGATTGTTGATTTGTATACTATCAAGCCCATGTCTTAATTTCTAATTTTGATGATGATTTTGAGTTATGCCATTGTTGATTTTGTAAGATTTATGAAGTTAGTTGATGGAAATTGAATGATATGTTTTGGGTTAGTATATTTTGTCTTTGAATTTTTGATGAATTTGAGTAAAACGGACTAAATTGTGAAAAAAGGAGAATTTGAGGGACTAGAACATCAATAAATGAAATATGTGGACTTATATGAGCACTAGGAATATTTAGCCAAGCATATTTCTAAGGAAATTTTGTGTATTTTTGTGATTTGTGTGATTAGGGACTAAATTGTTAAAATGTGAAAATATGAGGGTTAAATTGTAAAATGCCCTAAATATATGTTTTTAGATTGATTTCAATGATTTGGTAAATAAAAAAGTTAAATTTGAATTTATATAGATCAATAATTAAAGAAAACAGATCGGGGAAAGTAGAAAGACATCGAGTAGCCGGTTCCGTCTGTTTGAATTTGTGCGAGGTATGTCTATATACAAAAAAATGTATTTTGAATTGAATTATTATTGATTATGTGCTTTTGAACAATATTGAATGAATGATTATATGTGTTGAGAATGAGATATCCGAGAAAATTTCGACAAAGTTCCGACATCCGAAAAGCCCTGTACGAACCTTAGGAATAGTTAGGATACATATGCCATGACATAGGATCCGATATGTGTTATCGTGTAAGACCACGTCTAGGACGTTGGCATCATTTATGATTTACGTGTAAGACCACGTCTGGGACGTTGGCATCGTATCTAATTTTGTGTAAGACCCTGTCTAGGACAGAGACATTCATATTTGATTACATGTAACACGACGTCTCGGACGTTGGCATTGTACGAGCTTTCCGCGTATCTTTAGGATTCCGAACAGTTCAACGGGCATTCCGAGAAAATAGATGACTATGTGAATTTGTATCTGACTTAGGTATGTTTGATTTGTATATCATGTTTGAGAATGAAAGGTAAGAATATGTACCTTCATGAATATATGATATAATTATGAGTTACTATGAGAATGAGTTATGATATGTATGTGTGAAATATGTTCAAAGGAACTATAAGAGATATATGGCTAAGTGAATGCATTTTGCCTTAAATTTTTTGAATGAATTGATGTTATTTGTTAAGTTTATTTGTATATGGCTTACTAAGCTTTTGAAAGCTTACTTTGTGTATGTTTGCATTGTTTTATAGATATCGAAGCTACTGAGATCTCGGGGATCATCGAGGATCATCACCACCACTATAAAACTTTATTTTGGTACATTTTGAAAGTGTAAATATTGGAGTATGGCATGTATAGGCTAGAGGTAGTTGAATATGTTTTGTGATGTGTATATTTAGCCATGTGATATGGCTTAATTATGGTTGAACTTATGGTTTGATTTTTGGTATATGTTATGTGATGCAAATTATGCTTATGTGATGTGTTTATGAATGACCAAAAGAAATGGTCAATTTTGGTAAGTTTTGATATATGCAAATTTGTGAAATTGGTAAATTTATAGTATGTGATTGAATGAAAATAAAATAAGTTTATGAAACAAATGTTTAGATATGATTTTCTCTTATGTTTTGGCATAATTTGGTATAACTATTAAGCATGAAATTGATTGATAATGTTATGGCATGATTGGTGTAAGTTTTGGTTTTGAAATTGGTTGAAATTATAGTCAAGTGTGCTTGGTTTGATGCCTGTAGGTTTGACCCAAATTGGGTGGCAAATAGGCATTTCAAATGGCCTATTTTTGTCCACACGGGTAGAGACACGGGCGTGTGTCTCAGCTGTGTACGACACACAGTCATGTTACATGACCGTGTGTCCCCTGGGGTACCCTACAATTTTAAGTCAGTCTTGAGGACGACCAAGGCACACGAGCGTGTGGCTAGCCATGTGACCCAAGTCAGTTTCGACCACAGCCAAGACACACGGGCATGTCTTGTGGCCGTGTGATTAAGTCAGTATGTATACCCTGATTTGACACAGTCTTGACACACGAGCGTGTCTAATGCTGTGTGAGGCACATAGCCTATTCACATGGACTTGTGACCTTTATAACGCTGAAAAATGTTTAATTTACGAAAAATTTTTATGAGCCCAGTTTAGTCCCGGCCCTTTTCTAAAGCAAGTTTAAGGTTTCGTAAACCTTCTAAAGGGACTATTTGTGTATGAATTGCTATGATATGATGATGTATGATTTATGATTTTGTAATGTTCCAATTTTTTTGGTAATGCTTTAACCCTAGTCTGACAATGGATACGGGTTAGAGGTGTTACATTTTGTTGGTATCAGAGCTACGGTTTAGTTAGTTCTAGGACTAACGTAGCGTATGCGAGTCTATCTATATATGCCATATTTATGAACTGGGATAGTGTGATGAATCCTGACAATGAGAATGTGTTTTTATATAGCAAATGGATCCCGAACGAGCAGTAGCTGACGATGTCAAGAGCAATGCGTCTGCTCCCGCATAAGGGACAGCGCCATCCGACTCTAGACCAGTTATGAGTAGCCATGATGGAGAGGCTAGACAAGCCTTCTATCAAATGATGAATGATTGGTTCACCCAATACATTAAAACTAATCCGGCTGTTCAACAACCCCCAACCCCGGCTGATCCTCCACAAGTCCCTGTTATGCCACAAGCTAATTTGACTCAGTTAAATAAGCCTCCAGTTGATAAAATTAGAAAATATGGGGCCGAAGAATTCCGTGCTACAACTAGTGATGATGCTTAGAGAGCCGAGTTCTGGTTAGAAAATATAATACGAGTATTTGATGAATTGTCATTAAATTTCGATAAAGGCATAAAATGTGTCATTTCACTTCTGAGAGATACGACGTATCACTGGTGGAAGACTTTGATATCAGTGGTTCCGAGAGAGTGAGTCACTTGGGATTTCTTTCAAGCTGAATTCTGAAAGAAATACATCAGTCAGAGATTTATTGACCAGAAATGTAAAGAGTTTCTTGAGCTTAAACAAGGCCGTATGTCTGTTAATAATACGAGTGAGAATTTGTAAGACTGAGTCAGTATGCTAGAGAATGTGTATCTACTGAGGCAATAATGTGTAAAAGATTTGAAGATGGTCTGAATTAAGATATTCATTTGTTAGTCGGGAGTCTTGAGATCAAAGAATTTGTAGTGCTTGTTGAACGAGCATGTAAAGCTGAAGAACTCGGGAAAGAGAAAAGAAAAGCTGATTCAAAAGATAGAGAAGTGTGATAGAGATCATCGAGCAAGCCATTTCAATCTACATCAAAGAAATTTTGAGGTGCAGTTCAAAGGCTAATATGGGACATGTGAGTAGAGATCGTACGAGATTGCATTTGAGTTTTAGAGCTCTAGCTACATCTATTGCCAGTGATGGAAATGTTTGATCTAATCACCCTGAGTGCAAACATTATGGTAAAAGACATCCTGTCAATTGTAGATTGTATGATCGGGCTTGCTTCAAATGTGGATCGTTAGACCATTTCATCTATGATTACCCTGAATCTATTGAGCAAGAGATTGTGCAAAATCCGAGGTCAAATGGCAATGTATCTCGTGGTAAACCTCTTAAAAATACGGGTAATGTGAGTGGCAGTCAGAGGGGAACAAAAGACACTGCTGTTAGATCCAAAGCTTGTGCACCTGCCAAAGTCGACGCCATCCAAGCTCGTGAAGAAGCTTCGCCTCCATATGTTATAACTGGTACTTTCACACTTTATGATACTTTTGTGACTTCTTTGATAGATCCTGGATCAACGCATTCTTATATATGCATGAATTTAGTGAACAGTAAGACTTTTTCTGTAGAGTCTATTGAATTCATAATTAAAGTATCGACCCTCTAGGCAGATGTGTTTTAGTTGATAAAGTCTGCAAGAATTGTCTGATTAATGTTTTGAGATATTTGTTTTCTGGCTAATCTGATGTTCTTGCCATTTGACGAGTTTGATATAATTCTGGGTATGGATTGGTTAACTTTGCATAATGCTATTGTGAATTGCAAACGAAAAACTATTGATTTGAGATGCAAGAATGATGAAATAGTTTGAATTGAATCTAGTGATTTGAATGGATTGCCTGTTGTGATATCTTTGATGAAAGCTCTGAGTATTGTGAGAAAAGGTTGTGAAGCTTACTTTGCTTATGTGATCGATTCGCAAGTGTTAGAAAAGAAAGTTGAATCAGTGCCTGTTGCCTATGAATTCCCTGATGTGTTTCCTAAATAACTTTCGGGATTACCTCCGATTCGAGAAGTTGAATTCGGCATTGAGTTAGTGCCCAGAACTAATCCAATTTCGATAGCTTCGTATAGAATGGCTCTGACCGAACTAAAAGAATGAAAGTGTCAATTGCAAGAATTGACCGATAGAGGGTTTGCTAGACTGAGTTTCCCACCTTAGGGTGCACCAGTTCTATTTGTGAAAAGAAAGATGGTACGACGAGAATTTGCATTGATTATCATTAATTGAACAAAGTGACTATTATGACTAAATATCCTCTGCCTCGAATTGATTATTTGTTTGATCAATTGAAAGGAGCTACTGTATTTTCGAAGATAGATCTGAGATCGGATTATTATCAATTGCGAGTAAAAGACTTAGACATTTCGAAAACTGTATTCAAAATGAGGTACGACCACTATGAATTCTTAGTTATGCCTTTTAGATTAACGAATGCACTTGCTATCTTTATAGATTTGATGAACAGAATTTTCAGACCGTATTTAGATCGATTTGTTGTCGTATTCATTGATGACATATTGATTTATTCGCGTGATGAATCTGAGCATGCCGAGCATCTGAGAATAGTACTACAGACTTTTCAAGATAAGGAACTGTATGTGAAGTTTTGCAAATGTGAATTCTGGTTACGAGAAGTCAGTTTTCTGGGCCATATTGTATTAGCATCAGGTATCCGAGTTGATTAGAGCAATATTTCAGCTATTTTGGATTAGAAGTCTCCGAGAAATGTATCTGAAGTTTGCAGTTTTCTGGGACTTGTTGGTTATTATAAACGGTTCATAAAAGACTTTAATATGATTGCAACTCCGTTAACAAAACTACTTCAGAAAGACGTGAAATTTGAGTGGTCTGAAAAGTGTCAGAAAAGCTTTGATCAGTTGAAAGACCTATTGACTGAAGCTCTAGTGTTAGTACAACCCGAAACAGGTAAAGAATTTGTGATCTATAGTGATGCTTCGTTGAATGGTCTGGGATGTGTTTTGATGCAAGAAGGCAAAGTCATTGCTTATGCTTCAAGATAGTTAAAACCCCACGAAAAGAACTATCTGACGAATGACCTTGAGTTTGTTGCGATTGTATTTGCTTTGAAAATTTGGCGCCACTATTTGTTTGGTAAGATATGTCACGTATATTTTGATCATAAGAGTTTGAAATATCTGATGACTCAGAAAGATCTAAATTTGTGACAAAGAAGGTGGTTAGAATTGCTAAAAGACTATGAGCTTGTGATTGATTATCATCCGGGAAAAGCAAATGTAGTTGCTGATGCTTTGAGTCGAAAATCAATGTTTGCTTTGCATGCGATGAATGCTCATTTGGTTGTGTCTGATGATGGTTTGGTTTTAGCCGAATTAAAAAAAGCCCATTATTCATTCAGCAGATTATCGAAGCTCAGAAGGTTGATAAAGAGATTTTAGCAAAACAAGCTCAGAGTGAATTAGATTCTGATTTAGAATTTAAAGTTGATAAATATAATTGTCTGTGACTCCAAGATCGAATTTGTGTTCCGAGAAATCCAGAGTTGATTCAGATGATTTTGAACGAAGCTCACAATAGTCGTTTATCTATACATCTGGGTAGTACGAAAATGTATAATGATCTGAAACAGCTTTATTGGTGGCTTAGTATGAAGCGTGATATCTCTAATTTGATGCAAAATGCTTAATCTGTAAGCAAGTTAAAGCTGAACATCAAGTGCCATCTGGTTTGCTACAATAGATTATGGTTCTAGAATGGAAATAGAGTGACAATGAACTTTGTTTCGGGTGTGCCCCTATCTCCGAGAAAGAAAGATGCAATCTGGGTTGTAGTTGATCGATTGACGAAATGAGCCCATTTTATTCCGGTACGATCTGATTACTCACTTGATAAGTTAGCTGAATTATGCATTTTTTATATTGTGAGATTGCATGGTGTGCCATTATCTATTGTGTCAGATAGAGATCCGAGATTCACATCGCGATTTTGGAAGAAATTGGAAGATGCTCTGGGTATGAAATTGCACTTCAGTACTGCTTTTCACCTGCAGACAGATGGTCAATTCGAGCAGATTATTCAAATACCCGAGGATATGTTGAGATGTGGCATTCTTGAGTTTGAAAGTACGTAGGAATAGTATTTACCTTTGATTGAATTTGCTTATAATAACAGTTTTCAATCGAGCATCAAAATGGCACCATACGAGGCCTTATATTGTCGCAAATGCTGTACAACTTTGTATTAGACTGAGCTCAATGAGAATAAGATATACGGGGTCTATTTGATAAAAGAGACTGAAAATAATGTAACAGTGATCCGAGATAGTCTGAAAGCAGCTTCTAATTGTCAGAAATCTTACGCAAATTTGAAACAACAAGATATTGAATTTGACATCAGTGAAAAAGTGTTTTTGAAAGTATCCCTGTGGAAGAAAGTATTTTGGTTCGGTAGACAAGGAAAATTGAGTCTGAGGTTCATCGGACTGTATGAGATTATTGAACGAATCGAGCCAGTTGCTTATCATTTGTTATTGCCACCAGAGTTAGAAAAGATTCATAATGTGTTTCATGTATCAATGCTTTGATGATACAGATCTGATCCTTCACATGTAATTCCTCCGTTTAAGATTGAGATTCATTCTGATATGACCTACTATAACACCCCTAACCTGTATCTATCGCTGGAATGGGGTTACGAGGCATTACCTAACATAACACAACTCAAAAGAATATTCCTTACATTTCATACTTCGTAACTGAATCTTATAACAAAACTTATCTTTTAAAAACTTAAACATAATCAAACATTTATCAGCAATTAAGAAAAACTTATGCATGTGATAAAACATACCATTTCATGATTAGATAAATTCACATATTATGCTTATTACTCTAAGCTAAAACAACCACACAGCATAATAGACATATATATATATTTATATACACATAAACATGCATTAAACAAGGCCAAAAATATACATCTTTTCTCATATCAAGTTATGTGCATATAACCATATCAATTTAAACCATTTCCAAGCATCAATACATAAACATTTCATGACTATTATAATTATACCTAAACTTTCTTTTTATCTCGTCAAATAAGTCATATGAAACCAAATCTAAATACATAATAATTTAAACATAATGCTTATACATACTTACCATCAAAAACCAAATCTAAATAACTAATCCACAAATAAACATGTCATAAGCATATTCCTTTATTTTGACTAGGTATAACCGATTATAATCATGCCTTGAACAAGTTACCATTTATCTCACAAAATAACCAAATCCAAACATATCACCAAAACACAAATCATACCTATCATATGATATGCATACCAAAATAAACCCCAACCATGTCAAATATAACCAAATTTTAACATGAAAATTAAGCCATTAAAGTCATACCAATTCCACAAATTCAATCTTAAGTTAAAATTTATCATTGCATAACCGAATAGAAATATCAAATTGCCACTTTAAATATCAAACCATAAATAAACATGTCATATGCATACATATTTAATTTATCTATCATTAGCCGAATAAAAATGCACATCATTTACAACCAATGATCAAAAACTTATAATCATTATCCATATTTACTTCATCACATAAATGGTTACCAATACTGCAAATTATAGTCATTTACCTAATACATCCCACTTATATATCGAGCATATCATTCAACAAGAATATCCAACCACAATTTCACATCATACCAAATATACCATACACATATACTTTGACATAACTTTATCACCATTAGCAAATATATCAACCATGATTCACATATAAATATTTAAATGGCCGAACCATCGAAACCAAACTTAACATAATGAATAAGCCATTTTCACAAGGCTCATATTTACATAACCCAAAATCAAGCATAAACATAAACTAGCCTATACATGCCATAGGTTTAAGTTCAACTTATAAAGTACCGAAAATAGTCGATAATGTGATAAACTTCGCTGACGATACCAGCTCGTAACTTGATTCCAAAATTTATAAAATAGAGGCAAACAACACACATAGTAAGCTATCATAGCTTAGTAAGTCATAAGCAAATAAATAACTCAATGACATAATAAACTCAAATTAACCAAGCTAATTCATGCTATTATAATCACATTTAATTTCAAGCTTATAGTTTCATATACAACATATACTTTCATAAATAAACTTTATCTTGGCCAAATATACATATACCTATTATCAAAGTATCATTCAATTTGAAAGCCATAATATCATTATGTAACCGAATATATATACACTCATATGCATATACTCATGAATCAAACTTTAATATCACATACTTATGCATAACATGTGGCTGAATATACTTCATAAATACACATATATTTACATTAACATCATGTATAATTTGTATCACATATTAAATAACCAACTTTCCTTATTTTCAAATAGGTAATCAACTATCACATACCTGATCACTTTAGCTCGATTTACATATTTGATCACAACTTATCATTGCCTGTTGAACCATTCAGAATTGAATAGGATACTCAGATAATCACACATATTGTACAATGCCAACGTCCCAGACGTGGTCTTACATGTAATCACATATCGATGCCACTGTCGCAGACGTGGTCTTACACGTAATCATATATCGATGCTAACATCCCAGACGTGGTCTTACACGTAATCACATATCGATGCCAACGTTCCAGACGTGGTCTTACAGGAGAACACATACCAGAAATCCTATGTCATGACATATATATCCTAGCTATTCCTAATGTTCGTACGGGGCTTTCGAACGTCGTAACTAGATCAAATCGAATTTGTAAACATAGCTCCCAAGCATATTCATATTCGGCTATCACATATATATATTCACATAGTTCATTTCATCATATAAAACTCGTATTTATTTAAAATTAACAACATCTATTTGCTTATAAACTTACCTCGGACAACGATAATCGGAACGGGACGACTAATGACAACATTGGTTTTCCCCCGATCCAAATCTGATTTCTTTGGATCTTGATCTAAACATATTCAAATTAAACTCATTCAAACATAATTTCATTCAATTTAGTCCAAAAACACATAAATGGGCAAATTACCATTTTACCCCTGACATTTAACACTTTTTACAATTTTGTCCAAATTGCACAAAACACAAAAATGCAAAATTTGTACACACCATGATTAGGCCGAATGTTATCCATGCTCATACAAGTCCAAAAATTTCATTTATTTCACATTTTAGTCCCTCAATTTATTATTTTTACAATTTAGCCCTAATTACTCAAAATCATCAAAAATTCCAATACAAAACATATTAATCCAAAACATATCTTTCATAATTCATCATCTAACACCACAAATTTCAATTATTCATCAATGGAATATATCAAAATATTCATCAAAATCAGAAATTTAAGCATGGGCTTTGTACATTACACTGCAACGATCTCAAAAACGTCAAAATTATCAAAAACTGAGCTAGTTACATACCTTAATCAAGCTCAACAATGGCCGAATACCCTAAGCTTTATTTCTTTTCTTTCTTTTTGTTATTCGGTCATAAGAATAAAGATGAATGCATGGTGGTTTAATTTATGTTTTATTATAACATATATGATTTAACATTTTACAAATTTAACCTTTATAATAAAATATAAAACCATTATAATATAAGGTCACAACTGTCCATCATTTATAATTATGGTTTAATTTCAACATAAATACTTCATATTATAAAGACAACAACAATTAGGCACTTTCACATTTAACTACCAATTTTTTTTATTTTACGCGATTAAGCCCTTTTATTAAATCAGGCACTCAAACAACAAAATTAAAATACGAAACTTTCACAGATATAAATTCACACAAAATAAATAAAAAAATAATTTTCAAATATTTTTTGACTCAGATTCGTGGTCCCAAAACCACCATTCTGAATAGGGTTTAAATCGGGCTATTAAACCTACGATGAAGAACCAATCTGTATCTTAGCTTGTGAGATTAAAGAACTACAAAGTAAGAAAATTTCGTTAGTAAAAGTAATGTGGCATCGACACGGTTTTGAAAAGGCTACGTGGGAGCCTGAGGATACTATGAGACAACAATATCCGAATTTGTTCAATGGTAAGATTTTCTGGGACGAAAATCCCTACCGGGGGAGAATTGTAACAGTCTGGTTTAGACCCTAGTCAGAATAGTAGTTTCAGGACCACATAACTGAGTCAAAAACTATTTTAATATTATTTTCAGTGCTTATAATATGTGAATTGACATTTGTGAAAGTTTCGTATGAAAATTCGATCATTTGTGTGCTTAATTTGTGAAAATGACCTAATCGAGTAAAATGTAAAAGTTGCCTACTATTTGTTAAAGTGCTTAACTGATTTGTATTATTAAAAGAGAGCTCCTTATGATGTAATTAGACCATTGAACATATGAGTAATGGCCTTGATATTAATGTTTTAAATGTTTATAATGCATAAAACATAAAAATTAGGCCATTTTTATGTTCATCTAGCCGAATTCATCAAAGAAAAAAAGAAAGAAAAGAACTCTTAGGGTTTCGGCACTTTGATTATTGATTGAGGTATGTGTTTTGATCCGTTTTCGATAATTTCTACGTTTTTGCGATCATTGATTTGTATACTATCAAGACCATGTCTTAATTTCTGATTTTGATGATGATTTTAAGTTATTCCATTGTTGATTTTGTAAGCTTTGTGATGTTAGTTGATGGAAAAAGAAATATATGTTTTGGGTTAGTATATTTTGTCTTTGATTTTTTGATGAATTTGAGTAAAATGGACTAAATTGTGAAAAAGGAGAATTTGAGGGACTAAAATATGAATAAATGAAATATGTGGACTTATATGAGCACTAGGAATATTCGTCCAAGCATATGTCTAAGGAAATTTTGTGTATTTCTGTGATTTTTGTGTAATTAGGGACTAAATTGTCAAAATGTGAAAATATGAGGGTTAAATTGTAAAATTCCCTAAATATATGTTTTTAGATTGATTTGAATGATTTGGTAAATAAAAGAGTTATATTTGAATTTATATAGATTAAGGATTAAAGAAACGTAATTAGATCGGGGAAAGTCGAAAGTCGTTGAGTAGCCAATTCCGTTTATCCGAATCCGTACGAGGTAAGTCTATATACAAATAAATGTATTTTGAATTGAATTATTATTGATTATATGCTTTTGAACAATGTTGAATGATTATATATGTTGAGAATGAGATATCAGAGAAAGTTTTGACAAAGTTCCGATGTCCGAAAAGCCTCTTCACGAACCTTAGGAATAATTAGGATACATATGTCATGACATAGGATCCGATATGTGTTATCGTATAAGACCACGTTTGGGACATTAGCATCGACTTATGATTTACGTGAAAGACTACATCTGGGACGTTGATATCATATCTGATTTCATGTAAGACCCTTTTTGGGACAGAGGCATCGATATTTGATTACATGTAAAACCACATCTGGGATGTTCACATTGTACAAGCTTTCCTAGCTATCCGCCTATCCTTATGATTTCGAACAGTTCAACGGGCATTCCCGAGAAAATAGATGGCTATGTGAATTTGTATTCGATTGAGGTACATTTGATTTGTATATCATGTTTGAGAACGAAAGGTAAGAATATGTACCTTGATGAATATATGATATAAGTACGAGTTACTATGAGAATGAGTTATGATATGTATATGTGAATTATGTTCAAAGGAATTATAAGAGATATATGGCTAAGTGAATGCATTTTGCCTTAAATTTTTTGAATGAATTGATGTTATTTGTTAAGTTTATTTGTATATGGCTTACTAAGCTTTTGAAAGCTTACTTTGTGTGTGTTTGCATTATTTTATAGATATCGAAGCTACTGAGAGCTCGGGTATCATCGAGGATCATCACCACACTATCAAACTTTATTTTGGTACATTTTGAAAGTGTAAATATTGGAGTATGGCATGTATAGGCTAGAGGTAGTTAAATATGTTTTGTGATGTGTATATTTAGCCATGTGATATGGCTTAATTATGGTTGAACTTATGTTTTGATATTTGGTATATGTTATGTGATGCAAATTATGCTTATGTGATGTGTTTATGAATAACCAAAAGAAATGGTCAATTTTGGTAAGTTTTGATATATGCAAATTTGTGAAATTGGTAAATTTATAGCATGTGATTGAATGAAAACAAAATGAGGTTATGAAACAAATGTTTAGATATGATTTTGTCTTATGTTTTGGCATAATTTGGTATGACTATTAAGCATGAAATTGGTTGATAATGTTATGGCATGATTGGTGTAAGTTTTGGTTTTGAAATTGGTTGAAATTATAGTCAAGTGTGCTTGGTTTGATGCCTCTAGGTTTGACCCAAATTGGGTGGCAAACTGGCTTTTCAAATGGCCTATGTTTGTCCACACGGGCAGAGACACGGGCGTGTGTCTCAGTCGTGTGCAACACACGGCCATGTTACACGGCTGTGTGTCCCCTAGGGTACCCTACGATTTTAAGTCAGTCTTGACCACGACCAAGACACATGGGCATGTAGCTAACCGTTTGACCAAGTCAGTTTCGACCACAGCCAATACACACAATGCCAATGAGAGTGTGATAGCCCGGTTTTAGCTAAATCAGAACAGTGGTTTCAGAACCAAAATTCAAAGTTAAAAAATTATTTTAATATTATTTTTTGGTATTTATAGAATGTGATTATATATGTGTGAAAATTTCGTAAGCTAAATTTATCGTTTAATAGCTCAATTTGAGGAAAAGGACTAAATCGAGTAAAATGTGAAAGTGGCATTCTATATGTTAAATGTGTTTAATTGCTATGCTTGATTAAATTTGAAGTCCTTATGTTGTGAATAGACCATTGATAGTGGGAATGGACATAAATGGTCTTATATTTGATGATTAAATGGTTTAATAACCAGGGTAAAATGGTAAACTATGTATTAATGATAAATAAAATAAAACAAAAGCATTTTCATCCTTATTTCCTCTTCATCTTAATCGAATAACAAAAGAAATAAAGCCATAGGAGAACATTAGGGTTCGGCACACATTTGATCTTGATTGAGATCAAGAAAGAAAGAAATCGGATTTAGATCGAGGGAAATCGAAAGTTGTCGAGTGGTCGATCCGATTCGTTCATCGAATATACGAGGTAAGTTCATACGCATATAAATGTCTTTAAATTGATTTATAAATGTTTATTTGTCATTGAATTACTATGAATGTTGAACGAGCAAATACGAGCAAGAATCAACGAAGCTATGATATCTGAAACTCCCGTACGAAGCTTAAGAATAGTATAGGATACGAATGTCATGACATTAGGATTACTGAGATGTGATTACATGTAAGACCATATTTGGGACATTGGCATTGTATTGTGATTACATGTAAGACCATGTCTGGGATATTGGCATTGATATGTGATAATATGTAAGACCATATCTGGGATGTGGCATTGTACAAGCTATATGTGATTTCTAAGTATCCTTAACGATTCCAAAAGGTTCAACGGGCAAAGTCAAGTTGAGAAAGAATATGTGAACGAGTTAAGTGACTCAAGTACGTGTGAGATTCATACAAGTATTGAAAAGGGAAGTATTTGATCAATTCTCATGTGATATTGAATATGTACACATTGGGAAAGGTTTGTGAACTTATATGTGCTTATTCATAGTTTGTCTACTTGATGGAAATGGTGTTCAATCATGTGGTAATTTTATTTGTATATGGCTTACTAAGATTTTAAAGCTTACTTTGTGTGCTCTTTCCTATTTTATAGATTATCGAAGCTAGCTCAGACATCGAGGATCATCAGGAACCATCATCACACTATCGACTACTTCTTGGTATTTTAGATGCTTTGTAAATATGGTATATGGCATGTATAGGCAAGTGATATGATGATTGTTTTGAGTTATGATACAGCCATGAGATTCGGCTTGTATATGATGTAAATGTTTGTGTGTATTTGGGCATTTGAGTTGGCTAGATTTATGAATTTGGTAAGTGATATGTGATGTATATAATGTCTTATGTTTTGGCAAGTTTAGTATGGAATCATGTGTTTGCTAGATGGTTAATTGATTTGGCTAATTATCAATGATGTGTCATGGTTGAGAAATGGCATGTTTTGAATTGGTTTTAGGATGATGAATTGATATGTTTTGAGATATGAAATAGTGAATAAGATGGTGAGAAAATGGATATAGAAGTTAAGGTTACGGCATATTGTTTTGGCATGATTTTGGTTATGGATTTCAGTAGTGAAATAGATGGAATTTAAATGTCATGAAATGTGCATGAAATGGTCATTTTTGGTTGCCTATTGTATGTGAAAATGATGCCAAATGAATGCTTTTAGGTACATGAATGATAGGGGGAATAATGGCTTAAATCAAGCCTATTTTCGTGCCACACGGTTAAGTACATGGGCGTGTGAATCAACTGTGTGACCTTTGAATCTTAGTTAAACAAGTCTGAGAGTTACACTGCTTAGACACACGGGTGTGTGTAATGGCCGTGTGTGGCACACAGGTTGGCACATGGGCGTGTGGCCAGCCGTGTGGCCAAGTCAGTATACCCTCCAAATTTCACACGGCCATGGTACACGAGCGTGTCTTTGACCGTGTTATACGAGTCAATATGTATGCCTTGTTTCCACATGGCCACGGCCTGTGACAGCCCTAAATTGACCTTAGTCGAAAAGTGGTTTCGGGACCACTAAACCGAATCACCGAAGTATTTGAATATGATATTTATTGTCAAAAATATGTGAATATGAATGTGTGAAAGTTTTAAGCTTTGATTTAGTCGATGGCATGTGAATTTAGTTAATAGGACTTATGTGTGACACTTTTGAAATGTGATAGGTTAATCTATAAGGATCTATTAGTTCATGTTATAAAAATAATGGGTTTGCATGTCAAACTTCCACTTATGATAAGTAGTGCCCGGCCATGATGGGTTATATACATATAATATGTATTAATTTTTAGTTAGTAGCTTTATATTTTATAACATAAATAAATAAAAAGGAAAAAAAGTAATTGAAATAAGGAAATGAAGGGTGATGAAAATAAAGCTTGCATTTTTTCTTCTTGGCCGAATGTAAAGAGGAAAATGGGAGAAAGGCATTCGGTCACCTTAAGTTAACATTAAGGTAAGAAGTTATGTTAATTCTTGAAATTTTGGTTAATCTTGAATGAGATACCAAGTTATTTTAGTAACCCATGTTGAATTTTTGATTGTGGGAATGATTAGGGCTTTTGGCTATGGTAATTAATAAGAGTGATGGTTGTTGTTTCATGCTAAATTTAGATGAACAATGGTAGATGAGTGTTTGAACTATACAAATAATCATATGTGAGCATTGGGTGCTAAGGGAAAAGAGTCGGCTACCTTATTATGTACCAAGACCGAATCTGAATTTGATTGTGTTTGAGTAATTTATATGCTTAAAATTGATGTAGTATAAGTTACCATGTTCTTACCGAATATGTATTTGATAAAGGAGGAGTTTGTTATTGAACATTAGGCTATGTCCCTGGTGGATGGATGAATTGATAATAATTGTGTATAAAGATTTGCTTTACTATGTTTTTGTTAACAAGATGAGAAATGAGTTAAGATGGTCTTAGTGTACCGATTAGGAGCTAAGGAATTGAGCTTATTAATAGTATAAATTTCTAATGCACCTATGATAATAGCCGAACATGTAGTTGTTTAATGTTTTGAACAAGTGCTGTTTAGGTGTTCTAAATTGTCTAAATTAGATGTTAATCATCTAAGGGTTCGGCATTATGCATTCTTGCTAAGGGTTTGATTTGAAATCATGAGGTTTTGTTGACTTGTGTTTAAATGGCATTCGGGCATGGTCTATGGGTGTTTGCAAATCCGGTTTAAGTGCATAGGTGCTAAATACTTTGTATTGGAAATTTTGATGTATAAGTAGAAATTAATTAAGATGATATTGGGTAAATTCTTAGCTTAGTTGTGTTAAGTATTCGGCAATATTCATAATAATGAATATGAGAGTGTATATAAATACGTGGTTGTGCATAACTTAAGTAATCGACTAAAATATATATACTTATATGTATGTTAGTGCCTTATGTATACACCTTGTGTCATTGAGACATTCGAAAATAAATATGTATTAAAGTTATATTCGTAGTAATCTAATGTGACTTACCAAGAACACAAATTTGAAAGCGGAATGGTGATAGACTTAAGTGGTAAATTGATTCAAATGAATTGATTCTAAAATGTATATGAATGCCGTATGATTGTGTTTGATTGGAAAGTAAATTGTTTGATTTAGCTCAAGAGCTTAGAGGATCAAAGTTGGATAGGGGAAAGGAAAAAGTGATCGAATAGCCGTTGAAATCATTCGACAATATCCGAGGTAAGTTTTCGAGTAATGGAACTTAGTTTATGATTTGATTAAGTCATGACATATAGCATAACAAATAAATGGAGATATAATGATTCTACTTGAATTATATATTGAGGTGATTAGTTTATACTTATGACGGGCAGCCGAATACGTATAGAGATCATGTTATAAAGCAAATCAAAATCATGCTCTTTGTATGTGGCTATTGAGCCGAAATTGGTAAGGTTTGATAAGTGTCTTGTGTTTGAGCTTTAGTAATGAAAATGAAATATGGATGTGTCATGATTTATTGATATATGTGCATGATTATTCGAATGATATCCGGGCTATGTCCCGAAGGCATTTGTGCTATTGACTATATCCGGGCTAAGTCCCGAAGGCATTTGTGCTATTGACTATATCCGGGCTAAGTCCCGAAGGCATTTGTGCTAGTGACTATATCCGGGCTAAGTCCCGAAGGCTTTTGTGCTATTGACTATATCCGGGCTAAGACCCGAAGGCATGTGTGTGAGTTGCTATATCCGGCTAAATCCTGAAGGTACTTGGGTTTGGAAGTGAGCGATCTT